>NW_024356249.1:19907014-19967014 GCF_902729225.1 Pteropus medius
TTCCCCTTCGACAAAATTATTTGATGACATTTTCAGAAGTTCCTATATTTAAAAAAATTGTCTGCATATCAGTATTGATTTACTGACTTGTAAATGGCCTTTAAAAGATAGGAAAAGGATGGAGATAAATGACAAAGGTGACAACATGAGAAGAATGAGGGATAGGTTGCTAAATCTAAGAGATGTTACTATGACAGATTGAACAATGGTGAAATTTAGCCAGTGCTACTGGTGTATTCCATTTAGATTTGGGCCATGCACTATTATAGACCAAATAGCTGGGTCCAGTAAGAAGCTGCCAGCCAAGACTGTATTCTGTGGCAAGGAAATGCCCTGCAGCTTAGACTGACAAAAGAAAAAAGGAAGGGAGGGAGGGAGAAAAATATTTTGTTAGAAATTTTCAGAAGTAGATAAGAGGAGAAGTGGGGAGCAAGAAGGGAAACAGAGGAAGGTGGACCCTTGGGATCTACACCCTATATTCTAATTTAGACTCCAGCTTGAAACCTTATTTATGAGAGCAGACCGGTGGATGTGGCAAAACATAGTCTAATTTTAACTCATCCAATGTCTCAAAACTGATGTTTCTCTTGCATTGAAGTATGAACCTTATTTATCTGGGCAAGTTTATTTATCAAAGATTAAAACAAAACAAGGTAAAAACAAACATAGACTTCTCCTTGCCCCCTCTATCTTTCTCTACCTTTTCTTCTTGCCAACTCCACCCTCGTTTATTTTCTTTCTCATGGAAAGATCCTAATGGCAGCTTTTATTATGGGGTTGACCAACCTAATTGAGTTAGATTTCTATACATAACTTGGCCCCTATACAGATAAATAAAGTAATTATTAGGTCTCTGTAACATAATAACTAAAGGCCTTGAATTATAAGGACACAGTTTCATATTGATTGATGGATAAGAAACGTCCAGTTGAAAAATATATGAAATACGAGATTTTCCCAGCATCATTTCAAAATAAATTCTATTTAAAGATATAGTGTGCAAATTATGACCACAGTCTTTTTTCTACATACATCAAAAACATGAGCACCTTTAAAGTTACCTTATCATATTTCGTATCTCTAACTTAAGTATTATAAATCCACTGTTAAATTTAACAAAAATTTCAAAACCATACTAAATGATCCCTCCCTTCTTTTCTTGTGCATGTATCTATCAATCAGTCAATAAATCAATCAATTCATTCATTCAGCCAGCCAGCCATTTATCCATTCGTATATTTATACATTCGTGTATCTGTCATCTAATATACCCAATTACTTGAGCTAGAATTTAGCAGCTTAATATTAGAACTGTTCACTGAGATTTTTTTTTCTTAAATGTGTTACTCATTTAATTCAATATCAATGAAAAAATGTGGGCTGTTATGAGGTGCTTTACCTTGTTTATAATAAACTATGAATATAAACTTATACTCTTTACTCCAAGTATACATTATGATTGATTATTGGGAAAATATTAGTATTTCAATTTAGATCCCACTTGTGATTCAGAATTGTGTTCACAAAATAACCATGATTTTAAACTCATAAAATATTTTCCTAACTCCTCTATATGATTCTAAATGTAATTTTGTATAGTTAGTATAAACAAAATTGAAGAAAAACCTCAAAAGCAAATATACAGCTATAATATTATTGAAATATGAAGTAAAACTCTGAATTCCAGTAACTCAGAAATGCTTATTGGAAAATGTTTTTATGAGTTTGTCTGAGAATATCCAACTTTCACTTCTAATCAAAGCAATTCAGTTTACAATTGTACAGAATTTATTAAAATAAGCAAAATATGTCTACAGCCATGCCACCCTGAACATGCCCAATCTCATCTGATCTTGGAAGCTAAACATGGTCGGGCCTGGTTAGTACTTGGGTGGGAGAACACCTAGGAATACCAGGTGCTATAGGCGTTAAAAAAAAAATGAAAAATAAAATGAAATAATCAAAATACATGTTTAGTATCAAGAAAGTGAAGACACAGGTTTTTAATACAATTAACTATCTAATCCTCTAGTGATGACTTTCAGAATGACATCATCTGAAAATCCAAGGCTACATCAAAAATTCTGTCAACAGAAACAGGAACAAATATAGTCTCTTCATTTTAAACTTAGTAATGTTATTTCTGACACAAATAGATGTTATTTATAATATATGGAATGTTAATAAAAAGTTACATTTTAATGACAAGAAATGATTATATCACCTTAATACAATAATCCTGACGTAAAATGTTGGCAATAAGTTACATTTAAAAACTGGATGCAGTGGAATGTCCTTTTAACACTGATTTTGAGGATTTGTCTAACACCTGCCTTATAGTTTTGTGTGCTACAACAGATCTTGTCACATATATCTTACATTTTAAGGATACAATCTGATTTGTATCAGGCTTTGATATACATCGATAAACATGCATGTACATATCTGTACATACAGTGTGTGTATATATATATGTGTGTGTTTGTGTGTATACGTATATATATGTAAAGAGAGAGAAATGCGGTAGGGAACGTGGGAGGGGGTATTGACCAATTTCCAGTGTGGGGTGTATGTATATACACATATGTACATAGATATAAGTATAGATATAAATACAGATATATCGATATATCACTGCTTCTCTACTCATAGATTTTCATCTAAATTGTTCAATTAAAAATAATTTTTGGCTTTATAGTATTATTTCAACTATATCTTTTATTGCCACTCACCCCAAACAGTTTTAACCAATATTTCTTTGAATTATTTGTTTCCCTTTGTTATCTCGCTTGCTATTATTCAGATAATCATTGAGTTACCAAGTTCTACTTTGAAAGAAATTCTTCTGAAAATTTTTTAGATAGATTAATAGAAAGACAAAGGGTAAGAAGGATGTTTCATAGTCATTCATATTTTAGCATGACTTAGTTTAATTAGTAGGTATGGAAAGAGATAGATGATAATGCATATTATTGCAGTGCTTATAATGAATTAACATTTATTGACTGCTTGTAAAGGTCCAGGTAGTGTGCTAAGGACTAGGCATACAAAATTTACCTCGTATACTCTTCACCTTACTGTTAATAAGACTAAATGAGATTCTGAATGCAGGTAGCAAAGAGGATGCTTTAGAAATGGAGCGAGTCACTGCAGTCCATGGAGTGAACCAAGCAGACCTGGTTTTAAACCTGTCTCTGCAACTGTTTGCCCCATGTTGGTGGAGACATACATATAGCCTCAGAACTTGAGCTTCTGTGTTTGTAAAATGGAAATGGAAATATCTGTTGAGCAGGGTTTCTGGGAAGATTAAATAAACACATAGCAGGTGCTTAATCATGGTAGACGTTATTGTGGAAGCTCAAGAAGGGAAGAGTAGCTGTAAGATGTATACTTACATATAATATAGATGATTAAAAAAATGTTTATGAACAAATAGGTAATGTAAGAATAAAACAAGATTATTTTATTTATTATAATTAATATTTTTGTTTCTTATAGTATCTTATTAATCATGAAAAATATTATTTAAGTTATCTATTTCAAGTAAGGTTATCTTTCTACCAATCCAAAGCAAGATTATTCATTTTATTTCTTGTTAGTGGAATCTGATCTTATTTTTCATTGTTAGCCAAACTCATCTGTGTCTTGATAGATGCACTCTCCAACAGTGACGCAGAGCAACACAAATTTACCTACAACAAGGCTAAGTTTTCTTATTAGCCATACAAGTTAATGTTAATAGTTTTGGACTACCTTTAAACTTCTAAACACACAAACATGGATCAAATATTGTTACTCTGATAGTTAGAATCAGGAAATCATCATGTTTATTAAGATATTTTATCTATATTTAAGAAAAAATAAACATTTAAAAAATCCTCTCTTTCACACTTCAATATAAAAGATCAAATTAAAGACAAAGAGCAGACTAAGCATGTAGGTGATGATTTTATAATTTACAGAAGTTTGAAAAAGTTATTAGAATAGTCTCAAAATTGTTTCTTTATGTAATTTATTATTTTGAGGACAAGGTGAGAAGGGTGTTGAGTGCAATTGGAAACTGAATTCTAATGCCTGTTCCACCATTAAGTTGAAATCATTGAAAGGTAGCGCTACTCCCAGCTCTCAATGTGTCTCTGGCCTCATACATGTAAAGAGAATGATGATCCACTCACAATGACAAAGACTAATACTCTATCCCTCCCAGGGACAACATGTTTTAAAAGAGGGCCATGAGTCTGTTGCACCAGTGTGAATATATTTTAACATCACTAAATTGTACACTTCAAGATGCTTAAAATGGTAAATTTTATTTTGTGTGTGTTTGTATCACAATTTGAAATTTTATTTTAAAAAAGGGGAAGAAGGCAACTTATTAACTTCATGAAGAATAGAGGTGGAAGTCCAGGTGTATAATTGTAGGAAAGAATTATTGTTTAAATGGTGGGTGAGAGGAATGCCAATTATGGGCATCCCTCTCATCCAACCTTCACCCCATGAACATACTTCCTCATGTGTAATAGAGACAGGATCTGCAAGTGGGTAGACAACTCTGGAGAAAAAAAAAAAAAGAAAGAAAAGAGAGAGAAAGAATGATGGTAATAAATTTTTTTTAATGGAATAATTTTTTAAAAACTTTCTAGAAGTAAGTTTCCACAAAAAATATAGTTTTGTCAAAGCTACAAATTTTTCAAAAGGACAAACACATTATTGGCATTGAAATATATACCTATTAAGAAAGGAAAAAGATTTTAAATATAAGATGAAACTTTTTTTCAGTATAGTATGCTAGCATGTCTACAGTGAGTATCTGGCTAGCAAGTAGGCAAGATGTGTATGCTAAATGACGCACGTATTTTATACTTCTAATTTGATCAAAGTAGTGTAGGCCATATATAATATAGGTGTTTTTGTAACTAGCAACTATGATAATAAATGTTATCACAAAATGATAATATGGTGGATAGATTATCCACTGAGTGCCATAGTGACAACTCCTTTGACAGGAATATTACACTAATTTAATTTTGCTGTTCTAAATACAACCAACTTGATATGAACTTTCAAAGAGTTCTTCTAAAGCAGTTATTTGAATTAAAGAAAAAGTTAGGAGTTTTGAGAATATCGTCATATATCGAAATATGAATTTCTAATTTTATCAAACTTTTGGAAATTTTCAAAATATGCCTTTTAAAGACTGCAGTAGACTTAAATTTAAATGTAATAAAAACATTTTTATGTATGTTAATGTTAAATTTCAATGCATTATTAAGCACTAGCACAGTAACTTACAGTAGGCACAATTTTAAAGGTAATTTAATTATTTTTCTGTAATGCTTATTGTACTATTTTTCAAACTCATCGAATAGCTTGCAATATGTTTATTTCATTGTTGTTAATAATAGAATTTTGATCCATAAAATGAATTAGACCATTCTATAGATTAATTAGACTAGATTTTTTATTTCCTTTGTCATTTGTTATAAATAGAAATTCTGCTTATTTAGACAATGCTTTGTCACACAAAGGGAAGAAAAATCTTATGTAGCTCACTAAAGGAAAGGATAGAGTCTACTAAATGAATTCCTACATAAATTATACACTTCTGCATGGTACTATGTATTTTTATTCTAAAATGTTTTAACTAATCCTCAATTCTGAGAACATTAGAAATCTATTGATAATAAGCTTATTTATACATTTATTTACATGTATGTACATAACATGAAATTTATATTACCATAAACTTTAAATCCAAAAATGTACACCTATTGGATTCTTGGAGACAAGTTGGAAATTCTAATCTTCTGGATAAGAGCAGACTGATTCTTATGAGGGAAATAAAACTATATTTTTGCCTCATTTAGTATGATACTTTTTTTCATTTTTTTCCCATGAGAACAAATAGCACTCCTATTATAAATCCTGGCAGGTGAATTTCAGTTGTTTTTAGCATATGATGAATAATATAATACTTTGAGCATAAACTTTTGTTTGAGATTTGGGTCTGCTACTTAGTGACTGTGTGACACTGGGTGATTTCTTAACCATCTTGGAAGATGGGGATAATATATAACTCATGGCTTTTTATGGTTAAAGATTAAATATGATAATGCATAAAAAGTACATAGTACAGTTCCTGGCACATAAATAGTAACTCTTAGGATTATAATTTTTTCAATGACTCTGAACAAGAAAGTCAGAAAAGATTAGATGTAGAAATACAACATACAAACAAAACTTTCTGCAAATTCTGCTAGCTCAAGAACAGTGTCTGTTTAACAAATTCGATGCAAATGTATTTTTCCTCAAAAGATCTGAATACTGGGCTTGTTAGTCTGCTTTGAGCATATGTAGATATGTTCAAAAATGTATTTATTTCAGTCTTACTGGTATATATTAATTAAATAATTTTCCCTAACAGTTTTATTTTGCACTTAAAGTGATTTAAATAGTATACACACATGCACAAGTATTAAAAATATGCATATTTTACACACAAATATATACATGCTCATCACTGGCAATTGGGGAAAGAAGATCAGAGGAAAACAGAGATAATGATGCTTATCACATGAGTGCATCGTTAATGTGTGTACATATGTCAAACTAGTTACTGCTGCTATGGTTAAAATCACTAGGACAAAACACCTAGAAAAAGTATTTTTATTTCATAGCCACACACACACACACATATACTTTCATTTATAACATATACACATATATATTCAAATGATATCTTCACACATCAGAATTCTTCTTTAAAACTAAATGTATTTTAAAAGTAAAACCACTTCTATTTCCTAAAATTCAGGTATGCTAGCATTCATATTCAATGCTTCATCATAAATGCAACAAGCAAAAGATAAGGCCAAACTCAAATTCATGAGCAAGTAGTTATTTAAATGTATAACAATGAAAGGAAAATAAACACATATTCAGTTAGCCAGCTTGAGTCAGTGTGTAAAAGGACATACTTTTGATATGTAACAGGATCGATAAAAAGAGAGGTGCTATTAGAAGCTGAATCATTTTTCTTTCGAGTAATAATTACATACCTGAAAATCTGGTGTCAGAGAGATCAAGCCAAAACAAACTAATACAACACCTTGCACAAGTGAAAGTATAAATGTCAGGAATTAAAATAAATAAATAAATAAATAAATAAATAAATAAATAAATAAATAAATAAGTTTACCTTCTTTTACTATTTCTGTTTTAACTTTGAGAACCCAGAAAAGCAAGTCAAATACTGGATTTGATAGAAATTTACCAAATAATTCTCTGTGCATTAGGATAAATTATACTTGAAATAATGCAAGCTAAAGTAAGTTTAAAAAATGCCCAAGAGGTGTCAGGTTAATAATATGAATAGTCATAAAATTAAATGAATTAAAAAAAATTTAGATTATCATTTATTGCTAAACTCACTTTTTAATGATAAAAAGTTGTTTAGAAATAAGTGCACTTTCAATAGTTTGAAACATTCAGAAACAAATACAAGAATCTGATAAATGATTTTCAAAATCTATCTTGTTAGTTCATCCTTTTTAAAAAAATGACTAAAGTCTTACTATGAAAACATACACTTTACACAGAAAAATGTGCAAAATCATAAACATTTAAATTAATACTAATAAAATAACCTACCTGCCTTTTTCAATTCACAATAGCTGTACATTCTTTAAATGTCTCAGTTAAAGTTTATTCAGACTATATAATTGATCCAATGTGTAGAGTGATCTCAGTATTATGTATTTTATAGTATAAGGTTTAAAATGAAATAGAGGTATTGCAAAACTTAAAAATTGTTCTGAGAATATTTTCTTGAGGAACAGAAAGAATTATGCAGTGCATCTAAATAAGAAGAAAATATACCTCACCATATTCTAAATAATATTTTCTCTCAGTTATGAAATGTAATACATCTATATATTTATTATTATTTGAGGTTGGATTTTAAGAATGACTTATATACTCTTAATTTCCTTTTGTTACCATATTTAACCTTTTACAGGTAACTTTCTTTATGTAGATTTTAAACCAAAAGTTGCAGTTTTGCTAAAAAAAGACATATTCTTGTCTTTTGTGACAAGAGAACTGAACCAGGCTATGTCTTCACTGAGGTTAGATCTACAAAGCAAATATTGATGAAAGAGATGATATGCATGGACATATAAAATATATTACAAACATACATGTATATGTCACCAATTAAGTATCTAAGAATTGTAGTTTGGTTCACACAAAAATTTATATTTTATATATAAAATATAAAATTTTTTCCTATGTTGTAAATATGCTATATATACAGAATATATAATAGAATTATAAATATGTGAATTTTTATCATAATATCTGAAATATAGCAAAAACTAAGGAAAAATAATTGTTAAAAATAGAAAAAAATATTTTTATGTGATTATTTCTTAAATCTTTAAGGACAAATTATGAAAAACATTAATCTGTATGTGTGACTGGTTTGAAGTTAATTCATCATGACTTGTATGTTTTTTCTCTGATATCCTAGAAACTGTACTACTCCACCATAGAGAGGAAGTAAAAAGAAGTAAAATCTTTTTAAATGATTTCTTAGTCTGCTTTATCCAACTGCCAAAAGCTGAATGCCTCTGGTTTTCCTAGATGGGAAATTCTTTCTATCCTCACCATCTTTTTGATTCATTAGGCTTTCTGGTGGTTAGATTATACTTCGTCGATGTGCCACGGCAGAGGCCAGCCACTGTCAGCTGTCCACCTATGTGTCATTGAATAGGACTTGTGAGCCTTGTCTCTCTACCCCTGCTTTCTCTCTCTGGCTGTATATTAGGTTTCTAAGCTTGCTGGTGCAGAGGTTACTAATCCACAGAACTGAGTGAAATTCCTTCATTGACCTCAGATGTCTTAGCTACTATAGAGAGGGGGTCTATAATATTTTTCATATTTTTTTCTAAAAAATAATAAAGAATTAAATGGGGAAAAAATATAAGACTATCTCCTGAAAAAAGAAAAAAACACAAATCAAAGAGAGTCTGCATATACACTCACAACAATGTGTTAAATTTTACTCTCATAGCAATGATTTTCAAAGAATTGTTAAACATGCAATAAAATCACTTAGATTTTTGCATACTTAATAATTATTAATGAAACAGGAAAAAGAAAAACAGAATGAATTTTTCTCTTATAAGTTATAATTTCTAAAGAAAATTCTGAAGCAGATGTCATTCTTCCTAAATTATAAAAAAATGTAATATATAAAATAGCTACAATAAAAAAACTTTAATGCTTAGAGCATTTCTAGATCAAGTGTGCAAAAGGTTAACTTAATTAGCACAGTATAACTTAAAGGGAAAAAGTTAGAAAAATACAAATAGATTTTTTGGTCATTTTAAAATGTAAAATGTGAAAAGCATGTAATTCAGAACACCCCACCTCTAAAGAACTATTATAACACAATCTCTGTCATTGTGCTTTGCAGCAAACGTAGTGTACATTTAATCTACACTAAAATCAATTTTATCACTATGTAGTCAGAGCATTTATTGCCATGCAAATTTTAGTTTTTGATGGAAGGCATGAAAGATATATTTCAATGTGTATATATCCATGAATATACATCTATATGTACGCATGTGTAGTTCATTATTCTTGACTGTGAGAGTTTATGACTATTGATGTTGTCAATTTTTATCTCATTACTCATCATTGCTTACTGTGGGTGCTAATAGTATATTTCCATGGAGTTTAAGTGTGCCGTAATGTAAATTCTGACATTGCTAGTGTCAGTCACTAATCTACCTCATTCAATTCACGTCAAGATGATACATCACAATGTTCAACAACTGTCATTTCAGCTTTAAATAGATCTACATTTTCTCAACTTTACAATTATTTTTTTGCTTAGAATCTAGTTTTTTTAACAATATGAGCAACTAACTCATTTTAATATATTCAAAGCAATTGCTGATTTAAAAACACTCAAAATTAGGCAAAAAAATACTTCTAAATGAACAATAAAAATAATTTATTACAGAATAAAAATTGATCGAAACTTGCATTTTGAAAAATTTAAGAGTTGGAATTTTATAGACTTTTAAATTTTACTTACAATGCTTTTTAAAAGAATAATTTTACAATGTTTTAAAATACGTAAGTTAATTAAGGTGGCACTATTTCAAGTTGAACCTTCCCAGAGTTATACGGTTGGAGTATTTGAACCTACTCGACTTTCTGCCATGTGTTCTTTCAAAAGTTTTTCAATAGTTTTCCTCTCTTTCTCTTTCTGTGTGGTCTCTCCCTATCTCCATTGTTAATATGTTTTTTTGTTTCTTTTTCCATTCTCTTTTTTGCAGTTTTCTTTATGCCTCTTCCTATACTCTCTTTTTCTCTATTCTCCTAAGTTATTTGTTTAATTGGCCTTATGATAAAATTGTTAAATCAAATCATTTGCCTCTTTTTCTTTTTCAACCTAGAAAATGGCCAGTCTTACACTATAGAAGTTTTGAAATGCATTTCTCTCTCACTTTCTTTTCTCTTGATATAAACATCTCTGTGTCCTTCTAAATTTGATTCCTCTCACTTATTCAACTTTCCATATTTTTCTTTTTATTCTTCTTCCAAACACATCCTGATTTTCTCCAGTATTTCCTCAAATATTCTCAAAGGCTGCTTGAATTCCAATTAAAATATAATATATATATATATATATATATATATATATATATATATATATATATATATATTCTGAATGCTCAGAATATTCCCTAAAATTAAAACAAAAACTTTAAACATTTTTGAATGGCAAAATAACTGAATTGTTTTGATAATTACATTATTATAATACTATTTTACTATTTAAAAGTAATGAAATATTTTCAATATGATGTAATGTTTTTAAAACAATTGGTAAAATCAGTTAAGTCATTCACACAAAAAGATAATTTAGTTTATATGTATGTAAAATCAGCTAGACTATATATTAAAAAACCTGCTTGAAGATGTGAGGTTGCCAGAGCAGTCTGAGGACAATGCCAGCCAGCCAAAAAAGAAGAGTATTCTGATCTTTGCAACTCTAAGAGCATTATGAGAACGCTCTCCTAAATTGCATAAACTAATAATATATTCCATTTCCAAATCCATGCTTTGTAAAGCCCTTATATGCAAATGTCTTCATAACTTTTCTTTTTGTCTCCAGTCTTTTCTCACAGCAGTCCGCCCAACACCACTAGCAGATATATCTTCCCAAAGTGCAACTTGAGTTACGTCATTCGTATACTTCCAAACGTTCAACAGTTCCCTCTACACTTGTCAAATAAAGTTCACTTTAAAAAGATGTTTAAGAATCTGGCTCCAATCTGTCTTTCTTATCTAACAATCAGCGAAGTTGAGAATGTATCCTTAAAACTCCAGCAAAATTGAACTTTCAGCTCTCTGCCATTGTTTGCTTTAGCTCTACTCCCAAAGTGCTCTTTTCTCAATTTAAATGTGTCTTTTCACTGCCTTTTCACTTGGAATCAATTTTTTTTGAAAACTTCTTGGATTCCGACTAACTGGAAGTAATGTTATGCTTTTTCCTCTGAATAATAATAATCCATTTGTTGTACTATTTTCTTCTTTGTATGTTGGCTTTGGTTTTGTTTTTGTTTTTGTTTTTGTGTTTTGTACTTTTAGTTTCCACTATCAATTGCTTAAATGAAAAGAGCCTCCTGCTTGATTAATCACAATATCTATCACTATGTTTACCATGCACTTTATATTAGGAAAGATCTATATGTATTTGATAAATGACTAAATCAATGTCTTTATTATGACAGTATATAAGGAATTATATAAAAGAAGGTATGCTATTTGGATAAAAATACCTCCAATTTAGAGGCCTCAGCCCTCATACTTTTTGCCTGAAGTATCTTCAATCCTTTCTTTATGAATGCATCTTAAAGAGTAATAATAGACCAGTTTCGGTCAAGATAGCTAAGTAAGTAAACACTGTGCTGGCTTTCTCTCATGAACACATCAAAATTACAGCTAAACTACAAAACAACTACATTGAGAATCACTTGAAGTCTAGTTGAACAAAAAGCCTATAACTAAGGGTATACAGAAGAGATCAGCTCAAGACAGAAAGGGCATACATACAGAATGGGCTGGTCCCACACTCATGTGAGGAGATTAAAAATTGGGAGGCATATCTTGCTTCAGAGGTTCCCACTGAGGAGCAAGAGGTTCCAAACTCATATGAGGTTTCCCAGCCCAAAATTCTAAAGCTAGGAAGAGAAGTCCTCACAACTTCTGGCTATGAAAACCAGCAGAAATTGTGGCTGAATGAGATGAAGGGCTGCTGGAGTCCCAGGCATTCCTCATGCTTGGGCAAATGCAGGGACTTAGTCCTGACAGAATTACTCACTCTGAATTCTAGTGTTGGGGCAATAGAAAGGCTCCAGCAACATAAAGTAAGGCTCCAGCAACATAAAGTAAGAAACTAAATCAGGGTGAGGGCTGGCAGGGCAGCTTTCTTCCAGACAGAAGTTTTGGCAGAAGTCATTGCTCCTTTGTTGAGCCCTCCCCTCACCCAGGGTACAGATGCAGGCAGCCGCCATACCTGAGTCTCCATCAACCTGGCTAACACTGTTGGCCCCACCCTGATAATTGCCTGAGATTCCACCTCACTCAATTTATGGGCTTAAGCCATGTACAGTGGCTTTTCCATACAAACAACCTGTCCTAGCTCATGCTGCAGACTTTCCTAAAATTTCCTGAAGTTTCACAAACCACAAACAAGCAGCATCTAGCCTCAGCATTCTCATACCTCTTACTAAGCACCCTCAAGCTTGACACTAGTGGCAGCTGGCCTTGATCTAAAGCTAATACTCTCCAAGCTCAAGTGGCAACTATCTGCGGATTACTTTATAACTCATACCGAGTGTCCTCAGGCAAGAAATAGGCAGTGACTGAACTTGGCCTGCAACAGAGCTCCTTCCAAGAGGCCCCAAAACTTACAATGTGGCCAGTTTTAACCACATTGAGCACCATCCAACCAACTCCACAAAAGACACACCCAAAGTGCAGCCTGGGTAGACAACAGAGCCCTGCTAAAGGAAATTCTCCTTCATAGTGTTGGCACTTGAACAACAGCTCCTTCACTATAATCACAGCCGGTCCTCATAATAAATCAGCCTGAGGGTCAATTTCTCCCATTGACATGCAAACAGCATGCAAAGCTCAATAACAACAAGAAAGCACACACAACACACACAGGGACACACCTGGAATATCTGGCTCAGGTGACCACTGAGACTGTACTACTGGGCCCCACAGGACATCTACTACATAAGGCCACTCTACTAAGACTGGGAGACATAGCAGCTCTACCTAATACATAGAAACAAACACAGGAAGACGGACAAAAAGGGAGACAAAAAAACATATCCCTAAAGAAAGAACAGAACAAAGCTCCAGGAAAAGAACTAAACAAAATGGAGACAAGCTATTTATCAGATGCAGAGTTCAAAACACCAGCCATAAGAATGCTCAGTGAACTTAGAGAAAGAGTAGATGAACTCAGTGAGAATTTCAACAAAGAGACAGAAAACATAAGAAAGAAACAGTCAGAAATGAAGAGTACAATAACTAAAATAAAGAATACATTAGAAAGAATCAACAATAGGTTACATGAAGCAGAGTATTGATTCAGTGATTTGGAAGGTAATGTAGTAGAAAACACCCAATTCAGGACAAGAAAATGAAACAAGACTTCAAAAAAAATGAGGATAGTTTAAGGCCTCTGGGACAACATCAAGTATAACAACATTTGCATCACAGGTGTATTAGAAGGAGAAGAGAGAGAACAAGGAATTGAAAACCTATTTGAAAAAATAATAATAATGAAAAACTTCCTTGATTTGGCAAAGGAAATAGACATAGAAGCCCAGTAAGTGTAGAAAGTCACGAACAAGATGAAACCCAAAAAGTTCATAACAAGACACATCATAATTAAAATGTCAAAAATTAAAGACAAAGAGAAAATCTTAAAAGGAGCAAGAGAAAAGCAATTACCTACAGGAGAGTTCCTATAAGACCGTCAGCCAAGTTCTCTACAGAGACTTTTCAGGCCAGAAAGGATTGACATGAAATATTCAAAGTGATGAAAAACAAAGAGCTACAACCAAGATTACTCTACCCAGCAAAGTTATCCTTTAGAATTGAAGGACAGATAGAGCTTCCCAGTCAAAAAAAAAAAAAAAAAAAAAAAAAGGAGTTCATCATGACGAAACCGGTATTATAAGAAATGTTAAAGGGTCTTCTTTAAGAACAAGAAAGAAAAAAGAAATGTCAAAAATATAAATAAAATGGCAATAACTATTTATCTATCAACAATTACTTTAAATGTAAATGTATTAAATGCTCCAATCAAAAGATATTGGGTGGTGAATGGGTAAGAAAAGAAGACCCTTACATATGCTGTCTACAAGAGACTTACTTCAGATTGAAAGACACACACAGACTGAAAGTAATGGGATGGAAAAGCTATTTCATGAAAATGAAAATGGAAAAAATAAAATCTGGGCTAACAATACTTATACCAGACAAAATATGCTTTAAAGCAAAGGCCATATAATAAGAGATGAAGAAAAGGCAGGAATTCCACTTCTGGTTATCTATCTGGAGAAACCCAGAACACTACATGTGCATCCCTATGTTGATTGCAGCATTATTTACAATAGCCAAGATATAGAGGCAACCTGGGTGTCCTTCAGTGGATAAATGGATAAAGAAAAGGTGGTACACGTATACGATAGAATATTACTCAGCCATAAAAACAAAATGAAATCTTGCCCTCTGTAACAACCTGGAGGATATTGTGCTAAGTGGAGTAAAGCAGACAGAGAAAAACAAATGTTGTATGATTTTACTTACATGTGGAATCTAGAGAACAGGATAAACAAACAAACAAAACAGAAACAAACTCATAGGTACAGAGAACATTTTGATGGTTACCTAATTGAGGGTGGGGAATTGGGAGGCTAGGTGAAGAGAAGGTGGGGATTAAGAAGGCTGTAGAGTATAGCAAGGGGAATATAGTCGGTAGCATTTTGTTAGCTAAGTATGGTGTCAGATGGGTACTGGTTTTGTTGGGGTGTTTGCTTTGTTAGTTAAGTAAATATCTAGTCACTGTGTTGTACACCTGAAACTAATATAGTATTGTATGTCAACTGTAATTAAAAATTAAAAAAATATATTTTAAAAAAAGGCAGTAGCTGATCTGAATTTGTAGGGAGCATCTCTAACCTGATTAAGACTGCTCTCTTGCAGAATAAACTATTGAGGAACAATTCACTATGAAAGCATCTTTCTATGAAGATGAGTCACCTGATTATTAAATCTTATCAAGGTTTCCCAACCCCCAATACCTGTTTACTTCTTTCTTGGAGCTACCTTATCAAAGCTACTGGTATCTGGGCTATGTACTGGACACCACTTCCCCTGTCCCTGATCTTTGTCTGTTCCAGTAGGTGGACAAAGCTGAACTTCTTCCATTTTCCTCTGAAGTCTTCCATTCTAGGCCCTGATCTCTTCTCTTGGTCCTGCTATTGGTGCAAAGTCTTGTTTCTTTCTAAAATAAAAGAAATCATGTGAGGGAGTTTCAAAATAAAATAAACAGGACTCTCTTCTGTTTTTTTCTTTCCCCAAGAACTGATCAGATATAAAAGAGACTCCAGGAGGTGATTAGATAATTAAGTATTTCTGTTTGTTTTTGTAATATCAATGATCAACTCTGAAGACCTGTACCTTTGGTATTTATGACATTGGCTTATCATTTTGATCTTACTTCCTATATGTTCATTTGTTACCTCTTTCCTGCTTTTCTGTCACCTTTGATTCATTAAACCTGACACTAGTTATCTGATGAGGTTGTAATTATTCAAGTTGCTACAAAAAAAAAAGCCCCCGATATAAATGTCTGTGTGTATAATCAGACCACGACCTGTTGTGCCATTTGGAAAACAAAGCTTATCATATCGTAGCAACCCTCTGCCCTCATGTGCTCTATACCACTCCCTCCCTACCTTCTCCTTCTCACAAAGAGGACTTCTTTTCTTTGAGTAGAGCCAACCTGGTGTCATGCTTTTTTGTTACCCTTAACACTTTTACAAAAATATTTTTAAGCCTAACAGAAATCACTTTTTAACTGTAATAAGTCTGTATTTAGGCTGTTGTTGGAAGTATATCAACTTCACCTAGTCATACCATACTCTGAAGACCAAAAGTAATTAGAACTCTGCCTGTTCATCTAGATTGTTAGCAAATAGTGCTATAATAGCTTTATTTCTCCATATCCATTGTCATTTTTTTTGTTGTCGTTGTTAAGTTCAAAGCACAATAAAAGCATTATGCCTTTTTCTTCTGCCACCATTTTTGGAAGGAACACTTAGTAGACTAGCGATGTGATCACTACCTTCTGCATAACCCATCTCATTTCTTTATTATAATATATTACAAACATTACCCCCCTCCAAATAAAAAAAAAAAAAGGTGTACTGATAACAGTTATTCCTATTCCACTTTATGGATTTGAAATGTGACACATAGGACTGAAGGCCATTCATTGAGTTGGTTAAACAGCTTTGAAAAAACTTCTGAGACTGCATAACCTTATTTCAATTGTCATTTTATGTACATGGGGAAAATGACATTCAAATAGACACTTTTGTTTCACTGATTCAAATGTGCCAGGTTATAATCATGGATGGAACTACTGCTTTTTTTTTTTTTAAGACAAAAATTTACAAGAAAAAAAGTGTTGCTGATAAAGATAGCTTATAAAGTAAGAAAATGAGTGTTTTAAAAAGAATTGTCAATATTTTTTTTAATTTAGAAAATTTATATAGTGGATGTTTGAATATCAGTGTAAATTAAAAATAATTTTTTTAAATGTCCTTTAGTAGTGATAATTGCCCTAATCCATTTTCCCATGACCTTTTAAAGAGAGGGGTCATGCTACTTTTGAAGTATTCACTCCCTAATGTTTAGTTTGTATACTGAGCACTATCCTGTTGATAAATGTTCTCCTGACTACCTCTGATCATCAGGCACTTAAGGAACATACAGAATGGCAAATCGACTTGTGCTTCCAGTACAAAACCTCACACTGGTGTCTCTAAAGAATTTACAATTTTTTGGCTGCCATTGTAAAATAGTTATTTTGTTTCTCTCTTAGGTCACATTAAAGCATTCCCATAATATTGAGTATTTAATGCAATTTTCCCCACTGGTTACATTTTAGACATGAGTCAAGTGATTTTTCCTGTAGTTGATATTAAATATATATAAATATTATGCGCCACTAGAGCATACTACTAATGCTATATTCCACCAATCATTAAGATCAGTGATCAGAGATGATTAAGTTGCCATTATTAAGGATTTAGTGTTATCCATGAATTTATCTGCTTAAATACATGTCTGCTTAAAATTATAATAAACTTTATATAAGAATTTAAATGTAGAATTAGGGCTATATAGATGACTCAAGGCAAAAATTTAGTTATGGCTGAACTATTAATATAAACATGAGAAAAAATGTGGGTATAGATGGATTCATACTCAAGTTACCCTGGTAACTGTCATGATGCTCTTTCTTCATTTGTGTTTACAATTATAGTCAGCCACTATGCCATAGGTAAATGTACTAAAGGATAATTTAACACAAGCATTTGGGTACATCCATGTCTTATACTCAGTACATAGCACCAGATAAGAAATTTCTTAGGTTACTTGCACATTTTGTAAAAGTTTAATTAAGAGGAAAAATCTGAATTAATTGGTAAAACAAACCAAGAAAAAAAAACCCCACTTTGCTCATATTATCATTTGCAAAAGTATTCTTTGTTAAAGTGTCTAATCTAGTCTGGTTTTATGATGCTTCCTTCAAGTTGAATGTTTATATACAATTTTAATTAAGTTTTTTTTTTTCTGGTGTATTCCCTAATTAAACAAAATCCTTGATACTTGGAAATATAGTCTATGCGGAGTGAAGTGCTCTAGTGACAATGTTAGGATTTCAATGTACAACAGATTCAGCAAAAGGTTTCACAGGAAACCCTCCCAAGACTACACAGTGAAGACACATGGTTATTCTTTATTTAGGATGACAAAAATTTAAGCATATCTTCTTTCAGTACTGTCTCTCTTTTTCTCACACAAATAGACTGTATATCACTTATCTAGACACCAAGTTATTTAAAGCCATTATTTAGTACCATAATAAGTAGTAATTTAAATACAAGGTAAAATCACCACATTGTCTTGTTTACTACTGATGTTAATTTCAAGCTGACGTTCAATGCTTCCCAAAAAGGCAGGCTATGATTTGTTATCATTAAACTGTCAACTCTGCCTTGAGTTGGAAATAGATTCACACTACATTTCTTACGGCATACCACTTTATTTTCTATCAGTCAAAAAAAAAAATCTAGAATTGTTTTAATTGTGTCTGTGCTATTTTTCTATTAACTGTTTCATGCATTTTTCCTGGCCTTTTAATTGCGCTTTAATAGTGGTCATTAACACATTAAGGGGTGTTAGAAGAACATTTGAAGTCCTCTTGACTTCTACCAAAGTTGACACTTCAATGCTAGAGTAATTTCAGCTATTCATTTATTTAATAGTGACCTATGCAAATGTGGAACCATGTCATTTTACAAATTGACTGTAATAATTAACTAGAAAGGCAGAGTAAAATGAAACAGGTTATAATTAGAATATAACTGCTACAGTATTACGTCAGCTAGAATAAAATCTCAAATGATTAAATTGGTTTCAATTATTAAGAATCAGTTTAATGTACCCACTGTTCTGATTTTTACATTTCTCTTTTTTGTGTGCATTAGATGTCACCTCATACAATTTATGTATTTTATTCATCTTGGTAAAACAGGCATTACAAAAGTTTAATTAAGTAGTAAAAGACTTCGCATTATTCTGCTGAATTCTAAATTAGTTGTAGAAACTAGTCAGAGGGCATGCTACATACTACTCAGGATCATTTCAATTAGTTGTATCTATTAAGCCACCCAACATTTCCCTTACACAGTAAATATATGTAACATGTCATTAGCCATCAGAACATGTACTTTAATCACATAATTATCACAACTTTCCCAAGTGGTTCTTGAATGCATCGTTTTTATCTATATCACTTTTTTTTTTTTAACATAATAACTAAACCATCTTTTCAAAATCCAAAGAATTTTCTACATTCATGATTCCTCTACACTTGGCAGCAGAGCTACTTTCTTGGGCATGCAACTATATCATAACACAGAGCCTTCACACTCAGTGGGGCTCCACACTTGGTTTAACGTTCTAATATTGCAGTTATGAAATTCTTAAGATTTTTGAATAAAATGTCTTACATTTTTATTTTATTCTGGGCCCTACAAATTATGTAGCTAGTTCTGCTGGGAGGATCTAATACAGAATCATAATAACTTACTTATTTTCGGCCAAATATTTAACATTTTACTCATCATTTACTCATTTATTAGAGATTGAATCTCCCTAACATGCAACTTGAGGGAATTTTCCCATGGGGTCAGTATAGATAAGGAGGGCATCTACCTAGCTGGTTAAGTTAGCCAACAAACTTGGCAATCAGTGAAGCCCAAATAATCACAGCCAGATCATTTCCTAGTACATAGATTGTGTTTTAATTAGCATCTTTATATCTCATTATATATATTTCTTCTCAAAACAGAACAATTGTTCTCTATGTGGTGTTAAAATCAAAGGAGTATTTGAAATATGTTCAAGTTTAGATCATATGACTACCTGTGACACAGTCGAGAAACATTTGTTTCCAGCCAATACATATCTCCAACTCTAGAATAGTCTTAATCTTATAAGGATCTAAGATAATGCCTGAGTCATTTTTAATCTACTTATGTACTAAAGATGAACTATGGTGACCTCCATTTTGGATTATTCTTGTCTCAAAGTCTGGATTTTTATTTGTACATAAAATGGTCTACTCTGTGAGTATGGTTTTGATATTATGTTTCTCTCTTTTATTACAGCTTCATTTATTATAATTGATCCAGACAGCTTTAGTACATTGATTAGTAATTCTAGAAGTACAATCAAGAAACTTCATGTATCATGATCAACTAGGGTACTAGTTTAAATACAAATTCCTACTGAATCAGAATTTAAAGTCTTAAGTCTTTCACTTTTTCATACATTATTCTGTAAGTCTAGGACTATCTTGGGAGACATATAATAATGATTTTGTGGCATATTTCTGCATAACCTGGTGAGATATTTAGTATGCACATCTGGCTTCTGTGCCATGAAAAAATCTTTTCAAGACTCCAAGACAAAGATTGATCAGAATAAAGGTAAAGTCCTCTTTCCTCCTCTAATTCAATATTAGTGAAATACATTCCATCCTGGAATTCTAAGGATGTTTCCAATGGTTAGCATTTCAGTTTGGAGAATTGTAAAGAAACTATTATTCTATTCAGAAAATGGTAATCTGATATCTAGACATACTGTGAAACACTTTTAAGAACTAAGAATGCTCCAGAACTGACTAACCAACCCAGAGATAAGATCAAAATTAACATATCTCTATATGAAGTTTTTTCATTCATCTCCAAAGCTTTTAATATTGACTTACAAGATTTCAAGTCATGAATCTGTAGATAACTCAAATACAACCCAAAATCAAACTGATTCACTGATGTAGTGTCCTAAGAATTAGATCTTATTGTCAAATAAATTGACTTCTCTCTATGAGACTTGGAGACCAAAACATTTTTTTCCATCTGCACTATTGTAATTGGTCAATTCAATCAAATACATCAAGTCAACAATTTTTAACAATAATTACCCCTTCTCACCTTTTAACAATCAAATAAAAATAACTTATCCAACTCATTTTCTGATGATTTGTCTCTTCTTTTATCAGTTAAACCTGAGTATTGAGTCAAAAATAAAATATATTCAGGCAACGTGAGGTCAATTGGATAAAAAGAAAAAATACTCATTCTAAAGAGAATAGCAACAATCTCTTTATACTATTTAGAATTTAAAAGAATGCCTTGAGCTTGAAAATCACTTCTATTTTTTTTCCAAATGGAATTAGAGTTCTTTATTACAATGTAATTGTAATTAATATTGTGCAGTTGTAATAATATAATTATTATTAATTACATTTCCCAAATGTAATTAAAATCCATTGCTTGGAACAAAGGCAATCACTGGATTGCAATTATCTATATTTCTAAAAGAAACAATTAGTATGGCAGTTCTCAGATTCATAGAACAAATAACCAGATATTGTATTTCTTATAACTATTAATTCATATACTTTGAACAGAGGTAAATACAGGTAATATATGCACATTTTATTCTAGAAGGTAATTTTTAAAGATGTCTTTAGTACATTTATACTTTAGTTGGTGATTTAAAAAAAAACACTGATCATTTAGATTCATGTCTATATTTATGTGTGACACCTTGAATGACACATATTTAACTTTCCAGAAACATATATATCATAATATATCACAAACAGCATCATTAACATTTCAAATAGAGGTTATTTCTGTATTCGTGAGTTAGAATTTAATAGTAGATTAAATATAATTGCAAATGCATCCTCATAATAGTTCTACAGAGTTGTCAATTAAATGTTATTAATGGGAGGTTAAATTTTCTATGAGTTCAAAGACAATGTCAAATTTCAATTTCCAAGGTTTACACTAATATCACCCATGTAATTTATTCTATTTTTTTAAAACCTCAGTTATGCAGTGGTTAAATGGGCTGAAAACAGTCTCATTTCTTCTAAAATGGATGGGAAGATTAAAGACTATCTTCAAGATAAATCACTGAATAAACTATATTAACTTCCAATTGCTGATAGGAGAATACTTAATTTTCATTTACATAAACTTTGTTGTAACTGGACCAAAAAAATGAGAAATAGGACAAACTAAGAAACAGACTATCTTATAACGATTCTCTATTCAGGTGTTAACTCTTAATGAAGGTATTATTACAGAAAAGATATTTGTATGGATAGAAAGTCAAAAAACCTTTTTACTTTAACTTTTTTCTCCAAAGTCCAATTTCCCATTAAGAACTAAAGAAAAAAAGTACCTTAAAAACCAATCTAACCTGATGGAAGATTCAGTCTTAGCATAATTGTTAGGCAAATAAGACATGACAAACAGGGGAGTGAAGGCCTAACCCAGACACCTCCCTTAGAACCTACCTGAAACACCCATTTTACAGTTAAAAATTACCATTACAAGGAATAAAAGCCACAAAATAGCTACTAGTTTAGGTTGGCCACAAATGCCTGTGCATTTAATACATATACTGTCCTTGCTTGACCATAGTCTCATTATACTATCATTATAATATCATACATATGCCCAGAAGGTCATAAATCTAATTATAACAGACTGAATTCTGGGTAACCGCATGAGTAGTAGACAAAAGGTTATATAGCAGGCAACTGTCAATCAAAATGACCTCATATGCCAATCATCTAGCACCACCCTTGTATCCTCCCATCATGGCCCAAATATAATGCAGATCTCCCAACTTCCGCCAGGCTGTGGCCATCTCTGGTGTAGCCTGTTTCCCTCTTGAAACATACTTTAATAAGTCCTACTTTCCTAAATTTCACTGATCTGATTCTTTACTGGGTCAGCAGAAAGAACTGAGGACCCCTCAGCACCACCGGGACAACAAAAGACTCGAATTACCCCCAATGATAATATAATGTTGTATTCAGAGAAACAATATGATAACCAAAACCGACAAATAAATAATTAAAATCTTTACTCAGTCTCTCCAAATGGCAAAGGATCTCAGAAAACTTTCTGTCTCAGAGTTCTGACTAGATTACTACCCAGCTCATTTCAACCTCCCTCACTTTGTTATGCAGATTACTTGATCAATTTAATTTATATAGGTATCCTTCCTTTAGGATAATTCCACCACACAATTTCTCCAATACAAATGAACTCACAAATGAGAACTCACCCAGCAAGAGAATTCTTCTACTTCAGAACCTTTTCTTGAGGGTAAGGAAGGAGTGTCAATTATGGATAATATATAAATAAATTGATCTGGGTACCAATTTTTGCCTTGTTGATAAATTGTCTATAGCTCCACAAACAACATTCCTAATATTTATTGCTCGTTCAATCAATTCTTGTATTTATAGTTTCTACCACCTATCCCTCCAATGATGCTGCATTATTGAGCTGCCTGCTGCCTTCTTAGCCCTTCTAGCAAAACCTGATCTGGAATGCATATATGCTTTGTCATTTCTGCCCTGGTAACATTTGGGGGATATATTCACTAGGCAAGTACCCTTATAACCAATGACTGCTGATTGAGGTAAAAGTGGCACTGACACGAATTACCAAATATTTGGGTATTTATCAATTGCCAAGTGTTTGTGTAATCTTGTGGGAGTTACTAAATTTGAACCTCCTTTGCTGAGGGATACAAAACACCAAAGGCTGAATGGCTGAACATAACCATGATTTACTTGATCCTGGCCAACAATGGAGAGAGTAAATAGGGCTCTAACCAGAGCCTAACTCCATAGCTGCAGTGCAGTTCTCTGGAGGGGAAATTAAAAAAAAAAAAATTTATTGCTATTCACCAGGACTTTGTCTATGGGAATTTCCACTTCATAAGGCAAAAATATCCCTGCCTTAGTTCTGGTGTGAGTTTATCTTTTATTGCCACAATAGCTTCTGACTTTTCTCTTGCTGAAGGAACTTCACCAACAGCAAGGATTCAGGAATCCTGTCTGTCTGTGAGAGAATCAGTGATTCTTCAAATAACTCCCTTAGAAATATGATCCAGAGAAAAAGATCACTTTTTTACTCACAGCTATAACAGTAGCTAGAGTATCAGCATTTCCACAGGGTGGTAGAAAGAGGGCCAGATGATATCTGCACATGCAGTCAAGAGCCTTACAGAAGAATCCTGAGCTGAGAAATCCAAATCTTGTGTGATGGGAAGGAGTATGCCTGACTTTGCCCCAGAGGTTGGGAGACGTTTTTATTAATGAAAAGTAAACAAACTTGCCCATTGTTCCAGAGAGAGATGCATCTTTATCTTCCAAGGTTGTTCATTTTACATTCTTGAAGGGACTGTCTGAAACAAGGATATACTAAAGCACAAGAGACCCAAGGAGGATATTCTCACATGTATACAATATTATGTGCCTATTAAGCTCATAAAAATGAACAAGAAACATAATGATATTGCATCATATTTTACATGATGTAAAAGTAATTTTTTCAGTATGGATGTTTCTCGTTTGTAATGTCCTGTGTAATAACATTATGTAACTAAGCAAATGAAGTTGAGACACTCATAAAGAAACATTGAAAGTGTTATTCATATAATGACAATATCTTCTGATGATTATAGTGGACAAAAATGAGAAGAAATAAGAGCAAACAGTTTTCATATTTATGCATTTTCAAATCAAGAAATTTATGTGAAATTACTTAATAAAAGATAGTTATAGTTGGAGCTAATTTTGAAAATTATATAGAAACATTCTTCTAACAGTATGTACCTTCTGTGATGTAGTAAATGACATTATATTCCATCATGAGATGATTACAGAAGAAAGGTAGAAATGAAGAAAAATAAGGGGTGTAATGGCATCTGAAAAGCCAGGAATGCTACTGTTAAAAGTTAAAGCTGAAAACAGATCCTCTTTAAAGGGTCTCCTTGCTCAGGTATAATTCTGATATAGTGAGTGATATTGTAACCATATCTAATGAGCTGTACAGCAAATAGAGACTGTGGGTTTGATTTTGGTGCCCTGTATCTTGCTAGTTATTTTCCTTCCTAAATCATATTAATCGACTTAATTACCTATGTAATTAAAAGAATTACAACGTGCAGGAATAAGTTGCAGTTTTAAGTGATTAAATAATTTTTATTGTTAAATTTTATGAACAAAACAAAATAATAAAAGAGACATACTATATTGTTAACATTCAATTAACTGGAATTTTTAATAGCAAACAATTCAGGTTTGCTGAGGGTCTTTTCTTAAACAAACAAGAGTTTTTGCTTTTTTAAAAAATCTGTATCTAAAAAGCAGACTCATATGTTTTGCTCAAAACTGTTTAGGGTACATATGACCACAATCATAAAAAAGTTCAGAGAGGTATAGGGTTTTTTCTGTTTGGTTCGTTCTGCCCTCAAGGAAGGGTACAGAGAATTACTTTAAGTGTTTAACAGAAAGGATATACTTGCATTTTAAAATGTAGTAACAAATATTTACTGAAGGTGTCTTATGCTTTTTCTCTGTAGATGACTACAATAGAATTTGGATAATATTATTCTTTCTCTATCAATTCTAGACTTCAGCTAATGTGTCTAACCAAAGAGAAAGCTGAAGAGAAATAGAGCACCACAAAAGGAGACTAAAAAGTACTGACTTGAATGACTTAAAACTCATAGGAGTGGCTGAAAAACAATAGGCTTGTTGGATTTGGGTAACCTGTAAACCACACTTTAAGTATCCTTATAATTCCTTAAATAAACAAAATTAACATTTCTTTCACTATTAAAACCAATTCTTTTTTTTTTTTTGTCATTGGTTGGTTTTACTTTTGGTCAGTTTATGTCATTTATAATTTTAAAAATCTATTTTATTGAGGTATAGTTTATATATAATAAAATAGTCCTATTTTAAAGTACAATTCCATGAATTCTGACAAATTTACACACTCATACAGGCCACTACAATCAAAGTATAGAATATTTCCATCATCCCCAAAAATTCCTTCATGTTCTTTTGCAGTCCATCACCTTCCTTGAACACCTAGCCACAGGCAACCATTGATCTATTTTCAGTCACTATAGATTATTTCTCTTGTTCTAAGATTTCATGTAAGTGAAATAATATTGTATGCATTCTTTTTTATTTGGCTTCTTTTGTTCAGCATGATGTATTTTATATTCCTTAAATTATTAGTTTAACCGGTGGTTAAACTCTCTCTGTTTTTTAATCACTGAGTAGTATTATACTGTATGAATTGTATGAATATGCCAAAATTTACTCATCTACGCACTCAACTTTTTTTTCCAGTGTGGGATAATTTGAATAAATGTGCCATGAATATTTATGTACATATCTTTAAGTGAGCTTATGTTTTTAGTTCTTTAGGGTAAATATCTAAGAATGAGATTGCTGATATATTTGGTACACTTATATTTAACTTTACAAGAAAGAATCAAAGTACTCTCATTGTTTTTCATTCTTGCCAATACTTGAGGTGGTCAGTTCACTTTAATTTATGATTTATAGGAGTATCTCAATGTGGTTAATTTACATTTCTCAGATAACTAATGATGATGGACAACTTTCCAAATGTTTATTGGCCATTGATACCTTTCTTTTATGAATCAACTATTCAAATATTTTGCCTATTTTTAATTTTATTGAGATATTTTGTCTTTATTATATTCTGGACACAAACTCTTTGTTAAATATATGTATTAGCAAGGTACTCTCTGAGTATGTAGTTTGCCTTTCATTTTCATAAAAATTTCTCGTGAAGAGCAGATGTTTTTAAATTTTGTGAATTCCATTTTTCAGACTTTTTAATAGTTAATGTTTTTTGCTATAAAAGATTTCTTTCTCCAAATATCAAAATATTTTCTTTCATGTTTATCTTAGAGTCTAGTAATTTTAGCTTTTGTGTTTTGTTCTATAATTTATATGTAATTAATTTTTCATTTAGTATAAAGGTTGAGATGTTTGCATTTCTGTACAAATGTCCATTTGTTTTACCAATATTTGTTGAAAATACTCATTGGATTAATTTGGCAACTTTTTAAACCATCAATTGTCCAGATAAGTGTGTGTCTAAGTTATCTATTGTTTTGAATTTAACTATATGTTAATCCTTATCATTAATATACTGTTTCAATTACAGTAGCTCTCCTCTAAAAACAGCTCTTTGCTATCTGAGGTTCTTTATTTATCCTAATAAATTTGAAATCAACTTGTCAAATACTTGGCAAAAAGCCTCCTGGGATTCTGACTAGTATTGCATTGAATTTCTAAGATAATTTGGGGAGAATTACCATCTAATCATATTGTCTTTCTCTTTATAAACATGATATAACTATCTATTTATTTATTAACCCATTTGCTGTTTGCCCTGAGACTATTCGCCAGCAGTGCTTGCAGCAGCAGCATTTACCCAGAGATAACTCGTGGGTAACCTTAACCTTACTACCAAAATTTGCCACAAAATATCTCGCTTTTATTATTATTGTAATATCACTCTAGTATATTGACCGTCTTTGGAAACAAATGACATCATTCTATTTATAACATTCTGTTTTTAATAGTGATATTTCCATTTATAAAATATAGTAATCCTCTATCACTGAAAACATTGAATCCTAGAAAATGTAGCATTCCTACACATGATGTTGACAGATGTTATCTGTTTTCTATAGTTCCTACTGTTTGCTTATTTTTCATTCTTTTTTGCCTTTTAATTGACCATTTTTAGTATTCTATCTCTACTATTGTTCTTCATTCAGTCTTTGTGCTTTTGCTATCATATATTTTACTTTTTTGTATATTATTCACCTCAGATTTACTGGTATTTTTGCAATAAATAGTTAATTATCTTTTAAAGTAATTTAAAATAAGAGGAAAATACATTTTTATATTTTCCATGTTATTTACCATTTCTAGAAGCCTTTATTCTCTTAGTGTGGATCTAAATTTCCACTTAGATTATTTGCAAATTCAAGTTTTTATTTGAATTATATTCCTTCATCTCAAAAAACTTTCTTTCTTTCTTTCTTTCTTTCTTTTTTTTTTTTTTTTGAGAGTACATGTCATTGGAAATTAATTCTTTTCCCTTTGTTTGGCTGAAAAAAAAAAAGTCTTTATTTTGCTTTCACTTTTGAATGACATTTACCAGACATAAAATTCCAGTTTGCTAGTTTTTTTTCTTCTCATTTTAATGCATTAATGATGTCACATTGAATTATCTTCTAAGTTACATTGTTTGTAGGAGATATCAGTAGTAGTTAATATGGTTGTTCCCCTGTTTCTAATGTGCTTTTTAAGATGCTTTTAGCAGTGTTTCTTCATTACTTCATTACATTTTTAGCATTTTGATTATCATGTACCTTGATGTATATTTCTTTATGTTTATTCTATTTAGTATTTGTTTATTTTCTTGTATCTGTGAATTTGTTGGTTTTATCAAATTATTAAATACTTGTATATTATTTACTCAAATACTTTTTTCAGTTGTTAGATGCTAAATGCTGTTGCAAGGTCACTGAGAGTCTGGCCATTTTTTTTTAGCTTTTATGCTCTGTGTTTCACTTTGCATAGTTTCTCTTTCTATGTCTTCATGTTCAGCAGTCTTAGAAATGTCTAATCTGCTACATGTCCAATGGATATTTTGTTTCAGTTATTACATTTTATTTTTGTGTTAAGTTCTATTTTTTATATATATTTTATTCTTCCGCTCTTAATATTCATGTTTTCAATTAAATTATTGAATATATTTATCATAGCTCATTTAAAGCCCTTGTCTACTAGTTTGACATCATCTATGTCAGTTCTGGTTTGGGTTTTTTTTTTCTTAATAGTTTTCCATTTAAATTGGTTATATTTTCTTGCTTCTTCAGATGTCTAGTAATTTTTTAGTCGATGCTAGACATTATAAATATTATATTCTTTAGTTTCTGGGTTTTTTTGTTTGTTTTCTTTAAAGTGTATTGAGCATTCTTAAAAAAAGTAAGTTGTCTTGTTGATCATCAATCCTTTTTAGGTTTATTTTTTAAAGTTTTCTTATAGAAGGTATAATGCAGTTTTCAACAGTATTCTAGTGCTAGTTTAGCCTTGATAACTATGTATTGTCAAATAGTGCAATATTTGGTAAATACTCCGGTATTTACCAAAATCCTGATTGTTTATTGAGGTCTCCACTTTAGTGGCCAAAACTTAAATACATCCAGCTTTGTGTAAGCTGTTGGAATTGTTCAGTTCATAATCTCTAACGGTAATTCTTTTACTAATAGTTTTTTGTTCAACCTCAAGGCATCTCACAATAACATGTGCACCTTAGAATTCAGCAAAAAACAAACAAATGAAAAAAACCTGAGACTTCTAGGAGGCTTTAATGAAGCATTTATTTGCATAGTTCTCTCCTCCCTGACATTTAACCCTACAAATTACAGTTAATTCAGCATTGCTGGGCTCTGCTGAATTAACTGTAATTTGTCTCTTCGATCTTGCAAGGCTGCCATGATTTACTTGGGTTCCCCCTTCCAGACTGTCCTTTTAAACAGAAAGTTAAAACAATTTTAGAATGCAGCCCAATTTTCTTGTTTCAGTGATCACAGCCCTGGGCTACCAGTGGTCTGATTTCTCAGAACAATTATTTTATTTGTTTTGTTGAGTTTTCTAGTTGTTTAGAATAAGAAGCCATGCCTGAGTCATTTATTTATAATGGCCAGAAATAGTTCTCTTTTTCAAATTTTGACCAAATTTTAAGTTCAATGAACTTAAATTATGCAGAATGTTAACTAATAGTGATATTTTGCAATATTCCTTTTTAAGGACACCTAAACAACTATAGTAGAAAAGACTATAGCAAATGGTGTATGAGATGATTTGTTAGCTAATATGTATTATAAGCATCAGTGCTGTCTCCTGCATGGAGGTAGCATTATCTTCAGTAAATAAAATTCACCGAATTTAAAAATAATCTCTTGAGACTGTCATATCATCAACTAATTAAAAAATGAGGGTGAAATAGTCTATTGAAATTTAAATATTTTTGTTATTGTTTAAGAAAACCATTTATGGACATTTATAACATTATTACTCCAGCCCTTTATATTATGACAAATTTAATAAAGAAAAGAATGAAAAATAAAAGTGAAGAGAAATGGAGAGGACATAACAGCTCCTGAATAGGATTATAGAAATAAAATATGTGATGAATATGGGACAAAGAAAGGAGAAAAGTTATAAAAAGCAAAGGAAAAAAATAGGGAACACTGTAACCAAGGTATTCAGGAGTGAATTACTTAACTACAGAATTTTACCCATTCCATTTGTGAAACACCCACATGGAGTGACTTGAAGCTTCCTATAGAGAGAAGTGAGAAGACAGCCGTTCATAGGAAGGAGGGCAGGTCAGACCTAGCAGAAAGAACATGACTAAAGCATAAAAGTGAGAAAGTACAAGGTAAGTTCTAGGAATGAAAATAAAACCAGTTTGGCTACAATGAGGGGGAGTACTATAAAATAAGACTGGAAAAAAATAAGATAAATTGGGGCCAGATTACATAGGTCTTTGAATGCCAGGCGGAGGATTTGCTGCTCTTTTTGGTTAAAAATGGGGAGTCACTGAAGGTATTTGAGTAGGGAAGTGAACTGACCTTTGGGTCAATTACTCTGGCTGCAATGTGTAAAGTAGATTGGAAGAGGGAGAAAATAAAAGTGAAGAAACACCCTAGGAGGCTATTGAATTAGATCAGGTGACATGTAATGAGAACCTGAACTATGGGAGTAGCAGTAGGACTGGAAAGAAAAGGATAAATTCAAGATATCTTTCATGGGTCAAATCTATGGGGCTTAGTAACTAATGAGATTTGAGGGACCTGTTAAAAAATATTCTGAGATTTTTAAACCTGAGTTACTGAGGAAGTGATAAAGTAGGGAAATAAGGAGAAAAAGCAGGTTTAAGTGGTTGCAGGTGTATGTGTATAGGGTGTTGATGATGGTGTATTTTGTGGTGGTGGGAGTTTTATGCAGAAGAGATGATGAGATGAATTTTGATATGTTGCCCTTATAAGTAGTAGAGTAGCAGTTTTCGGAAAAGCAAATAGAACAATTAAATTCTAGAGATAGAAAGACTGCACTTAGTTCATAGTTGGCTCTTAATAAATGTTGATTGAACCAATCCTAATTAATTCCTAAGGACATTTTTCACTTATTCATTCAACAAATATTTATTGAACAGCTATTATATGCCAGACACTGGTTTAAGTATTGAGAGATACCATGGTTTTCAATACAAATGATGTCTCCCTCATGGAAAACATAGTCTAAAGGGAGAGAGACAATTAAATGAGCATTTGCAATAAACAATGTCTGTATTACTTTAAAGTGCAAATTGATATGCAAGAAGATAACAGGACCCTTCCAAGTGTAATATGTTCAAGGAAGGTTTCTCAAATGATTGACTCAGCTGAAAGACTGAGTAGGAATTAGCCAGTTGAAAGGGAAGCGAAGGATTCCAGGCAGAGGGAAACTCAGTTGAAAAAGTTTAGAAGTCATAAAGTTTCAGTCTTTTGAGGAATTGGAAGAAATTCATTATGGTTGAATCATAGAGTATGAATGCAAAAAGGAAGAGAATTAGGTATGGACAAGTTCATGAAGAGTTTTTTCAACCTTTTATAGAACTTTGTCTTAAGAACATTGGGAATTCCCTGAAGGGTTTTGGTAGAGAAACAGCATGACAATATTTGCATGTTTTGAAGATTTGTTAACTATCCACTTTGAAGAAAAAATATTTACTGTGCCCTCAGGAATTTACACATAAACAAATAGAAGCAATGTAATAAGATAAGGCCTACGATAGTTTAAAATGCTATTTACACATGCTTATACTCATTAGACAAGTATAAAGTTATGTAGGAACACAGACAAAAGGATGATTAATATTGTCTGTAAAAAGAGAAATGTTAAAGAAGAGTTAAGAAAAGGTCATTTTGAGCTGGGCCTAGAAAATTAAATAGGCCCCTTAAATAAATAGTTTAATTAAGTCCTCATGTAAAATTTCATTTACATCTTTCAAGATCTCTCATTTGTGCTCAGTTATGGTTTTTTCTTTCACCAATTTTCTAATCATATTATTTTTTTATTTGTCTTTAATGTTGAGGTAAATTTGGTTGAAATATATAAATATTTGAACATGTATAAGAAAAACTACATTATCCTATCATCAATGTGCTCATCACAACTATTTACCAAGTAGTATAAATGTATTTCAGTATGTTAACAATTGGCCACTAATTCCCATTAAAATGGGAAGCAAATTCAATTCTCTGGCTCATCAGTCCCTAAGAATTTGGCTCACTCCTCTGACTTTCCCAGATCCCTTGTAGTTAATCTATCCGCATGACTGAGTTAAATGGAATAACTCATGGAATATCCTACTTCCAGACTTGTCCTGGTAAAAGTCCTACAAGAGTGTTTACATTTTTCTCTCTTCACTCATTGATATGCTAAATGCAGATGATCCAACAAATGACTGCGTAAGTGGTGGCAGGGAATGATGGGGCCACAAGATAGAAGGAGTTTGGGTGACAGAGTCACAAGCTTGCAAGACAGCTGCCATTATCAGACTATGAGGTTAGAGAGAAATTAACTTTTATCAAGTCCCTGGAAATTGAAAATTGTCTGGGAATTAAAATTGGATTCAAGTCACTGAAATTTGGGAGTTACCACAGCTAGTGTTAATTACCTTGACTTGTACAGTCATTTATAATTTTCTTCAGTGCTTTTAAGAATTTGAGTGCTCCTCGAGGCCTCAACCTCTTGTATGAGACTTTACTGGTAGAACTCCCTGCTATTATCTTCCCTGCTAAGGATATAATATCTATCCTTTACATAGTAACTGAACATAGTTATCAATGTTGATTTTTAGGAAGTTTGACTAAATTTTAGAGGACTCAGACAAGCTTTAATGCCATTTATTAATTAGTCTAGCCAATATAATATTTATTGAACAGACATTCATTAAGTGACACATAATTTCATATAATCTAATGTCTTATATGATGGATGTTTTTTACCCTGGTTGTTCTTATAGAATAATATTACCAGGGAATCATAAAGGGTATAACTCTTACAACAAAATAGGCTTATCTTGATATAAAACACAGCATCATTTTTACAGCTACAAAAATTATCTGGTGGAAAATACTTGTTAAAGAAGTATGGGTTGCTCAATATTACCTGTTTATAAATAGATGATCAACTAGGGATCATAATTAGTATTAGTGATCATAGATCTTTTTCAAATAATTAGACATATTGTTAAGAAAACCAAAATTTCAAGTGTGCAAGAAAATTTCTTCTAGCCGAAGTTTCTCAGAAAAATATCACACTGCCTCTTAATCTAATAAGAAGACCTAAAAGCCTACCCAGGGTCTTCATCATTCTTCTTTTCAGCATCATATATGGTTAACTCATACAGGCCTGAGTTGGAAACTTTGTTTGATGCCTACTGACTCTTTGATAGACCCTGGGCAATTTACATAACCTCTCTCAGCCTCATGAAATAATAGTACCTTATGCTTCTGCCCTTGCTCCCCTGCAGTTCTTTTCTCAACACAGCAGTCAGAGTGATCCCATTAAAACGTTTAAGTCAGATCATTTTATGACTTTGCTCAAAACTCACCAATGGCTTTTCATCTCACTAGGAACAAAAGTCAGTCTTTATAATGGCTTACAAGGCTATTCGTGATTGGATAACTGTCTGACCTCATTTTCTATTCCCCTTCTTGTCCACTCTGTTCCAGCCCACTAGCCTTCTTGTTAGTTTAAAAAATTTCCCAGAGGAAGAACAGAATTGAAAAATATGCCTGGTTTCTGTCTCTTAAGCACTATTGTTATTTCTGAATTATCACCATCTTAGATGAGCGTTTCCATAATCTTCAGAATAAACTCTAGTAATAATTATAACAACAATAATAATAATAAACATTTTATTATGTTTATAATGTGCCAACATGACATCATTCAATTTTCATAGAAACCCAAAGAGGTGGTAATATCTAGTAGTTTTAGAGTGCAATCTAGAATCATGCTGAGTGAGTTCAAATCCCTTTTTCACCACTTATTGACTGTGACTCGGGGCATATTACTTAACCTGTGTTTCAGTTTTCTCATCTGTAAAATAAGTATTAAAATAGTATCTTCTATATAATGAGGCATTATGAATTAATATTCTTGAAGTGCATAGAATAAGGTTGAGCACATAGCATAAGAGTTGTTAAATATTTAAATAAAAATAATTATTTTTTGTTCTTATTTCATTACCTATGAAATGTAAAATAATAATATAGAATTTACCTCAAAGGATTTTTGTGGGACTTAAAAGAGGTAACATGTACCAATTATAAAACTGTCTGGTACATGGTAAGCTCTCAATAAATGTTAGCTATTAACATTTTTAGTATTATAAAGACATGGAGATTTAGACAGATTAACTAAAATGACCAAGGTTGCACAAGTTGTAAGCAGCTGAATTGAGTCTTTGCCCAAGAGTATGTTGTTAAAAATGACATTCTTAACCACAATTTTAAAAGATTATAAGCATATTTTTTTGTTTGTGAGTCTCCAACATTCAACTGAAGCATAAAAGCTTTCAGTCTTTCCTAATGATGAATGTTTTGTTGTGTAGTAAGTTTTAAAAATCCATCTATATTGTTGCTGTTTTCTTTTCCCAATTTATTGATAGACCCCCATTTCTAATCTGTATTCTAGATATGTAGATAAAAGAGAGGCCTGAACTCAGTGAAGTTTGTGGACATCTTCTGGAAGAAATGTTTTCCTCCCTTCTACCATGACTTCACTTTCGATTGCCAAGCTATTACATAACATGAGAGTTCTTTCTGAAATGAAGAAGGACAGACAATCTCTGGGAACACTGATTCATGTAGATGTAGCTAAAATAGTCATACTGATTTCAGAACCTCAGAGACTTCCCATCCCTTCCTTTTTGCGTGTTTTCTTTTAAACTTGTGATGTTCATTCATGATAGAAATTAGAGAAATTGTAGAGCGCTTTAATATCAGTAACATAAGCTAGATTATTTCCAAATCATGAATTCTGTTTCTCACTCTTCATTTGTTCAACCACAAAACCCAATAATAAGCTGCATCCAAAATGAAACAGTTATTGCAGAATAACTTTAGGTAAGCAAAGGCAGCCAAGTATGTGTTTTAGAATGTTTTCACAGGGAAGCATCTGCAAAATGTTTGTGCAGTGAGAATAACACAAAGGTTTACATAATAATCGAGCAGCTTATTTTTCTTTTTTTGGCAATGAAGAAACACCCATCAGCATATTTAAAAATATTAGTGTATTTCAGCTACATTTTCATTGGCAATGCACATACAACCACGGTGACCAGGTGTCAATTAACATTCTATTTTTTAGCTGTTTCACAAAATGTATAATCAGTCACAAAATGTATTTGGTTCCATACATATGATTCTTTTCCTTTTTGTCTCATGAAGCATTCTACTGAAAAAATTGAACACATTTTAGATAGCTAAATTAAGAATTATTGGAATAGAATGGTGTCTCTATTTTCTAAAGCAAACCTCAAAAAAAAAGCAAAAGTACTATTTAATTCTGAGAAAAATAAGACTAACCTAAGGATAAATGTTTAAAGAAAACACGACTTACTAGTAGTACAATTACATAGTAATATGTAATTCTGGAAAAGCCATAAAGTGCTTGTCAGAAATACAAAATGAGACTTCAGCTTTAAATTGGAACTAATTGATGGTCCTTAACAAGTAGAAACTTTGTGTAAATAATGATTAGTCATTTGAAGAGAAGATGGAAACATAGTTAACTTTCATAAATATGGGAAAGTGGAGTATAAAGATATATGAGAAGTAGTCACTGTCACTGAGAAGCTTATCAATTCTAAATCACATATTCACGAGTAACATTTCTGCAGTCAGATAAGTGCTATGATTAGTGAGATTTGGGGGATAGTCTAGTCGCAAATACCAATGAACTATGTTGAAGTAAATATCATTCAATTCAGATTTTTACATATGATTCATTATATAAATATCGAAATGTAATTTGGTTCTACTGCTACCAAAATAGACAGGAACCCTGAATGGAAACGTGAAGATACTCCTTATCAGTTCCAGCTTATCTTTGTGGTGATAAGCACATGTATGCTGCCTGGAAGACCAAAGCCTGCTGCCAAATCAGAGATTAAGCAGCTAACACTTACCTAGAGTCACCAATCACAGTGAGATACTGAAGTCCAAAGATGAATAGCTTTAGTTATTTAATTAATTAACTGAATCCCCCAAAGTTGTAAACTAGTTCAGAATATGTCAATTACAAAGGTTCCCCTCGAGAAGCAAGTGGTCCCAGCCCCACACTGGGCTCCTCAGTCCAGGGCACCAGTGCCATCAAGAGAAGTCTCCATAACATCTGGCAAAAAATGCAGCAAGGGTTGCATCCCAGAGAGACAAAGGGCTGTGGGAGACCAAGACATGCTGCCTATAAAGGTCTAATGCACGGACTATCTCAATCTAAGCTACAGAGTAGGGAATAACAACTCAAAAAGCACCAGAAACATACACTGAGAAACTAAATTGACTAACTTTAAGGCAAGAGCTGTAGAGGCAGGGGTCAGGACAAATCTCTTCAGGGACAGAGGGCTGGCAGGTGTCATTGTTCTTTGTTGCTCTCTCTTCCCATTCAAATAGCTGGAGTAGGCTAGTATCGATATGTGCCATCCATTAACCTGACACATCATTCACCTCCCCTGGTGATTCCATGAGACCCTGCCTGCCCCGCCCCCCAACTCTCCTGCTAGGTGAGAGTCTCTTCTGGCAAAAATTACAAGAGCAGCCTACCTTGGCTCCTGTTGCAGACTCAATCAAAAGACCACGAACCCCACATAAGTAGTGGCTGCCCTAGGGTTGTGCTGCAGACTTTCTCAAAAGTCTGCAATTCCCACATAAGTGGTGGTCACTCTTGGCTCTCTCTAAAGACTCTCTCAAAGATCCACAAACCCAACACAAGCAGCTATTGTCCTTTGTATACAATGTAACTGCTTCCAAGTGCCACATCCCAGCACAAGTGGCAATGGTCTCAATTTTCTTTGTAACTCCCTTTGGGTGACCCCAAATCTGGCATAAGTATCAGCCAGTGTTGGCCTGTAATGTAGCTCCAACTAAGCAGCTGGAAGCCCTGCAGAAGTGGCATCTGACCTCAGCTTGCATCATCGTGGCCACTAAGGGGACCCAAACCCAGCACAACTGGCAGCCAACCGCAGATCACAGTGTAGCTTTTCACAAGTGCCTCCAAGACCAGTACAAACAGTAATCTGCTGCAGGCCACTTTGTAGCTCTTATGAAAAAGGCCCAAACCCTGCACAAGTGGCTACTGAATCTGGCTTGCACTAAAGGCCCTCTAAAGAGACTCCAGACTCAACAGACCTGGTGGCCAGCTATAGACTGCACCAGAACCCCACCCAATCAGCTCCACACACGGCATACCTAAAGGGTGAAATGGCTGGCACTAATCGCCAGCTAAAGCAACTCTCCCTTCATGAAATCAGTCATGATCCATCTGGTATTGTTGCAGACAGGCCTCACAACCAGTCAGCCTGAGAGTCAATCACACCCACTGACATGCCAGCAGCAACTGAGGCACAACTACATCAGGAGGGCATACATAACACACACAAAGGACACCCCTGGAATATTTGGCTGAGGTTGTGAAAGAGACAGTGCTGCTGAGCTCCATAGGAGACCTTCTACATAAAGTCACTTTCTCAAAACTGGGAGATGTAGCAAATCTACCTAACATATACAAACAGACACAAGGAGGCAGCCAAAATGAGGAAACGAATAAGTCCTAAATGAAAGAACAAGATAAAAATCCAGAAAAAGAACTAAATGAAATGGAGACAAGCAATCTACCAGGTGCATAGTTCAAACACTGGTTATAAGGATACTCAATAAACATGAGAGAAGAACAGGTGAACTCAGTGAGAACTTCAGCAAAGAGATAGAAAACATAAAAAAAGGAGTTGGAAAACATAAAAAAGAATCATAAGAACTAAAAATGCAATAACTAAAGTGAAAAATACGTGAGTCAATCAATAGCAGATTAGATGAAGCAGAGAATCTAATCAGCGATTGAGAAGATAAAGAGCAGAAATACCTAATCAGAATACCGAAGGAAAAGAAAAGAATAAAAGAAAGAAAAAGAAAATAAAAAGAATAAAAGAAAATAAGAATGGTTTAAAGAACCTCTGGAACAACATCAAGCACACCAACATTTACATAATAGGGGTCCCAAGAGAAGAGAAAAAAATATTGAAAACTTATTTGAAGAAATAATGACTGAAAACTTTCTTAACTTAGTGAAGGAGATAGACATACAAGTCCAGAATGTACAAAAGAGTACATCCAGGTTTCAAACAAGACACATCATAATTAAATGCCAAATATTACAGACAGAGAGAATCTTAAAAGTAGCAAGAGGAAAGCAGTTACATACACGGGAGCTCCTATAAGACTGTCAGCTGATTATTCAACAGAAACTTTGCAGGCCAGAAGGGATTGGTATAAAATATTAAAAGTGATGAAAGGCAAAGACCTACAACCAAGATTATTCCACACAGCAAGGCTACCATTTAGAATTAAAGGAGAAATATAGAGCTTCCCAGACAAGGAAAAGCTAAAGGACTTCATCATCACTAAACCAGTATTATAAGAAATGTTAAATTGATGTTCATTAAGTAGAAAAATAGATAAAAATATGAATAAGAAAATATAGAAAAAAAATCTCATCAACAAAGGCAAACGATTAGTAAAAGTAGTGAATCAACCAACTATAAAGTTAGCATGAAATTTGAAAGACAAAAGTAGGAAGATCATGTGTAATCACAACAATAAATCAAGGACACAAACACACACGCACAGACAAAAGAGGTAAAAAATGACAAAAATATAAACATGGAGGGGTGAGTACAAATTATAGTAATTTTAGAATGTGGTCAAAATTTAGCAACTATCAAATTAAGATAGAGTGCTATAAACATAGCTTGGTATATACGAAGCACGTGGTAATCGTAAATTTAAAATCTATAAAATTTATATGAGAAATAAAGAGAAAGGAATCCAAATATAACACTTTAAAATGTCATCAACAAAGTTCCAATCAAGATGGCAGGATAAGTAAACACTGTGAATGCCTTTTCCCATGACCACATTACAATTGCAATTAAATTATGAAACAATCAACTTGGAGAATGATCTGAAGACTAGAGGAACATAACTCTTATAATTGAGGATATCCACATTGAGACTGGTAGAAGATGCAAAACGGGATAGTCCAACACCCACATGTGGTGGTTGAACATCAGGAAGGATATCTCTGCTATGGAGGCCCCATCTGGAGGAATCTAGGGAGCCAGTGCCAAGTAGAGGAGTCCTCACAAAATCTGGCTGTAAAAATCAGTGGAGATTCTGGCTGACCAGCTGAGGCAGAAGACAACTGGAAAGCCAAATGTCCCCTTAAAGGGCCCACACACAGACTCACTTGCTTGCAGGCACTCAGCCTGGGCTCTGGTGGAAGAACAACAACTCAGGGAATGCCAGAGACTTATGGGGAAAGACTGACTTGTGTGGCTTCAAGGAGACAGCTGGAGGGACAGCCACCATTGGTCCTTTGTTGAGCCCTCCTTCTGCACAGCTTGCAGGCAGGTGCCATCTTGCCTGTGTTGAACCTACCCTCTACACGACCAAAACTGAATTCACATTGGCCTGGTGAAATCTACTCCACTCCGATGATACCCTGAGACCTCCCCGCTTCCCAATCAAACTCAAAAATTGCCCAGTGGCAATTTTTGGTGGTTACTGGGCAATAAGACACAGACACACCCCACACTCTCAACAAGAAGTTCCTTTGGCAGCAATCTACAGGGTTTGCTTGCACACATCAGGAGACAATTTTGGTGGTAAGTAACCAGCGCCAGCCCAAGCTACAACAGTTCTTAAACAAATCTTGAGGGCCAAGGTAACAAGATGAGGATGTCCACTTTCACCACTTTTATTCAACATAGTATTGGAAGTCTTAGCCACAGTAAGTAGACAAGAAAAAGAAATAAAAACTATTCAAATTGGAAAGGAAGATGTAAAACTATTATTATCTGCAGATGATATTATACTATATAGAGAAAACCCAATAGATTCCACCACAATGTTGTTAAAACTGATAAACAGATTCAGTAAAGTTGCGGGATATAACATTAATATTGAGAAACCTGTTCTACTTTAATACACTAATAATGATTATCAGAAAGAGAAATTTTAAAAATCCCATTTACAACTGCATCAAAAACAATAAAATACCTAGTGATAAATTTAACCAAGGAGGTAAAAGACCTGTACTCAGAAAACTATAAGTCATTGAAGAAAGAAATTGAAGATACAAATAAATGGAAAAATATACCATGCTCATGGATAGGAAAAACTAATATTGCTAAAATGTCCATATTACTCCAAATAATCTATAGATTCATTGCAATCCTTATCAAGATACCAATGGCATTTTTTTGTAGAACTAAAGCAAATAATCCAAAAATTCATATGGAACCATAAAATACCCTGAATAGTAATGTCAGTCTTGAGAAAGAAGAACAAAGTTGGAGTTATTTAGCATGGTACTGGCGTAAAAACAGATTAATGGAATAGAATAGAAAGCCCGCAAATAAATCCATGTCTATATGGTCATTTAATCTATGACAAAGGAGGCAAGAATGTACAATGGGGTAAAGACAGTCTCATCAACAAATGATGTTGGGGAAACTGGACAGATACACGCAAAAGAATGAAACTGGATCTCCTTCTTACTCCATACACAAGAATAACTCAAAATAAGACAAAGACTTAAAGGCAATACTCAGAAACAAAAAAAATGCTAGAAGAAAACATAGGCAGGATATTCTCTGACATTGTTCTTAGTAATATTTTTTTCTGATATATCTCCTTGAGTGAGGGAAACAAAAGAAAAAATAAACAAATGGGACTACATCAAACTAAAAAGTTTTTGTAGAGCAAAAGAAACCATTAATGATACAAAAATACCACCTACTAAATGAGAGAAGATATTTGCCAATGATACATCTGAAAAGGAATTAATATCCAAAACTTATAAAGAACTTATACAACTCAACTTTAAAAAACAAAACAAACAAGTAAACAAAAATGGGCAAAGGACTCAAATAGATATTTCTCCAAAGAAGATCTACAGATGGGCAATAGACATTTGAAAATATGCTTCATGTCACTAATCATTACAGAAATGCAAATTAAAACCACAAATGAGATATCACCTCACATGTGTCAGAATGGCTATCATCAATAAATTAAACAACAAATGTTAGCAAGGATATGGAGAAAAGGAAACCCTTGTGTACTGTTGGTGGAATTGCAAATTGGTGCAGTCACTATGGAAAACAGTATGGAGACTGACAAATAAATTTTTTTTAAAAAAGACACCAAAGCAAAAATAAACAAATGGGATGACATTAAACTAAAAAGCTTTTGCATAATCATGGAATCTATGAGTGAAACAAAAAGGCAGCCCACTGAATGAGAAAAGATATTTGTAAATGATATATTTGATAAAGGATTAATATTCCAAATATATATAGAACTCATATAGCTCAACATCAAAAAATGAACAATGTGTTTAAAAATTAGGCAAGGGACATGAAGAGACATTTCTCCAAGGAGGTCATACAATTGGCCAACAGACATATGAAAAGATGTTTAATATCACTAATCATTAGGGAAATGCAAATCAAAACCACAGTGAGGTGTCACCTCACATTAGTCAGAATGACTATTATCAGTAAACCAACAAACAAGCGTTGAAGAGAAAAGGGAAACCTAGTGCACTGTTGGTGAGATTATAAATTAGTGTAGCCACTGTGAAAAATAGTATGGAGATTCCTTAAAAAAATCAAAAATAGAACTACTATATGACCCAGCAGTTCTATTTCTGGATGTTTATCTGAAGAAATCTAAAAGACTAATTCAAATAGATAAATGTATTTTTAGGTTCATTGTGACATTATTCACGGTATCCAAGGTATGGAAGCAACATAAATGTCCAACGATAGACAAATGGAATGAAGAAGACGTGGTACATTTATACAATGAAATATTACTGAGACAAAAAAAAAAAAAGAAATCTTGCCATTTACAACTGCATGGATGAACCTAGAGGGTATTTTACTAAGTGAAATTTTTCAGACAAAGACAAATACCATATGATTTCACTTATATGTAGAATTTTAAAAACAAAGTAAATGAAGAAACAAATCAGAAACAAACACATAGATACAGAGAACAAATTGATGGTCACCAGATGTGTGGAGGGGAGTTAGTTGGGGGTGTGAAATGGATGAAAAAGTATAAATCATCAGTTATAAAAACAGTCACTGGGATGTAAAGTACAGCATAGGAAATATAGTTAATAATATTGTAATAACTACATATGATGTCAGATGGGTACAAGGCTTATCGTGGTTATTGCTTCATAAAGTATATAAATGTCTAGTTGCTCTGTTATAAAACTGAAACTAATATAACATATGTCAACTGTAACCAAAAAATAAATTTAAATAAATAAATAAATAAATAAATAAATAAATAAATAAATGATAAATAAATAAATCTCAAAAAAGAAAAAGAAAAAGAATTTGGCCTTTCCCAAAGAGAGGTTTGGCCTTTTTTCTCATCTCAGATAGGAGTATTCTTATTTAAGGTGTGGGCTAGCTATATCCTGATAATTTTATGGTGGAAGACGGCCACACCAGAAAGATCAGTCTTGTTATTTAAGATGGGAGCTTTGGTTTATGCAATATGTTTGGGAACTGTGGTCAACCACTTGGGTAATCAATCAATCAATGTATCTTGCCCACGTAATGAACTCCCAGTAAAACCTTGGACTCAAATCTTAAATGAGCATCCCTTATATTGTCACATAATGACACTGTGTGAGTAATAGTTCCTAAGGACAAGAAGCCTTGCATTTAGAATCCTCTCAGACTCTGCTTTAGGAGTATTTTCCTTTGGTTGATTTCATGAGTATTCTTTATAATAATTCGTTATTGTGAGTACAATAGCATTCAGTGAATTCTTTGAGTCTTTCTAGGAAATTATCTGTTGATGTAAGAACATCACACCTGTAGAGAATTTTTATTTAAGCCAAATTGATGACATACTAGGAAGCAAGATTTCAAATTCTCCAGAGAATGACAGTTTTAGTTTTTATTTATACATTTGGAATTAAGGGGAGAACATAAGGAAGATTGCATGAAGGTGAGAGATAGCAAGATGGGGAAATCTCCATCACTGGATTATAAAATAGTTAAGAAGATTATGTGCTCCCCTGAGCATGATGGTTCCGCCTCCTAGAGTTCTGGAAAAGACGATTACTTCTGGCATTTCAAAGGTGTATTAACCTAGATTCACATGAAGAATGAACAGGGCTTGCTTAGGGCAAAGCTTTTACAGGCCTGAAGAGTGACTGTGACTACCCATCATTACCTGCCCAGTTAGAAATTTATGATCAGATCATCCTGTGAAGTTACCTTTCATCACTGAACTTGTCAAATTTATTACATAGCCCCTTTTGTGTTCACATATCAAACTACACAATTTCTTGAATTTGTAATTGGTATGAAAAGTGCTCTCAAGCTTCGGTTTGGCTAAATCTAGATACATGTTCACTAGTGTAATTGAGTGGGATCTATCAAGTTTCCTCAAGGAGGAACAACAGCATAGGTTAAAAAAAAAAAAACTGGAATATTTCCAAATTTTAATGCAATATATCACAGTGGTCTTCCTTCAGGAAGGAAATGGTACAGTCATAAATGATGTATAGGAGTCAGCCTACTGTCAAAGAAAGTCGAGGTGTCTGTGCTAGACATAGGCGCAGAGTTCACACAATCAAGAATTGTTAGCACAGCATGATATGAACAGAAATTCCATATAGTTTTATAAATATAAAACTTTATAAATATAAAACAATATATAGTTTTATATTTTCAAATTAGCCAATGGGGAGTGGTAGGTCTGAGCCAGGTCACAAATGGCTTTACATATCTAGTAAGAGAAATGTGCTTAAGACTCATTAGGAAGAGTAAACTTGGATAAGGTCAGCACTATTGAGGTCAGCTCTGAAACTAAGAACTAGGGGAAGTTCATTGAAGGTCGATGTGTAAAAGAAAGCTCAGAGCAGAGCCTTTGAGAGAGAGCCTCCACCGAGTAAGACTTTTTATCTTGCTCACTCATTGTTGTTCAGTCAAATGGGACCTTATAGTCTTTAGGGTTTGAAAATGCTGAGCAGAACTAATTGCTCTCTTAGCATTACGATTGATTGATTGATTGATTGATTGATTGATTTAGAATAAGTTTTGTCCCTTCCTCAAGGGAATTTGGAGCTGAGTTGGAACACCCAGCTCCCTGGGTATATGAATTTTGAAGAGTTGCTCTGAACCTTTTTCTTAATGACTCAAGCCCTGAGAAATAGAGTCAAAGATCTAATGACTCAGAATAATGACATATTACTTTTTGAAATGAATTCATAAAACATGTTTCTGCAAATGTACTTCGATGACACAATAACCCTTGTCTTAGGCTATCCAGGCTCCTATAACAAAAATACCAGAGTCTGATGGCTATAATAGCAAATATTTATTTCTCACGGTTGAAGTCCGAGATCAAAACAGTGGCAGATTTTGTGTCTGATGATGGCCTGCCCATTCTGGTTGATAGATGGTCATCTTCTCACTATGTCCTCACACAATGAAAGGAGGAAAGTTCCCTGAGTTGTCTTTTATAAGGGTACTACTCTCATTCCTAAAATCTCTTGTGCTGGCTGGAAAATTATTGCTTGGCTGTCACCCATGGGAACATAAAAATGCTCTAACAATAAAATTTCTGCTTCTGTACTCCCGCTTGCACAACTGACCTATGAGTTGAGTTAGTAAAAAGAAGAAAAATAGACTTGTGTGTTCAAACAGGATGAAGAATGGGGGTTTAGGGCTTAAAAACCCTGTACCTCTACATTTCGGGGCTGCTTGATTTGGGGTTTGCGTACCCCTGGCAGACTCAGGTGGCTATAACTCATTGATTTCTGGTGGTCTGTGTGTCTATCGGGGGCTGGTGGCTACAACATTTGGAGGCCCCAGCGAGATCTCAGGGAGTGGCCTTGAGATCTAAGACCAGACCAGCCTCCAAAGCGGTTGTTGTCCTGGTTACAGACTCAAAAGGGCACCCACCCTGAGACGTTCCAGAGCCCTTGAACACCGTGACGGAGTCAATGCAATCATCAAGGATGCAACCTCTAGGACTCACTCTTTGTTCTTGATCCCACCGGGAATCTCCGAGGCCTCGGCATCTGGATAAAAAGGTAACTTTCTGTTGACCGGTCGTTGGGGGTTCGTGCGGAGACTGGACATAGTAATATCTCCTGGACTGTAGCCAGGCAACAGGATGCCACCTCCTGTGCCCTGTCATCAGGTTCTGTCTATTGTCTTTGGTCTTATCTGGGTTGTAGGTGGTGGACCTCTCTGGGTCCACCTACACCCCAGTAATTGTTCTTGGCTGAGTGTCTGTCTTGTGTTTTTCGCAAAAGCGATGTGAGGAGGCCCGAGTTCACAGGAGACACCCTTGGGGTGTCTCCTGTGACATTTCAAAGAAGAGTTTGTAAAGGGAGTTGACTATGGCATAAAGTTTTCTCCAGGCAGACTAAGGACATTGTGTGAAGTTGAGTGGCCATCTTTTGGTGTAAACTGGCCTCTGGAGGGTTCTTTTGGCAGGAGTTTAGTGAGGAATGTTTGGAAGATGGTCATGGGAGACCCGGGACATCCTGATCAGTTTCCCTATATCGATCAATGTTTAAACCTTGTTCAGACACCCCCTCTTTGGCTCTGCTGATGTGCCCTTTCTCTAGGGGTGTGAGTCTTAGTTGTGGGCACCCTGAAACATACAGCAACTGAATCTCCAAGACAGCCCAGTCCCTCAGTCCTCCAGTCTCCACTGGAGGAGAATGACCTCCCACCCTATAATCCAGGATAACAGAGGCCAAATAGCACCGCCTCACCTCCTCAGATGCAGGCAGGTAACCTCTATGGGCCTCCTGCTCCAGGCAGAGCACCAGCTGATACCACCACCCCAGGCATCCTCCCCTTGCGAGAAGCACCACCCCAGGGACATCACACAGGTGGGTCCTTTATGGTTTATGTACCTTTCTCAACTAGTGACCTGTACAACTGGAAAGCACAGCATCTGCCTTTCTCTAAGAAACCCCAGGCATTAATGGGACTCTTAGAAAGTTGTCTTTCAGACTCGCCGCCCCACCTGGGATGATTGTCAACAGCTTTTAGTTACCCTCATCACTGCGGAAGAACGCAGACGCATTCAAGCCGAAGCACAAAAGATAGCTGAGGGAGGGAGAAAAGTTGAGGAAGCACATGAACAGATTGAGGAGGAATTTCCCTCCTCCTGCCCAGACTGGGGATACAATTCTCAGGCAGGGAGAACAGCATTAGATTGGTACCACCAGATTCTAATTGGGGGAATTAAGATGGCTGCTCGTCAGCCAACTAACCTTTCTAAGGTAACTGAAGTTATACAGAGACCTCAGGAATCCTCCGGAGCATTTCTTAAACAACTATAGGAGGCGTACTGGGTATACACCCCCACTGATCCTGAGGCCCCTGAGAACCAGCGGGCAATTAATGTAGCCTTTACTACTCAGGAAGCCCCTGATAGCTGGTGTAAATTGCAAAAATTAGAATGTTTTGCAGGGATGAACCTGTCTCAACTTGTTGAGATAGCCCAGAAGGTGTTCAACAACTGGGAAGCACTGAATGACCCCAAACGTATGGCTAAAATAATAGTAACTGCCATGCAGGAGGAGAGACCAGTGAAGACTAGGGTATGACAAGGGAGATCAGAAAAAGGCCCACGTAAGGGTCGCACACCCCTAGGAGAGGCCTTTCTCTGCAGTAGCCCAGAACGATAGATTGTCTCACTCAATACCAGGCTCTCCTCCTCAACCAGCCAAGGATCAACTTCTCCAAAGCTACTGTCATTAACCCAGACAATTTGTTGCCAGACCTACACCCCAAGACCCCCATTTATGACTGCATAGATTTCACTGACGCTTTGTGTTTCTTGTGGCCAGACCTCAAAGACTCCCCTCTGCTTGAGACCAATGAAATTCTGTTCACAGATGGGAGCAGCTTCATGCAAGAAGGAAGAAGGTACACTGGGGCAGTGGTCGTAACTCTAACTGGCACCATCTGGTCACAAGCTCTTCCTCATGAGACTTCTGCTCAAAAGGCTGAACTCATCACCCTCACTGAGGCACTAAGATAGGGAAAGGATAAGGCAGTCACAATATACACTGATAGCTGATATGCCTTTGCCACTGTACGTGTACATGGAGCCATCTACAAGGAAAAAAGGCTTCTGACTTCAGCTGGAAAGGACATCAAGAACAAGGAGGAGATCTTAGCCTTACTTGAAGCCATATGGATGCCTAAGGCTCTAGCTAATGTGCATTGTAAAGAGCATCAAAAAGGGAATAGTCCCGAGGTTGAGGGAAACCGACAAGCTGATGCAGACGCAAGAACAGTGGCCACAAGGCCAGTGGGGCCCCCACCACATCTACTGACTATTGTCCCTTGCCCAGAACTGCCTCCGTCTCCGACCTATATGGTGGAAGAGAACATATATTTTCAAGATAAGGGAGCCACTAGGAATCAATAGGGGTAGTGGATGACCCCAGATGGAGAAATCAGGCTCTCACGGGGCCTTGGAAGGACTCTCCTCCACTAACTACACCAGACCACACAACTAAGGTGAACTAAGATGCTCCAAGCTTTAGCCCTCTACTTTCACTTGTTCGAAGGGAGAAGAACTGCAGAAGAGATTGCCTCGCGATGCCCGGCTTGTGCCCAAGTTAATCCAAAGAAGGGGTAGATAGAAGAACCTAGACATAGGAAAAGAAAAACTTATCCAGGGGACCTCTGGGAAGTTGATTTCACTGAGGTAACTCTGACTGTGGGGGGCTACAAATATTTACTTGTTTTTATAGACACCTTTTCAGGATAAGTAGAGGCCTTCCCCACCAGGAAAGAGACTGCCTTAGTAATTACTAAGAAACTACTACAAGAAATCCTTCCTTAATTTGGTCTCCCCAGAACTTTAGGGTCAGATAGCGGGCCAGACTTTGTAGCAAAGGTATCACAACAATTGGCTAGCTACCTAAATTTGCAATAGAAACTTCACTGTGCCTACCAGCCCCAAAGTTCGGGCCAAGTAGAGCAAATGAATCAGACCCTAAAAGAGACATTAGTCAAGTTAAGATTAGAAACTGGTGGGACCTAGGTAGACCTTCTCCTCTTTGCTCTTCTCTGAGCCAGGTGTATTCCATATGAAATTTTCCTTGGAAAACCCCCACCTTTAGTACCTAGACTAGAAGATGAGAAAAAGGCAGAACTATGCAACCTTGTCTTACTTAAGTCTTTACAGACCTTTCGAAGTGTACAGAAAGAGATTTGGTCCCGGGTTCATGCTGCCCACTCAGCCCTGGGGGACGGACTTCCCTATCAGTTTTAGCCTGGGGACTCTGTGTGGATCTGGAAGTTCACTTCCAAAGGACTAGAACCCAGATGGAAAGGACCCTTCACTGTCTACCTGACGATGCCCACTGCACTTAAAGTAGACAGCATCCCATCATGGATTCATCACTCCCACGTGAAGGCAACATGAGAATGGATAGCTCAGGAAGATGGGCCCTTAAGACTAAGACTCAAGCATACATAAGTCTAACCCTCTGTTTCTTCCTTTTTTCCTCTTTAGCCCAGGCATACAGAAACATACACCGTCCTAGAGTATGGGAGCTTATAGTAACTGAGACCGGTGAAATCATTGCCCAGAACATCACCAGCCACGGTACTCCAGATCCAAGTAAACTTGTGCCGGCTTGCCAGAGATCCCCTCGCCGTTGCAACAGCCGGACACCATCTTGGATCAGAATCCTTCCTAGATGGAAGAGCATACTTAGGCTATAAGGGGAGACCCAACTGTGGCATATTATCGGCTGAGAAAAGTCTCTTAGGGATAGGACTCTATATTTGTCCTTACGAACATTACCCAGGGATATCTAGACACATGGGTAATATGGTACTTGGATGTGAAGGCCAAGGCCAATTTTCTTGTGCTAACTGGGGTTATGAGACTATCTCCACTATAGCTAACTATAAAAAACAGAATGATGATCATATTAGATTAATATGAGGACCAAGCCCCTCCACATGCTCTCTTGGGCCTTGCAATGCTATCATAATCACCATCAAAACTGGTAGCCCTGGGGGACAACACTATTGGCTCATAGGACAGACACAAGGTATCAGATTATGTAAAACCGAGTATGATTCAGGATTATATTTTACTATACAAGTTAAGAACCCTCCCAGGAAAGCTAACCCTATAGTATCCAACAAACCACTTCTAGTTCTCGGACTACCCCAAAGTCTTACACCTAAGAAAACTTCTATTTCCAGAGCAACTCCAACTCCAGCTCTAGCCCCTCCAGGTAGTAGCCTAACAGCTATTAAACCCCAGGCATTCGACCAGCCACAACCAGAACCAGAAGGAGCATTAATAAATATGCTAATGACAATACACAAGGTCTTAAATAAGGCCACCCCAGACATAGGGAAAGATTGCTGGTTGTGCCTAAACCCAAAACCCCCTTACGCTGTCAGGGTAGGAACTCCCCTAAACTTAACTGAGCTCAGCAGTGCATGAGACTATGAATGGGAAACTCCCCGACTCACCTTAGGAGATATACAAGAAGAAGGAACCTGCCTAATTTTGAAGAACTATTCCAAGCTGTTGGCACAGTCACCCTACTTTGATAACTGTCATACTATCGAAGTACCTATCTTAGGGGTAAATATTATAAGCTCCAAATATTACTTGGTTAGCATGTGATAGTGGGCTCACTCACTGTGCTGCATCTGATCTTTTCAACTCAGGTCAGACTAATATTTGTATCCTAGTCTTTGTACTTCTCAAAGTGTCCCTTTACAATGGGCCAGAAGGCAGACTCCACTTTTTCCATCAGGACGGGCTACAGAAACAGGCCATACCAGTCTTAATACCCCTTCTTGTAGGACTTGGAATAGCAGGCTCTGCAGCTGTAGATACTAATGCTCTCATCAAGGGAGAAAATGAATTACGTGAAATTGGAATACAGATAGATAAAGATATCAAGATCTTAAAAGACACCATCAGCAGGCTCGAACTTCAAGTTGATTCACTAGCAGAAGTAGTCCTCCAAAATAGAAGAGGTTTAGATTTATTATTCTTAGAACAAGATGGATTATGTATGGCTCTAGTTGAAACCTGTTGCTTCTATGCCAATAACTCTGGAATAATTAGAGAAAGCTTACTACTAGTACAGAGAAATTTAGATGCCAGGGAAAAACAAAGACTAGAATCAGATAACTGGTTTCATAGGATGTTCAATTGGTTGCCATGGCTAACAACCCTCCTATCTGCTGTAGCTGGACCATTAATCCTATTCCTCCTCTTGTTAACCTTTGGCCCATGTTTCCTCAATTTCTTGTTTAGATATATAAGGAAAAGAATTAATTCTATTAAACTTTTAGTAATACAAAATAGAGGCTATGAGCAAATTCCGCATGAAGAATCAAGGATTTGATTTTCCGCTAAGGCCAGTGGGGAATGTGCTGGCTGGAAAATTACTGCTTGGCTATAACCCATGGGAACATAACGCTCTAACAATAAGCTTTCTGCTTCTGTACCTGCCGCTTGCACAACTGACCTGTGGGTTGACAGTTAGTAAAAAGAAGAAAAATAGACTTGTGTGTTCAAACAGGATGAAGAATGGGGGTTTAGGGCTTAAAAACCCTGTACCTCTACATTTCGGGGCTGCTTGATTTGGGATCTGTGTATTCCTGGCAGACTCAGGTGCCTGAATAAAGAGTATGTTTCCTATAACTCACTGATTTCTGGTGGTCTGTGTGTCTATTGGGGGCTTCGGCTACAACACTCTTATGATCTAATCATTTTCCAAAGGACCCACCTCCAAATGACTGGGGATTATGTTTCAATATATGAATTTTGGGAGAACACAAGCATTCCATCTGTAGTAATGCTGTTTTTAAAAAGAGTAACAATTTAGGATAATAGCCAGTCAATTCTTTTCTTCTTTTTCAATGAATGCCTTTATTCAAACTTCCTGGGTGGACTTGTCAGAAAAAGATGAAAAAAAAAAAAAGCAGAGAAAAAAATGACAAATTCTGTTTTAGAGTTCAAAAACACTCATTAGTTGTAAGAAAGAAATAGTTTGTGGGATATGTAACCTGGCAGAAAAGATTTTTTTTTTTAATCCATTCTCTAAACTAAAAAGATTATAAGAACTCAAAGATGAATTAAGAGTAGATTTGACAGTGTGAGTTTGGAAGATGGTGGGAGCTGTATTTAATTTTCTGGCCCCATTCCTTGGAAGTAATAACTAGAAGAAAACCCTTCTTTACATTGGAGAGCAATATAACCACATGCAAGCTTCAAACTTAATTTCTTTAATACAGTTTTTTTTTCTCTCTGATTCGAGATGGTTTTGCTCAGATAATGGAATTATGACTCTCTTGCTTCTCCCCCACCCCTTTAGCCCTTCTCCTCTGTATGTCTGATCCTTTAATCATTACGATTTAGGACATAAGATTAACTGAGCCTCAGGTCTATAATCATGAGGACAATAGGTTTTGGTTGGACTTTAGCAATAACATCTTGGCTTTAGGTGTGTTTCAGGCCCAGGCCTATCCAGGCAGAATGACCGTACCAATCACAGGACCAGAAGGTATGGCACCATGGATGATTCCAGAACCAGACACAATGACCAATTACCTTATATCCCTTCAATAGTCCAATTAGTAGCACCCTCAACAGCAACTCCTTTAGTTTCCATGACTACTAATTTTTCTCTATGTAATCTGTACCCTCTCACTCAGGGAGCCAAGCCTTTGAGCAATAGCTCTCTTGTGTCTCTGAGACTTGCAACTCTCTAATAAAAATTACTTTCTTTGTTGTAAAATCTGTATCTATCTCTTCTTTGGCTTAGATGTGTGTAGGCAGATGCATTCTTTTTTTTTTCCCAGAAAGCAAGCACAAAATAGACTAGATCAGTACCTGCATTTACTACGAGGATCTGTGGCTAAAGTTCTTTCTATTAGAGCTGATTGAGACTGGTAGTGGAGGCCGGGCTCATTTCCCCTCCCATAATAGCTAAGAGACTTTTCGGTGTCACAGCTGATGTGGCACAGACCACCAGCCCTGGTCAGTCACTCCCCTTACAGCCCACTAACCAATCAAAATATACTTTCCTTATATAGAAAGAACATGCAAGTCTGTAACTATGAGAAAGCATAAGATATGTATGAAAGGGAAAGTCTCGCTACAATCAGAGCTCAGCCTTTGGATATGAATCTGCTGAGCTGATGCCAGCACCAATAAATGCTACTTCCAGCTTATTGCCTCGGTGTACCATCTCTCTGTTCGAGTATCCTGCAACAAGACCAATAGTGATCTTAGGTCACAGTGATTCCTTGCTGTTGGCTCTAAGTCTTCCATGGACTCATACAAGCTTGGAATATCAGCTAAATCTTTTAGGAGGACCCATAAGAGCCAAGTGAGGGTGAGTGAATCCAAAGAAGCCTTCTATTTGAGACCAGAAGAACCTTGGGAGTGCTTTGCTAACCTTCATGACCTTGGATACATCAGTGAATTCATGGTGAAAAGGTTCTGACAGGAAACACCTATGCTAAGAAATTTGTTAACCCTGTTAAGTTTTGTAATAGAAATGGATCTCACTTAAAAGATAGCTTAACATGATAAACACTTCATGGAATGCCAAAAAAGAACTGAGACAGATCAAGACCAAAAAATAGAGTTCTCTCCCACACATACTAATAATGCTTTGAGTAATTTAGCGTGTCACCAATGGTCACATAAATGAGCAGGACAAATCTGAAAGTTTAAAATACTGTTAATACACTGATGACTCCCTCATTTATGACTCTGTTATGAACTTTCTCCTGATCTCCAGCCTTGTTTATCCAGCTGTCTGCTCAGCATCACTAAGTAGATGTCTAATTGGAACCTCAAACTTGACATTTTCAGAATTAAAATATTTTTCAACTCTAATCAGAACTGGCTACATAATTTGTATGGCCCACTTCAAAATGTAGGGAAAAAATGCCATTAAGGTAAAAACAAAGACTTTTCCTTTCTTCTACACTCTCTCTCAACTTGTCATAGCCTTTTAAAAATTTGCTATGTAATGTTTTGGTCCTTCAGACACAGAAAAATAATTACAGGCAAGTGCAGGCCATCACAGGGCCAGGGTAGATGACAGAAAAAAAACCAACAGGTAGTGCCTCAGATGGGGACAGAATAGTCAAGCCAAGTATCTTCTCTTCCCATGTGTTGCTGCCTTTTTCAAAGGTACTGCAACCTCAATCCTGGGTCATGTGAGGTACCTGGATGTGAAATTGGCTGCGAAAACTGTGGGATAGGCATGTGCACTGGGGTTGAAGGCCTCAGAGATCACTGGTTGGGTGGGGAGGGAGAGACTGGGCAAGTCCTGGGTTTTCTGCTATGAACCCTCCTAGGGAAGCAAAGCATCAGCGGCAGGTATAACCATGTATGAGTTGAGATTCTAGTGTCCCACTAGACTTTACTTACTAAATGTTACCCTTGGGGGCGATCTAAGTCCATCATTGTCCTAGTGTCACTGGGGGGCCTCAGTAAAGAATTACAGATCAGCGAAATTTAGTAAAAGTAAGATTTATTAAAGTATGTTTCAAGAGAGAAATGGGCTATACCAGAGAGGGCTATAGCCTCATAGAGGTACGAAGGTTTGTCTTATAGCTACACTGTTGATGGAAGGTTATAAGCGGGGTGCTAGCTGATTGATGTATGAGATCATTTTGATTGACAGTTGGTTATTATATAATCTATTGTTAATTGCACATGCATCTTCTCAGAATTTAATCTGTTATAATTAGATTCATGAACTTCTGGGCATATGCATGACATTATAATGATGGTATAATGAGGCTAAGGTGAAAAGGTCAGAGTACTCCTTACTACACAAGCGTTTGTGGCTGGCCTAAACTGGTTGCTGTGCTGTGATCACTTATTTACTTGTACTCCAAGATGTAAAGGAATCGCTATTTGAAAAATGAGTTTTTTCTGAGAGGTCCTGAAGAGAAATTTTCACTCAAATGACTAACCTTGTAATCAGCTCTTTGTTCTGCTTCTGTAGACATGCTTGCCACATAGGTCAAAGGGCAGAGTGACCTTGAGATCAGCTGAAAACTCACCCTCCCCTTTGCTTGTTCTGTCTAGATAACAGAAGTATTGCCTAAGTTCCTGTCTGAAAATTCCATGCTCTGTAACTGCCTGTAACTCATAGCAACTCCTGTGCTCTGTAACTGCCTGAGGACAAATTAAACAATTGGCCCATGCCAACTGTAACTGTGCAGATAAGCCTTATAAAAGTAAGGCCACCCCTGAGTTCAGGGCCCAGATCTTCAGAGGGCTAGCTCTTCTGGGACTGTCAGCGTACTAAACCTGCATTCTCCAACTCTTCGAGTGGTGCTTGGTTTCTCACCGGTCTGATTTTTCTGCAGCAGTTCTAGGAGTGGCTTTTTGGGTTGATCCATCGGTGTTGTCATTCTTATGGTCACAGAACTGGGCCTTTGCTCATGTCACTCATGGCTACCTAACTACCTAACAAAATACAAAATCAAAAATAAAATTATTAAATATTTCAAGATGACCAACACAGAGCGTTAAACCCCAGTGTGGGACCCTTCTGGATATGGAGAATGGTACAACTGCATTGGCCTCATACCAGTGAAGCTGACTTTATCTCAACCCTGCTAGTCTCGCAGTCTTCCTTAAATCAATAAATAACACTACAACTTTCCACCCAAGTCATCCTTAATTCCTTTAAAAACAGCCTACACTAATTTCATTAATGAACTATATTTAAAATATAAACCTTTTCCAACCATCTCTTGGATTATCACAATAACCTCTTAACTGTTTCTCTTGCTTTTATTCATGCCCACCTTGATTCTGTCCTCCAAAAAGCAGCCTGGTAATCTTTTAAAAATTTAGAGCAGCTCATTTCACTTTTCTTCTTAAAATCTTCAAATGGCTTCATATCACACTTAAAAATAAGTCTTACAATGGCTTACAAGATTTGGTACCTATCTCTCAACTTATCTCATATTCCTTAAATATTGAGGTTCATTTACACTTAATCTTATGTAACCTTAAAATATTCCTCCAAGAATTTTTTTTTTTTTCAGATGTCACCTCCTTAGAGAGATGGTCTCTGACTATTTTACTGAGAGGCTGTACTGTGTTTCTGACTAATTAGCCATAAATTATAGATTCCCATGACCCTTTTCTCATATTTGATAATTTGTTAGAACAGTTCACAGAACTCAGAAAAACCCTTCACTTATGTTTACTGGTTTATTATAAGGGTACAATTGAATAGCAAGATAAAGAGGTACATAGAGAGGAGTCCAGAAGGATCTCGAACATAAGAGCTTCTGTCTTCATGAGGTTGGGGTGTGCCACCCTCCCACATGTGGATATTTTCAACAGCTTGGATGCTCTCTGAACTTCTTTGTTGAAGACTTGCTATAGAGCTCAATATCCAGCTTCCTCTTTCTTTACTGGTTGGTGGGTGAGGTAGAAATTTCCAACTCTGTAATCATTTGTTTTTTCTGGTGACTAACCCTAGGCTACCTAGGGGTCCCATTCTAAGTCATCTCATTAGTATGAACCCAACCAAAAGTTGCTCATGGTGAATAATAAATGACATTCTTATCACTCAGGAAATTCTAAGGGTTTTAAGAGCTCTGTGCCAGGAACTAGGAACAAAGATCAAATATATTTTTGAATTATACTACATTTATCTAAAATTAAAAACTTACATTATTCTTTTTCTCCTTCTGAGCTTTATTTTTCCTCCTTATGTTTAGCACAACTTTTCATTAATAACATGTATTTATATATTTATTTTCTGTGTCCCACAAAGAATACCTGCTCTAAGAAGTCAGAAGCTTTGTCTATCTTATTAACTCTTTTATCCACACTGCCTAGAACAGGAACAAATAGTAAGCCCCCAATAAATATTTGTCGAATAAAAGAAATATAAATATGTGTGTGTGTTTAACTTAAATTTATAGAAAAAATAAAAATTTAACTGATTATATCCAGAAGTGTCAAGATGAAATTTCTCATATAAGGTAGAACCGAGGCTTGTAATTAAATTCAGTTATATGTTATATATTTGCCTACTTGAATCTTCACTATTTAATTTATAGCCAGTACACTGAAATCTCTATAAACTTTGCAATTACTGCTTCAGGAACCATGAATTAAAAACTCTTTACATATATGTAAGATTTTTGTATTAGTTTTGTTTGTTTGTTTGTTTGTTTGTTTGTTTTTGCTGGTATAACAAATTACCACAAATTTACTGACTTAAAACTACACAACTTTGATATTTTAAAATCTGGAGATCAGAAGTCTGAAATGTGTCTCAGTAGGCAAAAATCAAGGTATTGGTGTTACCAAACTTGTGGGGTTCATTTTGCCTTTTGGCTGTGTCAAAGCCAAAACACATGAATAGGAGTTTGTAGCAAAGAAAGTAAAGGTTTACCTAAGGAAAAGGCGCCAAGCCCAGAGACACAGTTGAGCTGGTGCTCAAAGACTTAGCTTCCTGATGGCTTCTAAGATATAGGTTACATAGAGGAAAACTCATTAGTCTTGATAGCTAAGAAAGTTGGGGTCCTGAGTTCCACCGATTGCTTGAGGCTAAGATTGGAGGCAGTTGATCATTGCATCAAGTCCTGATGTCAGTCATGGCATCATTCTGACTGATTTCAAGGGAATGCCAGTAGGGTCCTTCTTCTTTCATAGATCTGGAACTGCAAGACGTTATCTTTAGTTTGACCGAAACTCTGTTTCTGTGGACAACAAACTTGCAGCTTTGTTCCTAAAATCTTTGGATGCTGACCAGAGGACTTAACGATAAAGGGAGTGGTTGTGCTGTGTGCAGAAAGAAAAGGAAAGAAATGAAGCAAGTGATTATAAGGACAATTTGAATCAAGGAGAAAGAGAAGAGAAAAAGTCATTTTAAAGAGGTGAAGATTTGCAAGGTTACATTGGCAGGACTGTGTTCCCTTCCAGAGCGTCTAGGGGAGAATCAGTTTTTTGTTTTTGGGGGTTTTTTTGTTTGTTTGTTTTTATTTCTAGATTCCAGAGGCTGTGTACATTCCTTGGCTCATGACCTCCTTCCTCCGTACTCAAAGCCAGAAATGGCAAATTGAGTTTCTCGAGTACTATTTTCCTGTGCTATTCTTCTGTTTTCCTCTCACACTTTTAACAAGTTGTAGGATTAGATTGCCCCTTCCCGCATAATCCAGTATAGTCTCCCCATCTCCAGGTCTTTAATCTTAATGCATTTGCAAATTCCCTTTTGCTCTATAAGGTAACATATTCATAAATTCTGGAGATTAGAACTGGGATATCTTGGCGGCCCAATATTCAGCCTACCACAGTTAGTAGTCAGTATTAGTGCCTGATGAATCATCTTTTTAAACTAATTTTTAAAAGCCTTAATAAAAGTTACTAAGTCAAATGACTACTGCAGTTAAGCAATTGAATGAAACCTACCAGGTGTGGGTCTGGGAGCACAGGAGAGCATGTGCTCCTCTAAGGAGTGAGTAGTGTCTTAGCACCAACCAAATGTTGCCATGCAGAGATGTGAGCCCAGGGTCTTTCACTTTTTCACAATGAACTGGATATGCAAATTTATACATAGAACCCCCCAATTTTTCAAAAGTTGTCAGTGAATCACATAATGCTTTTAAAAACGATTCAGGCTAAAACAAAACACATCTATAAGCTGACTCTGATTCCTCAGCTACCAGTGTGCTGCCTCACTATGTATGACTAACAGAAGCCTCCTTTTTTAATCTCTCCGACAAACTCCTTATCGGCACTTCTTGCATGCTTGCCTAGTAAGTTATGTTCCAGGTATTAGGAGCTAATGTATACAATTTTAGTTATCGACCAATGTCTATATTTTATGGCATGATATTACTTGGAGTTAAATGACACATTGTTCCATGGAAAGAATATGTATTACTAAACAAATATTTCACTAAAACAGCTTTCTCTTTATTTATTCACTAAAGAATATTTAATAAGTACCTATTTATTGAGCAAGTCCTCTGTGAGGCACTATAGAAAATATGAAGGTATATCAGACAGAATTCCTTTCTTTAAGGAACATGTCATCAAGGGCCAACTCATTAAAATTTTGACAAAGACTATTGAACTTCAGTGAAAAAAAGTCACTTCTTTTGAGGAAAATCAAGTGTTCACTTGAAGATTTGAAATAAAGTATATTTAAGTTTGGCCTTAAAGTGTTAGGCAGTTAAGTAGACACAAGCAATGGGGAAATGCAGGCTCAAACCAGGGACCGCCCTTAAGACCTCCCAGAAACTCTCATTTTGAGGTTAAAAATATCCTTACATCCTAACATACAATGAAGTAAAAAACCACAAAATAGCCACTGGTTTAGGCTGGCTACAAACACCTGCGCAGTTTGCACATACACTGTTCTTGCTTGACTTTAGTCTCATTATACCATCATTATAGTATCATACATATGCCCAGAAGTTCGCGAATCTACGTATAACAGACTGAATTCTGGATAACCGCATACACAGCAGACAAAGAGTTATGTAACAGTCAAGTGTCAATCAAAATGACCTTGAATGACAATCACCTAGCCCCAAACCACCCATCTAGGGCCCATATAAAGTACACTTCCCAAATATTGTGGAGCTACAGCCATCTCTGGTATAGTCCATTTCTCTCTTAAAATGTATTTTAATATATTCTACTTTTCGAAAGTTTCACTCATCTGTAATTCTTTACTGTGTCGGCGGAAAGAACCAAGTTCCCCTCAACACCACCGGGGCAATGACTGATTTCAATCACCCGCAATGGTAACATAAGGATGGATGCTAAATACTTCATTGCTTTTTCATATAATTTTTTTTTGTGTGTGTGTAACTTGACAGTTGTCTCTAAGTTCTAGGTTTATCTGAATCTAGCTACATAATTAGCTTATCAATGAATGCATTTTTAAAAGATGCACTAACAATGAAAAATGAATAACTGATCAAAGAAATGAATCTTAATCCAATTTTCCTTATGCAGCTTTAGAAATGCCTAGAAAGATGGAAAATATAGTGTTTTGTTTTAGTATTTAACCAAAAGTAAAAGTTAGGATAAGTGCTAGCACAACAAGAAATTTTAAATGTGATGGGCAAACCAGCTGAACAAACAGGCTGGAAATTTGTTTTATGAAAGTCACCTTACAGAATTTCACCCAATAAAACACATGGGCATACAGTATTAATTTTTTCTATGTCTATGTATCATCACAAAAGGCCCTTTTTAATCATATTCTGGGTGTACATTTGGTCCCATTTGAACACAATTTATGAACACTAACTTTCTTATTTGAATTACACATTTCGACAGAATGGGCAAGAATCCAAGTAAGGCAGTATGGTTAACTATTAGTCTGATACACAGAAACCTGACTCTTAATGCAAAACAACTCAAATTCACCAGAACATGACTTACCATGAAATTGTACCCTTTTATTTTACTTGATTGTCCTCAGTATAATTCCATATCCTTTTCAAACTTACCTAACGAATAAATATTTTTGAGCACAACTTAAAGAAAATAGATAATAACAGTAACTATAACAAAAATCTCAGACTTCACCTTGATTATAAAAAAAAACCCTAATAAAACAGAAGTTATAAAAACCATGTTTTTAAACCATCAGTTTCTCATTCTATAAGATTATCTCCAGAAGCCTGTACTCTACTACTTTTCCTAGCTCAGAAATAAATTTGGCCAGAACTGAAGGAATAC
>NW_024356249.1:19968983-20078983 GCF_902729225.1 Pteropus medius
TTTTTTTTTTTTTTTAATTTAAAAGAGGGAGAGAGACAGTGCATGAGTAGGGGGATGGGTGGTGAGAGAGAGAGAGAGAATAAGGAGGATAAATTTCATTAATGGATGTGAATTAACATCCTACTGCCAAGAGCTGACCCCTTCTCCTGACATGTACGTCTAAGTCATTCTTGTCACTCTTTCTCCCATTAATATTCTGAAAAAGACAGTGCATTGAAGAGAATAGAATAAGATAGTTCCCTTAAACAGGCACTGTTGACCTTAGGTTGGGGATTTTTCTTTAATTTGCTTTTCTTAAAAATAAAATATTAATCATATTGGAAAAGGAGAGCAGAGTTCCTTTACATTTTTCAATATATTCAGTTTCTAATATTGCATTCATTAAATTAAGTCATTGAAAATTTTTAAGTGCTGAAGGAAGATAGAAATGTAATGTCCAAGGGAAAGTAGATGAGACAGGCTGAAGTACCCTTGTGACAATTCCTATTTCTGCCAACCTCAATGTACATGCCATAAACACTGGTCTTTTGGGATCTTAAATGCCTACTGATCATTTTACTATTATGAGTTTTTAATTTCATATAAGTACAGTACTCCAACATAATTTGCAGTTCTTAGCAAAAATTCACTCAGAGGATCTTTAGAACCAGTCAGATATTATGACTGCTGTTATTAGATTTTAGTTTATGATTTTTGCTTGATATCTGCATTTGTAAGAGACACACCATAAACTAAACCCAGTATTTCACCTAGATTTTTAACTCAATTTGCAAGTTCAAAATAATGCAGAAATATTTAATTTTGCATTATATGTAGGGATACTATTAGATATAACTATCGGGTGTTATGATAACATTATGACTTTGTTATTACAATAAATTTGCCATGTAAAAATAATATTATATGCATTTAATCACCTGGAAAGAAACTTTGCCCTTCTATAATTTCAAAAAGAAGGTCATTTAAATGAGAAACTGTGATATAAATTTGAAAAGGACTGCAATGTACAGTGGATTAATGAACTAGCTTTTTCATCTCTGGAGGCTCCTGTTAAAACTGCAACTTAGGACACTTATGAAATAAATTTGACAGTAATGTTAAAACCCTCAGTGTGCACTAGTACATATACACATATTAAAACTTTAAAATGTAGGTAATTAGAGAGCAGGCCTCCAAACAGCAAAGGTCCGAACTTTAGAATTAAAGTATATTTATAGTTCTACCTGAAAATTTCAATATTTTCAAGAAGCATGAAACCCCTACAGATTATTTATGATTTAGGCTAAATTACTGAGGAAGTAAATTTAGGTCTTTAAATAAAAGTGTACTTTCGTTTGTCAACATAAGAATGTCCAAACCTGCAGTGAATTTTTATAAAAATTTATTTGAGCCAAACAGAGGATATACCTGTAAGCAAGATCTCAAGGGACTGAGATAAATGCTTTAGAAAGTAACAATTTGCAGGTTTTTTTTAATATATACATTTGAGATTAAGAAGAAAATGTAAAGAAGATTATACATAGATAAGAGGAAGCAGCTCAAGGATCAGATTACAGGACAGTTAAGGTTATGTACTCTATTGGAAGGAGGGATCTGAAAGGGGGCATTTCAAGGATATGTTAATCTAGAAGTACAGAAACAATAGGCAGGGCTTGCTTAAACCAAAGAGGAGCCTCTTACTAAAACAGTTATATGCGGGGCATACTATCCACCATGACTTGCTCAGTTAAGAATTTATGATCAGATCACCTTGTGAGGTTACTTTCCATAGAACTTCCTTTTTTTGTCCAAAGTTTTCTCATTTTACTTGTCCTAGATTGTGTAAGAAATATTACTATTAGCTTAGGCAAAATTTAAATAAGTGTAATTTGCCAATGCATTCAATTTCATAAAGTAACCAATCAGGAAAATTCTTCTTTAATTCTACAACTTGTCTAAGAATTACCTAGTTTTATATGAATTAATTGGAAAATAAACACTATATTTCATTTTGCCAGGCTAAACTTTGGGGAAAGTGGAATGACCAGAATTTAGGAAAAAGCGAAAAATAAACAAGCAAAAGCACAGAAATCTTTACCTTAAGTGAGCCTGTCTATTGTCATTTTGCATCTAAGATAACATATCTTCAAAATGTCAGAGTTATCTTCCTTTCCAAATCCCTCAAAGCACACCCACAGCATCAAAGCCTGGGACCACAGAACTCCTCATTGTTATCTTATCCCCTGTATACCATCACTGTGTGCCGTAAATATTAATTATTAACTATCTGTACCCACCAATGTAAAAGAAGTACTTGTCACTTTTTATCCAGTCTCAGAGATTTCCCTGCTTTGCTTTCTTCCACCTTCTTAATCTACCACCAATGGATTTCATGTAACCCTCTTTACATCTCCTTCTTTGATTTACCACCAATGGATTTCATGTAACCCTCTTTACATCTCCTCCTTTGATGTATAAAATAAGCTGAAAAACTGCCATTCTTTGGAGCATTTTCTCAATTCATTGAGATTTTGCTTCCCGGCAATTGTCATCAGTTTGGCTCAAATAAACTTGTGAAAATTCTCTACAGGTTTGGATGTTTCTTATGTCGACAAGTGCATATCATGTACCAGGCACTTTCCTCAGTAGTGAGATATGTCAAAAAAAAACAAAAACAAAACAAAGACCTCTATCCTCATGCAGCTAACATTCCAGTGAATAGAGACCAACAGTAAACAACAAGCATACCGTGTAGATTACATTTATTTTAGATGGTCCTAAGTCCTAAGGTAAGGGAGAAAATAGAACAAGGAAAAGACAATTGGGAATGTAAGAGTGTGAGATAGGGTGGGAGAGGGAATAATTTTTGTGTTAAAATAAAGTAAAAAGTGGGGAAATCAGCCAAGTGGAAATTTAGAAGAAAAACATTTCAGGAAAAGAAACACCATTGGAGGGTTTGAGCAGAGAAGTAACATGATTTAGGTTATATTGTTAAAAGATTAGTCAAGTTGCTGTGTTAAGAGATTGTGGGTACAAGAGTAGTGACTATGAGGAAACTAGCTTGACTAAACTTTAAACAACTTTCTTCCTGACTATAGGTAGAATATGCTTTCCTTAGAGCATTTAGTTTAGAAAATTTGTAATTGCCAATTCCTTCTCTGCCCCTTTGAGATGTAAATGTTTTTCCCAGCCTCTTGCCAGTTTTACAACCCAGGAAGGTCTTTTTTAGAGACCTGACAGCCATCTCTTTGAAATGTAATCAAGAAAGATTATGTCCCAGTCTCCCAGTCTCTGTTGGAGGGTAGGAGCCTAACTTCGATAAGCACCAGTTAGCAAACACAGATGGTCTAATCACTTTGACAGCCTCCCTACTACCTTCCCCCACCGCTTTTCCACTAGCTCACTCTAGTGCTTAAAAATTTTCCCACCTTTTGTTTCAACTGAATTGAAGTTGAGTTCAATCTCTCTTCCTAATTTCAGTAGTACTGAATAAAGTCTTGTCATTTTAAATAATGTTTCAAAGCAATTTTTCTTTTAGAAGAAAAGCAAGAAGATACAAGCTAGACTTTACTTATAGGATTGGCCAGCAGAAGGAATGGTGTAAGAGAGAGAGGTACATTTTTAAGGCTTTTGGCCTCAGTGATTGAAAGGAAGGAATTTCTACTGGCTGCAATGAAGAAAGCTATGGGCAAATCATGTCAGAGTATTTGTTTGAATTCTCCATTTCTGAATTCACCATGAGTCTTTGTACGGTTAAGGAAAACCATTTAAATCTTATCTTCTAAAATGGCAATTTCTCTTTATAGTCACATATTCACACAAACTATTCTTAACATTTGTAAAGTAAGAAATGTATTGCTTTGAGTGACTCTAAATGATTAATTTTATTAGATTTAGTGCCACGAATTTTACTTAATTAAAAAAACATATAAAATATATTTCTCCATTTTAAAGAATAATAAACAATTGTTCTCTCTTCCTTCAGGTTAAGAAATGAAACCCTATCAAAAACTTTGAGAATCTCATCGTGCCCTTTCCAATAATATTTCTCCTCCTTCTCCACAAAGGTAAGCAATACTTTCAATTTTGTGTTGATCCTTCCTTTGCTTTACTTTCTAAGTAGTTTTGGCAAAGTGGTAGCTGCTGTGGTATGCCACCCAAATCAAATGTTTAGGACAAAAGCATTCACTCTGCTTGCTGCCAGGAGTGTCAACTAATGACAGCTCACACCTGCGTCCTTCTCTAAGAAGTGCTGGGCCTGCCAAGGTGGGGATGGGGGAGGGAGGAACTACATACCACAAGACAGTATGTACAAGGAGCCAAGAAAGTATGGAACTAGATCGTAAGGATACTAAATAATGACAAGTGGAATATAAAGAAGAATAAAGAAAAGTTTATCAATACGAGAGCATTTATTTGTGCTATGAGAAATAATATCTTGAAATATCCTGACCAGGAACTCAGGAGAATGTGGGACTCTTTTCAAAACTTAGAACAAGTGGTGAGCTACACTAAGTGCACTAGAAATGTCAGAGTGCTATGACAGGTGATAGAGAAAGAGATCAAAAGGCATATGGAAAAGGTCGTGCCAGAAGGAATAGACTTGTATGACTGAAAAACCCGCCAGCCAACTGTGTTCCAAAGGAGAGTTTAAAGAACAACTTATTTACCAAAATCAATAAAAATGTGCCTGTGACAGGGGTAAAATAATTATTAAAAGTTTTGGTGGATGATCTCTAGAGGCCGAGGCTGATGGTAGAGATGATGTGACAGAACTGGTTTTCTATAATAATGGAGATGGTGGTCATACAACCACCAGAACAAAGCTGGGGGCAATTATTATAATATGTAGCCAGGTTGGATAGAGACCAAAATAATGTGACCTGCAAAGAGCAGAATGTTTCTAGGGACAAAGTTAATAAACAGCTAACAAAAATGATGTTCAATTTATATAATAGAGATAAATCAAAAATAGCTGATCAGGGAGCTGAAAACCTGCCTTAATAAAAAGGTGCAATCTCTTGCCAGTTTCTAGACTTGAGCCAGATCTCAAACCTGAAATTCACTGATGGAAGAAACTGAGTCCCATGAGAAAGGAATCTGCAACCTCATGGCAAATGAATACGAAAATGATTTCTTCCATTTCTTCCACAAGGGACCGATTGCCATTTACTCAGGCCATTGTATGCTGGAGAAGTGAGAAAACAACATATTTTGAGGACTACTGGATCTAGGGTCTGAGGAGACATTAATTTTTAAGGATCTGAAACATTATAATCGCTCCTCTGCTGGTTTGGGGGCATATGTAGATTGGATAATAAACAAGACTCTGGCCTATGTCCGACTCACAATGGATTTACTAGGTGTATGAACCCACTCCATGTTCATTTCCTAATTCTCCAAATGTATAACTTGATAGCTGTCATAAGCCTCACATTGGGTCCTGGGCTTGTCTGTGGCATTAAAGCCATCAGAGTAGAAAAGACCAAGTGGAAGTTTCTATATCCCATTTCCACTCCCTAGTCCAAAATAGTAAATTAAAAACATATTGCATTCTTGGGAGACTGGCAAAGATTTACTCCACCTATTAAGACCAAGGGGATGGTATTCATCATCATATCTCATTTAATCCACCACTCTGACTCCTATAATAACCAGCTGAATCGTGGCAAGTAACAAAGACTACTATAAACTCAAATGCAGCTGCTGTGCTTTGCATGGTATTTTGTAGCACCGCTGTAGCCGCTGTGCTGCCATATGTGGTATTTTTGCTAGAGTAAATTAACAACCTCAGATACATGGTATGCAGTCATTAATATGGTAAATGTGTTCTTTTCCATTCCAGGAAAGAAAACAAGAAGCAGTTTAAATCTATGCGAGATAAACAGAAATATCTATATTTGTCCTCTTGGGTTGCCATAACAAAATACCATAGATTGTGGCTTAAACAACAGAAATTTATTTTTTCATAGTTTCAGAGGCTGGGAGTTCAAATTCAAGGTGCCAGCAGGATTGGTTACTGGTGAGACCTTTCTTCCTGACCTGTATAGGTCTGTCTCCTCAGTGTCCTCTCATGGCCTTTCTTCTGTGGGTGCACATTCCTAGTACTTCTTCCTCTTCTTATATGGACACTAGTTCTAGTGGGTTAGAGTTCCACCCTTATGACCTCTTTTAACCTTAGTTACCTCCTTAAAGGCCCAATCTCCAAATACAGTCATATTGGGGGTTATGGTTTCATATATATTTTGAGGGGACACAATTTAGTCCATAACAATGTCCATTTGTAGTCTTTCTCCAAGGCTATGTTAACACTTGCATCCTTTCTTTTAAATTGTCCGAAGGGTTCTGAATTGCCTCTACAATCTACAGAACTTCACAATGGTTCACTACATCAAGGACATCATACTAACTAGATCTGGTGATCAAAACTGGTGAGTACATTGGAGGCCTCTGTAAGACACATGTTCTCCAAAGAGTGGGAGATAAATCTTACAGAAGGATTCACCACATTGATGAGATCTTTAGGGATCTGTGATAAGGGCACGGCAGGATATCCTCTCTAAAACAACAAATTATTGCATTTTGCAATTTTCATTACTAAGAAAGAAGCTCAATGTTTGATAGGTTTCTTTAGGTTCTGAAGGATAAAATTGCACACTTGAGTATATTATTCCAACCCATGTACTAGTGAGACAGAAGGTTGTCTGCTTTAAGTAGAGCATAGAGTAGAAAAGTGTTCTACATTGTATCCAGTATGTGGTTCAAGCAGTTCTGTTACTTGGACCATATGACTTCTGTGTTATCGGAGGAATCTGGTGGGAAAAATTGCCATTTGGACTTTATGGTAAGTTCCACAGATGCACAGAATAGAACCGCTAGAATCTGAAGCAATGGCATGCCATCTGCATCAGAAAACTATAAACCCTTTGGAAAAAAAAATCTCTGGAATGCTAGTGGGACCTAATAGAGATAGAACATTTGGCCGCAAGGTATCAAGTGATTATGAGCTGGAGTGCTCTCAGGACCAGCAGTAATCCTTTTCAAGTTGGAAATGACATATTAGACATTGTACACAAGCAGAGCCAAAGCAACAAGTAAGCTGAATGAGCATATGGCCCAGACACTCATATTACCATCACCTTTGCTCTACTGCTTCTTTCTCAGTTCACACCTATGACAGCAAAAGGGAGGATGATTTCTTGTCACCAGCTGATGGATGCAGCAAATAGCCATATATGGTTCATAAATTGTGTACAAAATGAAAATGGATTGCTGCTCAACTTTATCCCTACGCATAGTGGACTAAAAGTGTGAAGAGAAATCACCACCTAGCAGAGCTTGGGTTAAAGAATGGTTAATCCATTTTGTGTAGAAAAAGAAGTGACCTGAAATAGAAATATTCATGGACTTATGAATAAAGAAAGGCAAGTGACTTAGCTGATTGGTTAATAGTCTAGAAGGTGAGAAAATGGAAAATTTTGGACATAGTAGACTAGGAAAGAAGCCTGTGGATGGATCTATGGGAATGTGCACAAAGTTTAAAGATTTTGGTATCATATGTTAGTACCCATCAGATACTATCCATACATAAGAGGACTAAACAACCAAATAGACAAAATTACTTGTCAGTTGAAATTAACCAACCTCTGTCATCATCAGTATTCCTCAATGCTGGCACAATGAGCTCAAGAATAGACTAGCCATGGAGGTAGGTATGGAGGATAAGCCTGGGATCAACAGTATAGGATCACACCAAGACTAATCTAGTTTCTCGTGTTTCTAAATGTCCAACCTGTTAACAAAAACAAATTCCAGTATTAAGAACTTGATACAGCACCTTCCCTCAAGGAAATCAACAGGCCATTTGTGGCAAATGATTGCAATGGAGCAATTCCATCCTAGAAAGGACGCAGTTATTTAGACTGGAATTGACATATTTTGTGCAAATGGATTTATCTTTCCTATAATGTCAACTCCTATTATATCAGTCCTGTAAGGGTGTTTGATCCATTGACATTGGGATTCCACATAATATCTCCCTGGACTAAGGGATCTACTTAACTTGAAAGAATATATAATAGTAAACATGTAACCCCAAGATCCAATGTAAATATTTCTAGTAAAACTAATTAACAATATTTTAAAAAGAAACCTAGAAAAAGAATAATAATTTATCCATTAACCAGTTATGAGTTTATGTAAATTTTAGCCTAATATTGCTTTTCAGTATGTAGCATACACTCCTAACCCTGGAATATAAAAGTTTTAAAATAAAATTAAAAACTACAGAAAGGTGTTGCCAGATGCCAACTGATGTCCGTTGTTAGAAAAAAAGAGAATGCTTTCCCAAAATTCCAGTGACTTTTATAATAAATATGCTTAATAGACACATAAATACAAGCAAATACGTGGAAGAAGTTGCATATCTGTTGCAATTTTATAAATGTCTACTCGTATCTCTTTCTTCTTGTATTAGCCACAGGCAAATTTCTCTGAGCTCAGACTAAAACATTTACCATTCTATTGGCATCCCAGAAGATATCTATTCTGAGATACAAATCAGATCTTAGGAAATTCCTCCTGATTTATTTTTCAAATGTCAATTACTTGTAGCAAGCCACTTTTATTTAATTCTCAGTGAAATAGAAACAAATAAAACACTACATTTAACCAAAGAAGTGTTGGCACATGTATTTATAACAGCAGAAGGAATATTGAATGGAGACTGTACTTACAAATTGCATGCCTCTGCTTTTTGCCAAGCCATTTAGAACCAGTTGATTTATCAGTTAACAAAACATAATACACTAAAACTGATGTTTTAAAAATATTTTTAAAAAATAAACACAAGTTTTTGATGCATGAGACTATAAATGTATTATAAAAGAAATTGTGTTAGTAGCTTACAAATAGCTATTCATAACTATTCATTTGCTTTCCCTTATATAAAAATAATATGTAATAAAGTTCTAAAAAAGACTAGACACGTTATATAGCATATTTCCTAGATTTCTAGAAGACAGCAAAGTCAATGCATATTGGGACTGGTTCTTATATTTTAAACTTATTTCTTAGAAGAAAATAATTTTGAAAAACTTTAATTGGGTAAGTTAGTGCTAATGCCTAGTAAATTCATAATATCAAAGGATTGACAAAATCTATATCTACACATACATAAGAGAGGTTAAACTTTCATAAGTTTTCATTAAAGCAATGATATGTATTTGCAGCTAAGTCAGTTTTTTTCCAGTGACTTTAGCCATATTTGTTTTAAAACTTTCATTTTGTATATTAATTTTGAAGCAGTAATTTCTAGCTCCTTATTTGCCACTAATAGTATATCAAAATCCAATTCTGTATTTATTCTTAGCATTCACCATTTTTAATAAGGAAATACTATGGAGGAGTAATTAGAGTGTGGGCAGTGGAAGTCTGGGTGAGAATAGAGACCATGTGTATTGAAGTGAATTAATAGTGGAAAGCCTCATTCATAAAAAAGCATCATTAAAAAGATTTTGTTCATTCATTTAACTTATTTATTTAATACCTACAAGAAGGCAGGTATTGTGTTAGGCTTGGAGATACAGTGATGAACTAAAGCAAGCATAGACTTGGTTGTCATGTAGCTCAAGGCCTAATGGATCATTATTTGAATGATCACAGAAACAAATGCAAAATTACAAAGATAAGTGCTCTAAAAGACATGAACAGGATATTATTAAAGTATATAACAAAGCAATCTGACCTTGACTGTGGGGTCAGGGAACATTTTCATAAGGATATTAAGCTTGAGTTAAGATATGAATGTTAAGTAGGAATCCACAAGGAGAAATTTATTGGTTGGAAGAGAGGACCTTCCAAGAATAGAAAAAAGCACATGGAAAGCCCCTGCGATGTTCAGGACACTGATAGAAGGTTTTTAAAAGCTAGAACAGGATGGACAATAAGAATGTCTCAAGATAAGATTTAAGAGACAAGCAGAAACCACACCACACAGGGCTGATAGACCATATGAAGAATTTGGTCTTCATCCTAAAACCAATGAAGACTGACTACATCTTCATGTGAGAAGTTAGTGGATTAGCCATGTTGCTATAACAGCAACTAACCTTAACACATTGGTTCAAATAACACTGAAGTTTTTCTTCTCTCATCTATAATAGTCTAGGGTATACAGGTAGCTCTGTTCCAGAGAGCCATCTATTGATGCAAGCTGATCATTCTCACCATATTGCTTCCTTGGTTCCTACAGATTTCTATTTCTAATGAGTAGAAAGGGAGAAGGGAAAGTTAAGGGTTAAGGGGAAAGGCCTTTGTCTTTAATGAGATGCACACAATGCTATCACAGTCTACTGGCCTGAACTAAGTCACATGGGTAAAATATTAATTTTCTATAAAGATTGTTTTCCTTTTTAAACTGTTTAGTGGCTATTATAAAGGCATTTAACTAAGTACAGCTAGGAGCAGGGAGGATATAACAAGAATTTTTAAGATGTTCTGAAACACGGCTTTAAAATAGGTGACATAAATGTGAGTTAAAAAGAAAACAGCACTAGTCAGATGTTGACAAGTCTCAATAATTTACGGTAACCTTTCTGAAGAAAATCTTCATTGTCAAGCATGATATGACTACAGTTCAGATATCATCTTTTAAATACAACTTAGAAAAAGTCTGCATCTAAAAACTTCATATTGATGAAGTCTTGACATACAGTTATCAACAAGACAGCTACCAAACAGAATTTGGGGTGGGACTAGAAGAAAGAGTTTATATTTCTTATTTGTTTGACTGAAAAAAAAAAAAAATCTTGGTTCCAGTTAAAGCAGATGTGGGGGAAAAGATAATGAGTTTTGGCTACTCGCTAAATTCAATAAACAATTCCTAAGTCCTAGTGCTGAGTTGCTGGAAATACAAAGATAAAGAAGATACAATCTCTTGAAAGATAGTAGTGGAACTAATTGTGATGATGAGTAGTTATAATAAGCTTTATTCATGATTTGGTGGCTATACAAAATAAACAATAATAAACTGTATTGAAGAGGGCAATTTATATTGCAAGAAAGAGAATATGGTTAATTTGAATCTAAAATGTGAATTCCAACTTGTCCAATAGATAAAGAGAAAGCATTTCATCTAAAGAGAATTACATGTGCTTTGTTGGAAATATTAGAGGCCTAAAATATTCATTCATTTGGAAAATATTTATTGCATATCCATTGTGGACAAGAAATTCTTAGTTCTATGGAGGTGCAATATGAGTAATATGGTAAAAATTTTTCTATCTTCATCAAGTTTATTACATAGTAGGGAAAAACAGAATAGGCAAATAATCTAATAAAGTAATATCAGATGAGGAGAAGTGCTATGTAACAAAAGAAAACAAAGGACAGAGAGTACTGTATGCTGCATATAGAAGAAAAAATTATAGCATTATTAAGTAAGGCATTTAGGTAAAGTAAATATAATTGATAAAGTAATGTTTGACTAGATACCTGAAGGAAGGAAAGAAATATGCCAGACAGTCATACAGTTATGATGTGTGTGTGTGTGTGTGTGTGTGTGTGTGTATATGTGTGGTTTGGTGGAGTTCCTAGGAAGAGGTAACAGAAAGTGCAAAGTCTCTAAGGCAGGACTGGTTTTTGTTACATTCGGGAGTAACAAAAACAGTGTCATTGAAGTGGAATGAACAAAGATGAGAATGGTAAAAAATGAGTACAGAAGTCCAGCAGGAGTAATATCATGTGGGGCCTTACAGGTTATTTTTCAAACTTTTTCTTTTTCTCTGAGTGAAATGGGAAGCTATTGTGCCATAGGACTGACATAGTTTAGTTTAGAATTGAAAAGGATATTCCTGGCTTCTATGATGAGACTATATAGCAGAAAGACAATGGTAGAAGAAAAGAATCTAGGAGGCTACTAGAACAATCTAATATGACCTGTTGAATAAACTGCACATTAAGATGTATAAAAAAAAGTGGTAAGAGGTGAGTTTAGAAAAATAGGTCAAGACCAAATAATGATGGCTCTTGCATGCAAGCAAAAGACTTGGGTTTGGTTTCACACAATAAGGTAGGTATTCATGGATTTAAAAAATATATATTTTGAACAGCTGGTGCCAGAAACAAATTCAAGTTCTGGACTATCATCTATGCTCTCAGTATCTCTGTTTCTTTGTGTGAGCCTCATTTTCACATATATACTTTCTTCATTTACCAAGAAACATAGCTGCCAATAGACACTGACCTTACATCTCACACTTTTAAAATTAAAGTAACTGACCTCCAGTCTTCCAAATTAAAAAGAAATAATTTAGTATGAATCTGATTTGTCTTCCACCAAGGGATCTTTTAATGGGAAGCTTCTACTAAAAGCATGTGTTCTCTTCACACCTACCTCCCCTCTGGCCATCACCCGATTGCCCTCTATATTTGTGGGTCTGTTTTTAATTAGTTTCCTCTTTTTGTTCTTTAGATTCTGCATATAGTGAAATCATATGGTATTTATCTTTCTCTGTCCAATTTATTTCACTTAGCATAATATCATCTAAGTCCATCCATGTCATTGCAAATGGTAGGATTCATTATTTTTAATGGCTAAGTAATATTCCATTGTACATATGAACCATAATTTTTTTTATCTAATCATCTGTTGATGGGCATTTATGTTGCTTCCATATTTTGCCTATTTTAAATCATGCTGCCATAAACATAGAGGTACGTAGATCTTTACAAATTATTGTTTTGGTTTTCTTTGGATAAATACCCAGAAGTGTGATCACTGAGTCAAAAGGTGTATCCATTTTTAATTTTTTGAGGAACCTCCAGACTGTTTTCCATAGTGACTGTACCAATTTGCAATCCCACTAACTGTGTGAGAGTTTCCTCTTTTCCACATCCTCACCACTTGTTCTTTGATTTATTGATGATAGCCATTCTGACAGGTATGAGGTGATATCTCATTGTGCTTTTAATTTGCATTTCTCTAATGATTAGTGACATGAAGCATATTTTCATATGTCTATTGACCATCTATGGGTCCTCTTTGGAGAAATGCCTATTCAGGTCTTTTGCCCATTTTTTAATTGAATTGTTTGTCTCGTTATTAAGTTGTATGAGTTCTTTACAGATTTTTTGGATATTAACCTCTTAATGGTAACCACATACAGAAGATTCAGAACTGAATTATATAACATAACAGGAAGGACCAGAAAGAAAACTCACAAAACCCAAATTAAGAAAAAAAAAAAAAAAAACAGACACAAGGACAAGGAAGCAATAGAAAAAGTGAGCTACCAGAAAGCAAAAGATAAAATGGTCATAGGAAAACCTCATATTTCAATTATCACCCTAAATGAAAGAGACTGACTCACCAATAAAAAGGAACAAGGTTGCAGATTGGATCAAAAAACAAAACCCAAACATATACTGCCTCCAGGAGACACATCTCAGCTCCAAAGACAAATATAGACTCAAAGTAAAAGGGTGGAAAATGACATTTCAAGCAAATGACATTCAAAGGAAAGCAGAAGTAACAGTACTAATAATGGACGAAATAGACTTCAAAATATAAAAGGTAAAGAAAGATACTGAGGGAGACTTCATAATGATAAAGGGAATCATGCAACAAGAAGACATAACACTTATTAATATCTATGTTCCCAATCAGGGAGCCCCCAAATATATAAAGCAATTACTAACAGAACTAAAAGGAGTAGTTCTGATAGCACAACACTGTCGTATTTAGGGGACCAATATAACCCACTGTCAGATATGGACAGATCATTCAAACAGAAAATCAATAAGGAAATAACATTCTTAAATGACACATTAGATCGACTGGACATAATTGACATTTACAGAGCCTTTCATCCCCAAACAGCTGCTCATACGTTCTTTAGTGCACATGGAACACTCTCAAAGACTGACTACATCCTGGGACACAGAGATAGCCTCAACAAACATAAGAGGGTTGAAATCATACCAACCATATTCTCTGATCATAATGCTTTGAAGCAGGAGATCAACTGTAAAAAGAAAGCAGGAAGAAACACAAATACATGGAGATTAAACAACATGCTATGAAGAATGACTGAGTCAGAGATGAAATAAAAAGAGAGATCAAGAGATACATACATATGAATGATAGTACAACATATCAAAACTTTTGGGACATGGCAAAAGGGGTCATAAGAGGAAAGTTCATATCATTACAGGCCTACCTCCAAAAGCAAGAATGAGCCCAAATAAACAATCTAATGCTTCATCTTAAAACGGTAGAATAGGAAGAACAAATGAAGCCTAAATCAGCAGAGAAAAATAAATAATCAAAATTAGAGCAGAATTAAATGAAATTGAAAACGAAACAAAACAAAACAAAAAAATCAATAGAAAAAAATAAATGCAGCAAAGAGCTTGTTTTTTGAGAAGGTTAATAAAATCGACAAATCCATGGCTAGACTCACTAAAGAAAAAAGAGAAAGAACACAAATAAACAAAATTAGGGATGAAAGGGGAAATTACGAGAGACACCACGGAAATACAAAGGATCATACAAGAATACTATGAAAAAGTACATAACACCAAATCCAATAACCTAGAATAAATGGACCAGTTCTTAAAAAAATACAACTTTTATAGATTGAATCAAGAAGAACTGAAAAATCTAAATAGACTGAACAGCAACATGCAAATTGAAACAATTATCAAAAACCTACCAAAAAGTAAAAGTCCAGTACCAGATGGCTTCACCAGTAAATTCTATCAAACATTCAAAGAAGATTTAATACATATTCTCCTCAAACTCTTCCAAAAATTCGAAGAGGAAGCAAGACTTCCCAACTGATTTTATCAGGCCAATATTACTCTGATACCAAAACCTGGTAAAGATAACACAAAAAAAAGAAAACTACAGACCGATATCTCTCATGAACACAGATGGAAAAATCCTAAATAAGATACTAGCGAACCAAATACAGCAACAAATTAAAAAGATTATACACCACAGTCAAGTGGGCTTCATTCCAGGGGCACAGGGATGGTTTCAACATATGCAAATCGATTAATGTGATACACCCACGTAAACAAATTAAAAAATAAGAATCATATGATCATATCAATAGATGCAGAAAAAGCCTTCGACAAGATACAACATCCATTTATGATCAAAACACTTAACAAAATCGGTATAGAAGGAAAGAAATTTAACATAATAAAGGTCATATGTGACAAGCAGTCAGCCAACATTATACTTAATAATGAAAAACTAAGAACCTTCCTTTTAAGATCAGGAACAAGGCAAGACTGTCCACTATCACCACTGCTATTCAATAGGAGATACTAGTGAGTGCAGTCAGGCAAGAGGAAGGTATAATAGGCATCCAAATAGAAAATGAAGAAGTCAAATTGTAACTATTTGAGGATGACATGATTCTCTATATAGAAAACCCTAAAGACTCACAAGAACATGACTAGGAAGAATAAGCAAATACAGTAAAATTTCTAGATACAAAATCAATGTTCAAAAATCCATAGTATTTCTTTACTTTAATAATAAAGTGTCAAAAAAAGTGGAAAAAAATATCTCTTTTACAATTGTGACAAAAAGAATAAAATACCTAGGAATAAATATAATGAAACATGTGAAGGACCTAAATAATGGAAAGTATCAAACCTTATAGAAAGAAATTGAAGAAGATACAAAGAAATGGGAAGATATTCCATGTTCTTGCATTGGAAGAATCAATATAGTTAAAATGACCATATTATCTAAAGCGTTATACAGATTATACAGATTTAATGCAATCCCCATCAAAATCGCATTGGCATTTAAAAAAAAAATAGAACAAAAAATCATTAGATTTGTATGGAAGCACAAAAGACCCCGAATTGCTGAAGCCATCCAGAGAAAAAAGAATGAGGCTGGAGGCCTCACTCTGTCCGACTTCAAATTATACTACAAAGCGACAATAATCAAAACGGCATGGTATTGGCAAAAAAAAAAAAAATAGACACATGGACCAGTGGAACAGAATCAAGAGTCCCATGTATATATGGGCAAATAATTTTCAACAAAAGAAGCCAAAAACAGTGGAGAAAGGAAAGCCTATTCAATAAATGGTCCTGCGAAAACTAAACGGCCACCTGCAAAAGTATGAAACTAAACTGTTGTCTATCACCAGACACTGAAATTAACTCAAAATGAATTAAGGACCTGATTATAAGACCTGAAATAATATAATAAATTGCTTAGAAGTAAATATAGGAACTAAACTCATGGAACTTGGACTTAAAGATGATTTTATGAATCTGAGCTCAAAGGCAAGGGAAGTAAAAGCAAAAATAAAAAACTGCACAGCAAAAGAAATCGTCAACAAGATAAAGAGACAACCATCAGAAGGAAAATATATTTGCAAGCAATTCCTCCAATAAGGGCTTAATATCCAAATTATACAAAGAATTTATACAACTCAATACCAAAAGAAAAACAAACAATCCAATCAAAAATTGGGCAGAGTACCTGAACACACTTCTCCCAAGATGACATACAAATGGTCAACAAACATATGGAAAGATGCTCACATTGCTAACTATTAAAGAAATGCAAATCAAAATCACAATGAGATACCATCTCACACCTGTTAGAATAGCTGTTATCAACAGGACGAGTAATAACAAGTGTTGGATAGGATGTGGAGAAATAGGAACCCTCATACGCTGCTGGTGGGACTGCAAATTGGTACAGCCACTATGGAATAGTATGGAGGTTCCTCAAAAAACTAAGAATTGATCTACCATATGAGCCAGCAATTCCTCTACTGGGTATTTACCCCAAAGACTTGAAAACCCATATCTAAAAAGATATTTGCACACCAATGTTCATAGCAGCATTGTTCACAATGGCCAGGACATGGAAGCAAGCGAAGTGTCTTACAATAGATGATTGGATAAAGAAGCTGTGGTATATGTTACTCAGCCATAAGAAGAGATGAAATATTGCCATTTGTGACAACATGGATGGACCTCAAGGTAATCACGCTAAGTGAAATAAGCCAGACAGAAAAAGTCAAAAACCACATGACATCACTTGTATGTGGAATATAAACCTAAAAGCAACAGACGAACAGGACAAACAGAGACTCATGGACGTGGACAATAGACTAGTGGTGACTAAAGCGTGAGGATCATGGGGGAGAAGGGAAATAGATGGATAAAAGGGTTCGAATATGTGGTGACAGAAAGAAATCTAACTATGGGAGGTGTACACACAATGATATATATATATACCTTACTGTTAAATTGTACACTTGAAACTTACTGAATTTCATTAATCAATGTCACAAAAAAATTAATTAATTAAAAAAAGAAAAAAAAGAAATACTTCTAGAGACAAAAATGAGTGTTTCTTATGATAAAAAGGTCAATTTGTCAAGAATACATAACAATCATAAATGTATACACACCTTATAAAAGAGCAATAAGATGCATAAAAAAACTTATGTAATTTCAGGGGCAAATAAACAATTTAATGATTATAGTTAGTGATTTTGATACTCATTTCTCAGTAACTAATAGCATCACTAAAGAGAAAATTAGGAAGAATATAGAATTAAACAACACTATCAGCAACTTTAAAGAGCATTTCACCTCATGGTCCATAAAAGAAAAACATATATATACACTTTAGATTTCTACAAAATTTAAAATCTTTGTTTTCAAAGATGGTTACTAATAAAAGGAACAGACAAGCCAACAACCGAGAGGAAATATTTGCAAATCATATATATTTGATAAGTACTTGTATTCAGAATGTATGAAGAATTTTGTGACTTAATAATTAAAAAATACAAACAACCCAATAAACTGATAAAAAATGTGAATAGACACCAAAGATGATACATGAATGGGAAATAGGTAAATAAAAAGGTACTCAATATCATTATTCAATAGGCAAATGCAAATTAAAACACAGTGAAGTAACATTATATATCAACTAGCATGGCTGTCATCAAAAAGACAGACAATATTAAGTGTCACTGAAGATACGGAAAAACTGGAAACCTCATACATAGTTAGTGGGAAGGTTAAAATGGTACAAACTCTGGAAAGCGTTCAACAATTTCTTACAAAGTTAAACATGCATTTAACATAGGATCTTACCATCCCAAGAGCAATGAAAGCATGTCCACATAAAGACTCATATATATATGTGTTCATAGCAGCTTTATTCTTATAAATCAGACAATCAAAGTAAACATCAACTGGTGAACAGCAAAACAAATTCTTATATATCAATGCAATGTCATACTACTCAGCAATGAAAGGAACCAACTACTGATAAATGCAACAACATAGATGATCTCACTAACAATATGCTAAATTTTGAAAAAAAGCCAAAATTAAGTGACTACATATTTGTATGATTAAATTTATACAAAATTTCTTTAAAAAGGCAAAGTTATAGAATCAGAATCCAGAGCAGTGGTTTACTGGAAATAGAGGTATTAGTGGGGATTGACTACAATTGGTCATGTGAGGAAATGTTTTGGACAATTGAAGTATTCTAAAACTAGATTGTGGTTATGGCTGATGACTATAAATTTGTTAACATTTATTGAACTGTACACTGAAGATGAATTTTATAGTACATTAATTATATCTCAAAAAAGCTATTAAAGAAAAAGAGAAAAAGAAAAGCCTTTTGGTGAAAAATTATCTAATTCTATCAAATGTCTTTTTTTTGCCTTCTCTTTTAGATGTATTTCTGTGTTGGAGGGCAATGTGAAAAGAGTCAACCATCTCTTTCTCTTTACACCTCTCTCTCTCTTTTTTTAATTAAAAGGGCAGATCACAATAAAATAAGCTAAAATACAGACTAACACAAGTATTATATTTGTGAAGTGCAGTTTGAGCAGTATACATTCAGCCACCTTTTTATAGCCTCTATATCCATATTTCTTAATACTGAACAAATAAGGATCTGAAGAAGGTGAATTATTGTCAACAATCAATGAGGAAGTCATATGAAATTAAAAATAACTGCTCTTAACAAAAATAAGAAAACATACTGAGTTTTAAACAATATATTCCCATATATACCTATACCATAGGTAGAAATCAAATAGAACTATGAGTACAAGTCACAGTTAGTGACAAATTAAATTAATTCTGTTTGTTCTTATCTCTATTTGTCCAGGTATTTAAGACTTAACAGTATGTGTATTCATAATGAGTCCAAGACTGGCTAAAATTTTCTCACTTAAAAAAAGTTTCTATAACATGCTTATCATATTTACCTTTATGCAAAACAAGTGAGCACAAGTGTGAAAATGTGAGCCGAAACTGATAATCAAAAGATAATTCAGTTAGAATAGCGAAGGGATTTATATAAAGGAATAACAGAAAAGTAGACTATAAAAGTTTTGGAGCCAAGTAATAGAAAGCTTTGAATTTTAGGATTTTATTTAGATATAGCTTATTTTTAATATGGGATTTATAAAATGAAAGCAATATTTTATGATAAATAGTGGTGTTGTGTAAGAGAACCAAAGTGGGTGAAAAATGGAAGAATGAAGCATTAGGACGTTCTTTTTGTTACAATAAACGAAGCATGGAATAGTAACTAGGAAAGTGGCATTGGTGATGAAAAAAGCATTAAACGCAATTGTCAGTTTTTGTGAATTTCTTATGTACCAGGCACTGTGTTAAAGTTTTAAATTTGTTATTCTATCTTATCTTCTTAGAGGTCCCATTAGAAAAATGATAAAACCAGTGTGTTGATTTGCAATCTGTGGCTCAGATAAGTGCAAAATTTTCTCTATGTTCATTAATTGGAAATGGTAGAATAAAGGTATACATCGAAGGCTTTATTCCTAATCCATGGAACAAGAGCAAGAAGCAATTAAGTGTGCTGGACAAAAAATCCGCTTTAGAATTATAGTAAGGGTCATTTGTTGGCTCTAGAATTTAGGTTGCTAATTAGGGAATCAGAAGAAACCACATTGACAACAGTAGATCTAAGTAGCAGAATAAGAATTCTCAGGTGCTCTTTGACCATATCAAGTACTGACACCAGTGATGTTTGGGAGGACTACAGAGTGTATTCAATGTAATCGTGAAACCCATCTCATATTAATTATATATTTCCATTTATTTTTGTATATAATGCACAAAATTATAAAAAGATGAATCAAATACCTAGAAATTATTTTCTAATATGGAGGCATAGGTCAGGTTTTAGTTTTCATCACGTCATAAGAAAGGTTTTAATGACTGAGGATATTATGTTGAGATAAACCTTGAAAACTGGGCTGAGTCCCAAAGCACTGAACCATTCACTTCCCTTTAAATCAAGTTAGAATTTTGAAGTGGCATTAGATAAGTTCTAAACCTTGAAGATATTTAAAATTTTGTCAACCTTCGGCATAACATTCGTTGAAGCAAAGCAAACCAACGATAATTCTTCATCAATAATTATCTCAATAAATCAAATAATAAAATATCTTCTTATAATTAAACTAATAGAAAGGTCTATGTGATAAAAATTACTTTAAAGTATAAATTAAAATTACACCCATAAATTTTACTTCTTAAAAATAATTATTCTATCAATAGTAAGTCTGTGGTCTTTAAGACACTTCTGATTAATTCCAATTTTGTGGATTTAGAGGCATGTAGAAAATGTACATCCCAGGAACTCATCATTTAGCTTAGTCACATGATCAGGAGACTCTCATTTAATTAATAACCTCACTCCATAGTCATATAGCATTTTATAAATCTGATATCTTTAAATTTGGCAGACATGCTTTATCTGCAACAAAGAAAATAATTAGAATCAAGAATAAGATTTAATGTGTGATGTTTAATATGAGATAAAAGACACCATCACTTTTTTTCAGCAAAAGGGAAATGTGATTACCAAGCTTAAGTATGCTGTATATTAAGTGAAAATTCTGATCATAAAGAAAGGTACTATCTACTCAAAAGTATAATTTCTGTACTTTGAAAATCATCTCAGCAAGAATTATCATCCCCTATCAAATTGTAGCACTTGTCAAAATCAACTGTAAAGCATCTCAAGTGCTCTTTTGAATCAACAAAACAGATGTATAGCAATGAGAGGTTGCTGGGAGAAGGAAATAACCGAACCAGATGCCCATCAGTGACCTTAATCTCTTGAACTCACACTTAACACAGTAGACATGGCAGGTCTTTGCGATGTTACTCATAAGGGGGGAAATATAAGGCTGATTCTTAATAATATGTAAAAATATGTAAAAATTATTTTCTTTCTCCTTTGCTGCTAGACTTTTATCATTTCTTTATATCCTTAAACAGACCAGAGACATGTAGCAAGGAATTATTCTTTTTGGTCTATTAATTATTATAAGAAATTTTCTTATAATGTAATTTGAGAAATTAGAGAGTCAGCCTGTAGAAGACAAAAGGGAGTAATTATTTTATCACAGGTAAAATGTTATCTTAATCGAATTCTTTCTCTATTTTACTGATCATCATTTCTTCATTTTTACTTGACCGTATATTGTAGCATATAAGGAGTCAAACTGCGAGGCTTAAATCCCAGCCCTATATTTTATTCTGTGAGCTTGGGCAAGTTAGTTAACCTCTCTATATCATATATGTAAAATGGAAATAGTAACAGTACCTATTTCATAACGTTGTTCTGAGGATTCCATGAGATGCTGCTTAGTAAAGCATTAAAAATCTGCGTGGTACTTAGCACTCAAATTGTTTTCTTCATCTTATTAGTATTCGGAGGTTGTGATTATCTCTGTCAATTGACAGTGACCAAATAATATTTAATAATGTACTCTAGTATAGTATAAGGAACCACTATAAGCTTGAGTTTTAGAGGTTATGTTTATAATTTATATACATAATTTAATAGTTAACAATAAAAATGATCTTATTAGGCTTGCTAATCTAGATATCCAAGTATAGGCCAAACATTGTTTATTGACATACATATAAGTCACATGGCTGATTTTATGATATTTATGTTCTCATCATATGCACACTTAGTTTCTTTGTGACTTTAGAAACTAACAACTATGTATTATCATGAGATCAATATCGAGTGGAATGAGAGTGAAAGAGTTTTCTTGTGGCCACTACAGTTAACTCCAACTTTGAAGATAACGGTAGCCAAATATCTTTTTCTTTCATTCCTTTTCTCTGAGGATTTTAGTAGGAAGAGGTGAGGACAGAATAGGACATACATCCATACCTCCAGTCTATAATGGCACTACTCATAAAATAGATTTTGAAAAATCTGTCACTCAGAAGTAAGGAAGCAAACACAAATTATCATCACCTAAGGAATTGCATCCTATTGTTGTTATATATGACTTTCTTCTCTCTGCATTACACAAACCTAGTCAACATTTAAGGCCTAAGTACATATTTACTTTTTTATAATTTCTTTCCCAACTCCCATAGATAGATCTAGTTGTTCTCTCTGTAGTTCTATTATAGAGTTCTATTATGGTTCTATTATATCATTTACATTGCATTGCAATTTATCATGTCTCTTGTTTATAAGATTATTAGCTTCTACTTGAAAACAACTGTTATTACTAATATTTAGCATAGGGCCTGGTACATATTAGATATTCAATAAATGTATACTGTGTAAATAGATGAGCATATTTTCTGATTTTCTTACCATCCCCAAGATGGAATATCACTAATAAACTATGTTATAGACTGAAAGTTTGTGTCCCCCCATAATTCATATGTTGAAGTCAAAACTCCAAGCATGATTGTATTTGGAGTAAGGGCGTAATCAAGGTGGAGCCCTGATCCAATACAATTAGTGTCTTTATGAAAAGAGACACAAGAACACACTCGTGGGCTCATGGCCTCTCTCTCTCTCTCTCTCTCTCTCTCTTGCTCTCTCTCTCTCTCTCTCTCTCTCTCTCTCTCTCTCTCTCTCTTTCTGGCCCCCTCCCTCAGCCTCCCTGAAGGCATAAACATGAAAGACAGGTCATGTGAGCACATAGTAATAAGGTGGCCATCTGCAACCCAGAGGGAGAGGCTTCACCAGACACCCTTGATCTTAGACTTGATTTTCATCTAACCTCTGATCTTAGACTTCTAGTCTCCAGAACTATGAAAAAATAAATTTCTGTTTTTTCAAGCAACCAAGTCTATGGCATTTTGTTATGGCATCCCAAGCGAATTAATATACACTACTACATGTAACCTCGTTTGTTTTTATAGTAATTATTAAAGTCTTTTATCTGATAAACATCTCGAGACTGGCTCCTTGTTTATTTCAGTACTAGGATTGGCCAATGACTTGCTGAATAAACATTTATTGAATAAATAAATGAATGGATGAAGCTTCTTTATTAATTGAACTTATGTGACTATTGCTGAAATAATTCACTGAAAAAATATAGAACTGAATTAACTACATTTAACACAAATCTTAAATACCATTAAGTTTATCACTAACAGTTAAAAAAACAAATAAAAAAACAAACAGATATTAAACTGAGCAAACGATGTAAACAGACAAATCACAAATGTAAATATAAAAATAATGAGAATAATAAACCATTTGATTTCATTAAAACAAATAAATCCAAATTATAAGATACTCGTTTTCAATAAGTTAGCAATTTTGAAAAGAACATTAATTTTCAACATTTGTTGAGACTATAATTTCCTATAAGTTTTAGACAATAATGTAGTGATATACATTTAGATGCTTAGCTATTTATAACACTTTGCCTAGTGTTTCCAATTCTAGATTCTGTCCTAAGAAAATAATCTTGAAAGCAGAAAAAGTTTCATGTGCAAACATTTGTTTTCCTGTTAATGTATATAATTTTAGAAAAGAGCATCACAAAGCCTGTGCTTAAAATGTGCATAACTATCACTCATTTAATTACAGAAATCAGGATGGCTTGAATTGATTACTTTTTTTGCAGTAGCTACTTGCTGCACAGGAAGCTAGAACATCTTTTCTGTACCACACCCATAGATTGTGGGATGACTTTTGCTGCCCTCTCTGTAGTTAAACCTGCGTCTTGAGAAGACTCCAGGACAGAAGTTCCAAAATTTCAAAATATACAAGTTGAAGCTCCTAAGACCTTTCTTAACATGCTCCATTCAGGTGGTAGCATGGGTAGGCCTGTGAACAAATGCAGCTCTGCAAGCATCCAGCCAGGGTTAGCAATGCCAGTTGACCCTTCTTGCTATCATGTTTAATTTCTAAGAATGCTGCTTTTTTGGAGCATAACAATCGCTTAAAGGAATGGCATCCCTTGCCTTTCTCTTAGATATGGGATGGGGTGGAAAATATCCTAGAATGCGAGACTTTCTGCCAACTTTCCTCTTTAACAAAATTATGCCTTCTCTTTCACAGTCTGGATGGAACAGTGGGGATGACAGCAGAAAGATCAATTTGTTACCTCTTAGAAAGCTCAAGAATGGGTAGTCTGACAGTTTTTTGGCTGTTTTGCTTAGAATATGGAAATACTTACTACTTGTTGTCCTCCATATGGGGCTTTAGCCAAAATTCCAAGACCCAGGAAAGGTCCCATTCAACATATTATGACACATTGTCTTTGAAAGATTCAGAGAAGCACAAAGAAGAAAATTAAAATCACCTGTCCTTTCCCCACAGCTAACATTTCTGTGTCAATGCCTATTATCCTTCTTAGCTACTCATAAATATAAATGTTAACTTATATGGTCAGAATAATATTTTATAGATCCTTTTAATCCTCACTTTTCTACTTAATTATATTCAAATATAATTCATTGTTTTCAGAAAAGATAATTTTCAGTGGTGCATAGTTTGTATTATTTTACAAAATTTTCAGTCACAAGAATACTTGGATTATTTCCAGTATTTCCTTCTATATGTAATGATTTGGTAAATATCTTTGCTCATCAATTAATTCATTGAATATATTTGGAGTGCCACTATGTTCCAGGTGTACATCGGGAATAAATTTAGTATGGCTTTCTTAGAACAAAAGGGGAAAAGGAAACTTTCAAGGTGATGTATATGTTCACTATTCTGACTGTGATTATGGTTTAGTAGGTGTACATATAAATATGTATGTCTAAATTTAACAAATTTTATGTTTAATATATGTAATTTATTGTATTTCATTTATATCTCTATAAAGCTATTAAATAAAAAGCAAAAAAAAAAAAAACCTAAAGGAAAAGGACAATTTTCTTAAGTATATTTAAACATTATGAGCATTTAAAAGTCAAAGTGCAGGGTAATATGGGAGCATATTACAGGAGCCTCTTAGTTTTGGAGAGGATGTCAGAGAATAATTCTCTGATATCTGAGATGAGAATGAAGCATGGATGAGAATTAGGCAATAAAATGAGCAAAACAAGGGAGGGGGTGGTGGAGGAGAAATTCCTGACAAAAGGGAGAGAAAATTCCATGATACTTACCTATGAAAAAAAAAAAGAAAACTTTAATGACATTAGATAAGAGAACCATGACAGAAATGAAGACAGAGAATGAGACAGAGACAATAATCTAAAGGAACAATATCTTGAATTATATTATATCCTAAGGACAAAGAGTATTAAGCAAGTAAGTAATAATATATGATTTATGTGTATGTGTGCATCTATGTTTTTAAATAGCACTGTGGCCATTATGTGGAGATTGGCTTATTTGGGAGTTGAATGTAATTAAATTAATGCTGCTACATTGCACACTATTATAAGGGGTCTATGCCATAAAACCGTTGCATAGTTTTGTCATGTCCCAGATTGCAACTTGAACTAGAGTGATATTGACCACAATAGTATTTAAGAGCAGAACTGATTAGGCTTAGTGACTGATGTATATGGGAGGAGAGGAAGGGAGATAAGTTATTATGACTCCCAAGTTTTAGGTTAGAAACAAGTGGGTTTTTTCCTGAGATTGTTCAAAGTGGAAATCAAGCAAACTTGAAGGAAAGAAATTAGTTGGCTGTTAAATCTGATATGTCTGCATGACATTGAAGTAGAGTACTCACATAATCATATGCATATACTTAGAACTAAGTAAGGATGGGCTGGAGCTTTTGCTTTCAAGAGATAGAGTAGATATGATGCCTTAGTAAATGAGAATGCTGTGGTTTTACACTGTATTGAGAAACTCTAACATTTACTATTTTGATAGAAAGAAAAGAGTAAGCAAAGGGATCTGAGAAAAATGAGCCAAATATCTAGTAAGAAAATCAGTGTTATCTAAAGAGCAGAGAGTTTGCTACTGATAAGTTAAATAGGAGGAAGACTGGAAATTGTCCGCTATTTGACCTGGTACATGGGTTTGTATTATTTTCTTATTATTACTGTAATAAATTATCACAAACTTGGTAGCTCAAAGCAACAAATTTTTATTCTCTTACAGTTCTGAAGACCAGAGTCAAAAATCAATTTCACTGGGTTAAAGCAAAAGTGTTAGTGGAGCTGATTCTCTCTGAAGGTAAATGTTCCCTAGCCTTTTCTGGTACCTAGAGACCAGCTACAGTTCTTGGCTCATGACACTTCCCCAAATCACTCCAACTTTTTCCTTATGTCATCTTATATCCTGCTACTCTCCAATAGTAGTTTCTCTCACTTCATTTTTTGTGTAAGGACACTTGTAATTACATCATTTGGCCCACTTGGATAATCCAGAGTATACTTCTGATCTTAAAATAGTTTTGAGATTGGATTAAACATGGTGGAGTGAAAGACATTCCTAGATCTCTCCCCTTGAAACAACAATAAGATGAATATCTAAAACTCAACAAAAAACACCCAAACTGCACACCAGCACATCTGACCATGGGATCTGTGCATAAGAGATACTACAGGTCAGAACCCTGGGAGAAACAAAAAAGCTGCCTCTCGCAGCAGTCCGGAGCTACTTAGTAGGAGGAGGGGGCTGGGGGAGAAGGAGCAGTGAGTTCCCTAAACAGCTTTGCCTGGGAGAGCTGTGAGCACCACGTGGCCAGCACAGTGCCCAGTCATCAGTGCATGAGGCAGAGAAATAGGGAAGGCAGAAAAGCGGGAATGGCAGAAAACAACAGTTGATTTTTACTGTCCCTAGTTATAAAACTGAGGCTGAGCCACAGGCGCCATCCCCCAAACCAGAGGACCTCTCCCCCCATACCCTTTGAGATGGATCACTGCCGAGCCCCAGGGGAATCTGACCAAACTACCAAAACTGTCACTAACATAGACAGGAACTGAGATTGCGTGTAGCAAGAGTGATTAAACATCTATAAGGAAAAAAAAGACATTATTAAGACTTTATATAAAGCATAGATCCAAGAGGCTTAGACGCTATCTACTGGAAACCAAAAGAAAAGCACCTTCTTTGCAGCAGGCTAGGGACTATTATACAATACATCTTCTTTCTGAAGGGGAAAAAAAAAAAAAAAAAAGAAGAACACATTTCCATTAATGCCCAGGTGGAGAAATAGTCCATTAAACACCATGAACAACCAACATGACAAGGCAGCTCAGAAAGAAAGAGAAAAATCTCCAGAAAACAAGCATACAGACATAGAAACATGTGACTTAAATGACAGAGAATTCAGGATGTTATTTCTGAAAAAGCTCAATGAGATCTGAAATGAATCATATCAACAATTTCAGGAATTGAAAAAACAACTAGGTGAGCAGAATGAATTCTTTAGAAATGAGTTTGAAACCCTCAAAAAGAACTGAATAGACCTTCTGAAAATAAAGAACACACTGTAAGAGTTGAAAAATGAAATAACAAGCTTTGGAAATAGAGTCGACCAAATGAAGAAAAGGATCAGTGATATCGAAGACAGAAATCTAGTAACAAATCAGAAGGAAGAAGACAGAAACCGAAGGATGAAAAATAATGAAAGAGAAATACAAGAACTAACTGACACCATCAGGAGAGGAAACATAAGAATAATGGGAGTTCTCAAAGGGAGGAAAAGGAGCAGGGATTAGAAAACATTTTCAGACAAATAGTCGATGAGAATTCCCCAAATCTAAGGAATGAGCTGGAGCTTGGAATTCAAGAAGTCAACAGAACACCCAATTATCTTAACCTGAAAAGGCCTTCACCAAGACACATTGTATTAAATTATCAAAAATCAAAGACAAAGACAGAATTCTCAGGGCAGCCAGGGAAAAGAAGACGATAACCTATAAAGCAAAACCCATTAGATTCTCATCGCACTTCTCAGCGCAAACCTTACAAGCCGGAAAGGAGCAGAGTCAAATATTCAAACTATTAAATGTGTGTGTGTTTGTGTGTGTGTGTATATATATACACATATATGTGTGTGTGTGTATATATATGTATATATACACACGCACACAGTCATCCATTTATATATATGTGTGTATATATATGTGTGTGTATATATATATACGGTCATCCATTTATATATATGTGTATGTGTGTGTATATATATATATAACTATCCTTTACATATTCATAATGGTAACCACATACAGAAGATTCAGAACTGAAGTATATAACACAAAACAAGAAGCGCTAGAGGGAAAACCCACAAAAGCCAACCAAAATAAAAACAGAAACGCAAGGACAAGGAAGCAATGGAGACACTGAGCTACCAGAAAGCACAAGATAAAATGGCTACAAGAACCTCATATTTCAATACTCACCCTAAATGTAAATGGACTGACTCACCAATAAAAAGGAACAAGGTTGCAGATTGGATCAAAAAACAAAACCCAAACATATACTGCCTCCAGGAGACACATCTCAGCTCCAAAGACAAATATAGACTCAAAGTAAAAGGGTGGAAAATGACATTTCAAGCAAATGACATTCAAAGGAAAGCAGAAGTAACAGTACTAATAATGGACGAAATAGACTTCAAAATATAAAAGGTAAAGAAAGATACTGAGGGAGACTTCATAATGATAAAGGGAATCATGCAACAAGAAGACATAACACTTATTAATATCTATGTTCCCAATCAGGGAGCCCCCAAATATATAAAGCAATTACTAACAGAACTAAAAGGAGTAGTTCTGATAGCACAACACTGTCGTATTTAGGGGACCAATATAACCCACTGTCAGATATGGACAGATCATTCAAACAGAAAATCAATAAGGAAATAACATTCTTAAATGACACATTAGATCGACTGGACATAATTGACATTTACAGAGCCTTTCATCCCCAAACAGCTGCTCATACGTTCTTTAGTGCACATGGAACACTCTCAAAGACTGACTACATCCTGGGACACAGAGATAGCCTCAACAAACATAAGAGGGTTGAAATCATACCAACCATATTCTCTGATCATAATGCTTTGAAGCAGGAGATCAACTGTAAAAAGAAAGCAGGAAGAAACACAAATACATGGAGATTAAACAACATGCTATGAAGAATGACTGAGTCAGAGATGAAATAAAAAGAGAGATCAAGAGATACATACATATGAATGATAATGATAGTACAACATATCAAAACTTTTGGGACATGGCAAAGGGATCATAAGAGGAAAGTTCATATCATTACAGGCCTAACTCCAAAAACAAGAATGGGCCCAAATAAACAATCTAATGCTTCATCTTAAATAACTAGAAAAAGAAGAACAAATGAAGACTAATCAGCAGGAGAAAAAAATAATCAAAATTAGAGCAGAATTAAATGAAACTGAAAACAAAACAAAACAAAAAAAAGAAAGAAAAAATAAATGCAGCAAAGAGCTTGTTTTTTGAGAAGGTTAATAAAATTGACAAAACCCTGGCTAGACCCCCTAAAGAAAAAGGAGAAAGGACACAAACAAACAAAATCAGGGATGAAAGAGGGGGAATTACAACTGACATCGCAGAAATACAAAGGATCATACAAGAATACTATGAAAAAAAATATAACACCAAATCCAATAACCTAGAAAAATTGGACTAGTACTTAGAAAAATACAACCTTCTTAGACCGAATCAAGAAGACGTGGAAAATCTAAATAGACTGATCAGCAGCATAGAAATTGAAACAATCATCAAAAACCTACCAAAAAGTAAAAGTCCAGTACCAGATGGCTTCACCAGTGAATTCTATCAAACATTCAAAAAGATTTAATACATATTCTCGTCAAACTCTTCCAAAAAACAGAAGAGGAGGCAATACTGCCAACTCATTTTGTGAGGCCAATATTAGTCTGATACCAAAACCTGGTAAAGATAATACAAATAAAGAAAACTACAAACCGATATCTCTCATGAACACAGATGCAAACATCCTAGATAAGATACTAGCAAACCAAATACAACAACATATTAAAAAGATTTTACACAACAATCAAGTGGATTTCATCCCAGGGGCACAGGGATGGTTCACCATACTCAAATCGATTAATGTGATACACCACATAAACAAGTTAAAAAACAAGAATCATATGATCATATCAATAGATGCAGAACAAACCTTCGACAAGATTCAGCACTCATTTATGATCAAAAACCTAACAAAATTGGAAAAGAAGGAAAGTACCTTAACATAATAAAGGTCATATATGACGAGCCCTCAGCCAACATTATACTTAATGGTGAAAAACTAAAAACCTTCCCTCTAAGATCAGGAACAGGAACACTATCACCACTGCTATTCAATATAACATCGGATGTTCTAGCGAAGGCAATTAGACAAGAGAATGATATAAAAGGCATCCAAATAGAAAATGAAGAAGTCAAACTGTCACTATTTTCAGATGGCATGATTCTCTATATAGAAAACCCTAAAGACTCACAAGGACACTAGTAGAAAGAATAAGCAAATACAGTAAAGTTTCTGGATACAAAATCAATATTCAAAAATCCATAGCGTTCCTATAGTTTAATAATGAAGTGTCAGAAAAAGAAGTGAAAAATATAATTTCTTTTGCAGTTGCAACAAAAAGAATAAAATACCTAGGAATAAATTTAACGAAACATGTGAAGGACCTATATAATGAAAAATGTAAGACTCTATTAAAAGAAATCAAAGAAGATACAAAGAAACAGAAAGATATTCCATGTTCTTGGATTGGGAGAATCAACATAGTTAAAATATTACCCAAAGCATGATACAGATTTCATGCAATCCCCATTAAAATCTCATCAGCATTTTTTAAAGAAATGGAAGAGAAAATCATCAGATTTGTATGGAAGTACAAAAGCCATCCTATGAAAAAAGAATGAGGCTGGAGGAATCACTCTGCCCGACTTCAAATTATACTACAAAGTGACAGTAATCAAAATGGCATGGTAATAGTAGAAAAACAGACACACGGACCAGTGGAACAGAATTGAGAGTCCAGAAGAAAACCCATATTTATATGGGCAAATAATTTTTGACAAAAAAAACCAAAAACATATAGTGGAGTATGGAAAGCCTCTTCAATAAATGGTGCTGGGAAAACTGGAAAGCTACCTGCAAAAGAATGAAACTAGACTGTTGTCTATCACCACACACCAAAATTAACTGAAAATGGATTAAGGACCTGAATATAAGGCCTGAAACAATAAAATGCATAGAAGGAAACATAGAAACTAAACTGAAGAACTTTGAATTTACCTTTGACTTAAAGAGGATTTTATGAATCTGACTTCAAAGGCAAGGGAAGTAAGAGCAAAAATCAATGAATGGGACTACGTCAAACTAAAAAGTTTTTGCTCAGTAAAAGAAACATTCAACAAGGTCAAGAGACAACCTTCCGAAAGGGGAAATATATTTGCAAGCAACATCTCAGATAAGAGCCTAATATCCAAAATATACAAAGAACTCATACGACTCAATAACAATAAAAAAAGAAAGAAAGAAAGTATCCAATAAAAAACTGGGCAGCGGCCCTGAACAGACGCTTCTCCCTAGAGGACATACAAATGGCCCACAAGTATATTAAAAGATGCTCAACATCGCTAGCTCTTAGGGAAATGCAAATCAAAACCACAATGAGATACCATTTCACACCTGTTAGAATGGCTATAATCAACAACAGAACAAGTAATAACAAATGTTGGAGAGGATGCAGAGAAAAAGGAACTCTCATACACTGCTGGTGGGACTGCAAATTGGTACAGTCATATGATCCAGCAATCCCTCTACTGGGTATTTACCCTAAAGATTTGAAATCTCATATCTGAAAAGATATTTGCACACCGATGTTCATAGCAGCATTATCCACAGTGGCCAGGACATTGAAGCAAGTGAAGTGTCCTATGATAGATGATTGGCTAAAGTAGCTGTGGTACTTATATACAACGAAATATTACTCAGCTATAAGGAGAGATGAAATACTGTCATTTACGACAACATAATGACCTCGAAATAATCATACTAAGTGAGGTAAGCCAGACAAAGAAGATTGAAAATCACATGATATCATTTATATGAAGGATATAACCTAATAGCAACAAATGAACAGGAAAAACAAGCAGAGACTCATGGACATGGACAATGGACTAGTGGTTACCAGAGGGAAAGGGAAAAAAGGAAGCGGGGGGGAAAGTTTAAAAAATAAAAATAAAATATAAGCTTGGAAGAAAAAATATATAAACAAACAAACAAACAAACAAATAAATAAATAAAGTAAGTTAGTAAGTAAGTAAGTTTATTTAATCACATTTGCAAAGTCCCTTTTGCCATCTAAGGTAACATATTCACTAACTCCCAGGATTAGGACATGCACATCTTGGGGAGGGAGTGTATTATTCAGTCTATCACAGACGTTATTGTAGAAATATTAAATAATATATTTTAAGTTAAAGAAGGTTGAGGTAAGAGGTGACACCATGAAGAAAGCAGGTAAAAATAATTTTATTAGAATTTTGTAGTAAGTGGGGAAAAATTAGAGAAATTGAAAGACAGAAGAGAAATGTGTCTGTGGAAGCACTTCGATTATAGTGGGAAATACTGAACATCTTTAAATGCTGATGGGGAAAATTTAAAGGTAGGAGAGGATGAAGATAGTAGAACAAGAAGAGATAACAAGTGTTGAAGTTTTCTGAGAATGCCAAGCGGCTGCCATGAGAAGCCAGGAAGGACTGAAGATCTCTATTTACTCAGAAACATTTTTGAAATGATTTGAGGATGAATACTATAAATACAGAAGACTTATTTCCTCTTTTTTCCAGTTTATTCTTAATTTTTAAAATACATTACATACTATTTCTTTAATTCTAGTTTATATTCTATTAAAATTATTATATAGTTTTCCTAACTTTCTCTTAAGGAAAATATTAAAAGTCCCATACTATGCTTTCTAGAAATCTAAAATGAACAACAAATTTGCTGTTGAAGAAAGCTGTAGTTTTTTAGATCTGCATAATTGCTTTCTTTCATACTTTGAATTTCAATTTTTTCCCTAACTTTGCATTGGTTTGAATTTTCTGTCAGATTTCACTAAACTGTACTATCAAGTAAACTACACTGAATGTATTATTGTTCTCAAAGGTTTACCCTTAACATTTCACATCATTATTATTTTTCCCTCTTGTCATTTTCATTTCTGTATATCTTGAGTACAACAGATCATGGCTTCCACTGGGAGCTCCAAGTAGAGGATTTCCAAAGTTTGCTATAATTGGTGTCTGCAATATCTGCTCACTGAACATTATGTAAATCATGGCAGAACCAAGAACCTAAAGGGGTGATGTGTGTGTGTGTATGAATGAATGTTTGTATTGAAAGTGTGTGAGTGAATGCGAATGTGTGAATCATCTCTGTGTATATGTTGATGTGGAGAGGCTAACTGAAAGATTTTAGTAAAAATTTTCAAATCAGGATTTTCCTTACTAGGTTTAGTGTATGGATAAATTTTTCAGTTTGTAATACAATTTTAGGTATTTATTGGGCTTTTATTGTTTAAAAGACAGTACTAGCAGTGGTAGAGGAAAATAGTTCTGTTTTAGGGAAGCAAAAAATCTACTGGGAGAATGGTGATAAACAGAAGGGGGAAAAACTTAGTAACTAGAAATATAAGGACATGCGATAGTGGCCTAGGGCCTTATGTGACAGTGGGTGGTCAGGCACAGCTTCCCTGGGGAGGCTGTATTTTCAGCTAAGTTCTGAATATCAGAGTTATCCAACTAGGATGCTGAACTGAAGGTTTTATGCCATTAAGGATATTAGACAATATTATGGAATTTCAAAGAGTAAAGCAATCTAATTAGGTATGAGGGTCCAGAAAGTTTTCAGATAACGCATTTCAGAAATGGAACACAGGTGGGAAGGTACAGAAGGTGAAGAGATAAACGGAGCTGATGGTGTCCATTTAGAAGAACAGAAGGGCAAGTCCAGGAAACAGAAAGTAGCCCGTCTCAGTTGAAGCTTAGAGTGGAATTTTGTGAAATAAAGTGGAAAAGGTGTTTGAGATCAAATTGTGATAGATATTAAATGATTTGTGGGGAATCAGTATTTAAAAGTTTACAGTACAGCAGCATTAAAAGTGAAGAACAAAAGAATGACACAATTGAAATTACAATAATAATGAGAACTGTCATTTGTTGAAAAGTTGCTGTGTGTCAAGTACTTTATATAAATTATCTCTTTTTCTATACTTCTCAGAAAACTGTAGAAGTATATTATTACAGGTGAATTAATCTGATGCTCAGCAATGTAAGTAATCTGCCTGTAAATCACAATGCTAGGAATAATTTGAACTGAGATTAGAGTGATGCCTTAACTCAGGCAGGCCAACTAAGAATGTAGTACAATGGTTGAAGTGTAGGAGTAAGTGGACGTGAATTAGAATAGTGGTCAAGGGCCCAGAAAAGAGAATATGAGGTCAGAGACATTTTTGGATGCAAAGTCTACAAGCTTTAGGGATACCTGCTTCTGATTTCAAATCTTTTAAAATAAGCTTCTATAGTACAAATAAGAAACTGAGTTGTGTCCAATTCTGTTGGAAAATTAAGTGGATTTGGGTCTGATTTTTTCCTGAGAAATCTCAAGATTGAGAAGTCAAGATTGGTAATCAATAAGAGATGGCTATGTTTTCCGAATTTGTTATGGGATCTAGACAGAAGTCATGTGAGAAAGCAAGACAAGATGGTTTTGGATCGGAACCTCTGGGCAGGTGTCTGGATTTCATCAGAGACAACCTAGAGGGAAGGTTATATTTTGGGGCCAGTGGGAAGAGGTAACCCTCTGACACAGAGAGGTGTATTATCGCTGGCCATGATTTTGTAGACAACAGAAGCCCAACCTGGACACAGCTCTTTAAAGCATCTCAAAATGGCTACTAAGAGAAAAATCAAGCTTTAATAATTTGCTAGCACCAGAGAGCCAGACAAATAAAGAGAATATTTTTGGTAACTTCTTGCCATTTTTCCCTCCAACCAAGAGTTTAGGGTCTGCCCTTTTCATCCAGAGTGAGGGCTCGCTCCACTGAACAAATTTACAGGACAATGAGAGCTAAAATAAAGGGAAAGTAAGGTCTGCAACCTTTTTTTTTCGGATAATTTGTGAAGTTTAAGATTTTTGACAGTTTGGTTCACTAGCCATGTTTCTCCTTTAAAGTATCAAATAACACAATTATTTTTTCAATAATAGTCAACTTAAAAAATAAAATAAACATGGCTCCTATGACCTGAGTTAGATTACACAGGAAATCAAGAAGACCAGCTATTTTTTAACAATCTTCTTATAATAATCAAAACTTACAATAAACATAACTATAAATTTGAATGGTAAATCCTTGTCTAAAGGATTCTAATCTAAAATAACTAAAAAATATTATTCTGGTTTATACTTTCTTTTTGAGGAACACGTTGTTTCTGCATGTATATTAAAGTTAAATTTCATTCAAAGTACAGCAAAAATAACAAATTGCTATTAATAAGAGTTATGCGACAATATAAATCATCAGGCAGTGTTGTGTAATGAAAAAGGCACCAAGATTTTACGGCAAAAGAGCATTGTTTAGCTCCAAATTTACCTTTTACTAATCGTGACATTGGAAGAACAATGTAACCTCAGAGTCTCAGGTTTCAAATATATTAAAATATAGACAGCTGTAACATATAGTATAAAACGAGACAGAGAAGAATTGGAGCATAGAGGCAGCCTGGGGAGCAAATCAATGACGGGGGAGTGGGCCAGGGAACCCCCTTGGCTTCCCGTTGGTCGGCGGCATTTCGCGAGGGCCTCACCAGCCCTGCCCTCCCGGCCAAGATGGCCTTCGCCAGTGCCTCAACTGTTGGGGCTGGGGTTGTGTGTGGGGAGGGCTTGCTTTGCTAGGGCACCCATGCTTTTGACCCCAAAATCTATCAGGTTGATCCCGCCGCGTTTCTGGATTCTGCTGGGCCTGGTGGAGCAGTCCAAAGCAATCCTTGCAGGGGGCCGTGTAGGACAACTTGAGAGCCTCTTCCTCAGCAATGTAGATTGGAACACCCTCAGGCTGCTGGAAGAGGGGTAGAACCTCTGAGGGGAGGGGTGGAGCTAGTGAGAAGCAGGTGATTACTTATCACTTCCAGAAGATAGGATGACTCACCTCTTTGGCTTTTTTTTTTCCTCTCTTATTTTGAGGGTCTTTACAAAATACGTGTTTAGATTCCCACAAATAACTTACAGATTCTCCCTTCTGTTTAGACACTGCCCTCCTCTTTTACCTCTCTTGACACACTGATTTTCTTGTCACTGACAACTTAAAAAATAAACAACAACAAAAACACGAGGTGGTATATGTGAGGCAAAATGGAGTTTTTGTCTCTTGGCCTTCCATTCCTCTCACCACACTCCCACCCCACACACTCTCATTCGAAGGGAGGGTATATTTGGTAAGATACTGAAAGAATTTATCAGCATACAAGCACCAAAGATGTTCTAAAATAGGCAGTCAATATGCTTGAGAGAAAAATCTCAAGAAAAATCGATGTTAATAGGATGAGCTGGGAAAATCTTTCAAATGTTAGAAAGGTGCTCCAAACTTTATATATTATCAGTAAGAAAAATACACAGTGATTTCCCAAACTCAAACACACCCTTTCTGCTCTTCTCCACCTACCCCATGCAAAGCAATGTGGAACTAATAATTATTTCTTCAACAGTGCAAATTACCTCTGCCTTTTATTCCCCCACTATCTTAAACACAGGGTGTCTTTTCATGTTATAGCCAGAAGGGTTAGCTTGTTAAAACTTGTGCCACCGTTCTCCAAAGTGCCATTCAGGGATCTACTCATGTGACTCTCATTAATGACAAAGACCTGTGTCTAAAGGAGTGTGCGAAACCCAAGAGAGTACAAAGATTTAAAGTGTTATTGAGGCCAAACCATCTTATCTATAGGTGAGCCTTCTGGGTTATGGTAGATTCACCAGATGAAATAAAGTGTAGAATTTTCTGGGTACTTGAGCTTCTTGTGCAATCACTAAATGCCTAAATGCAAAGCTTTAGATTACCTCCATACTGAATACAAATTACCCAATAAAACAAATAAAAGTTCTCCAAGGCTATATTATACATCACATAAATTGTTTAGCTCCATTCAAAAAACAGTATTATGCCAGTACAGTAGCAAAGTTAAATATCTACATTTACAAAAAATATTAGTAATTGCTTAAAATCAAATTGCAAATTAATTTCCACATTTTTTCGAAAGCTATTTCATAAAATTAAAAGCACACTTCAAAGAGCCAAATATAGCTCACTTTCTTAGTATAACTTTTTATGTGTATGTAGCTTTTATTAATGTAGTTTTACAGGGGTGAGGATTCTAAAGAAAACATTTCTATTAACTTAGATATTATAGTAATATGAGGGACTGCTTATTCAGACCCTTGATTAAAACAATACTTCCAGGTTTGAGGATTTTTATAGTCTACTGGAGAAGTGAACAAAATTCCTGTAATTTAGTTATGCAACATTACTCAGTTTAACTGGCACTTTATGTTCTCTCATGTTCAAACACAAATGGGGAAGGAACATTCCTCATCCATTGGAGGACGCGGACTGTATTTTGTTAGGATAGTCATCTTGTTATGTCCCATTCAGCTCAGCCCCATTAAGCTTTTGGGCCTAGAATTGCTGCCTGCTGCCAGGATTAATATCTCAGTATTTTTTCCCCTTAGTTTATGGTTACTTTTCAAGAATTAAATGATCATTCAGAAAGTTGATTTCAGTTTATGAGCTGTTAAACCTATGGTAGATATGATAAAGCAAAAGGGAAAGCATAAAAATTATTAGTAACTTTGCTTTGCAGACATGTGCTGGTCATATATATATGTATATATATATGTATATTTTAATATATATATATTAGTAACTTTATATATATTTTAATATATATATATTAGTAACTTTGCTTTGCAGACATGTGCTGGTCATATATATATATGTATATATATATATGTATATACATATATATATGTATATATACATATATATATGTATATATACATATATATACATGTCATATATATATATACATATACACATATATATGACATGTATATATATGTATATATACATATATATGTGTATATACATATATATATACATATATATACATATGTATATATATATGACATGTATATATATGTATATATACATATATATATGTATATACATATATATATATACATATATATATGACATGTGCTGGTCATATATATATATGTATATACATATATGTATGTATGACCAGCACATGTCTGCAAAGCAAAGTTACTAATATATATATTAAAATATATATAATATATATTTATATAATTATATATATTATATAATATATAATATATAAAATATATATATTAATATATATATATATATATTTTAGTGTGAAGATGCATATTTTTTCTAAGCCTTCCTCTATGTGACTCCAGGTCTTACATCAATACTTATGTCTCCCCCAGGTAGTAAAATATGCTTATCCAGTACCCATCAACATTTTCTTCTTTAATAAGGCAATTTTCCACATATGTTAATTTTCTCTTTCTCTCATTGTATTTATTCTACAAGTAAGATAAAGCACTATATGCCATGGTAATAAATTCTAGATAAATGAACAAATGGAATGGAATTAAAAGGGTGTTTTGTTTGTTTGTTTGTTTGTTTGTTTGTTTTTGGTGCTCAAGATTCGCTATGTTATTGTTGATAAATCATGTCAGATCTACAGCTCTGGAAATTAAGTCTGTAGTCTACAGAATAGGTCAACAATTGCTGAGAGCACAAGTCATCATCTGCACTAACTAACATTTGCTGAACTAGATTTTAAGTATTTCAGCTAGTTGAGACAAATCCCTTTAGTTATTGAGTTAACTCTTTACAATCAGAGTATTGTTACAGTAAATGGAAATTTATGAACGAATGAATATTTGAATTATAATAGATGCCCAAAGTGTTTCATTTGTTTGTTTTACTACTGGTCATGCATTTTGCCAGTTTCTAACTTCTGGTGGGCTTGGCAAACCCTGCTATTGGTATTTTCTTAGGAAACTGCTTACTCTGGCAGTACTAGATTGCTGTGTCATTCATAGATACAAATAAATGCTAAAACAAACAAACAAAAAACTCTTATTTTCTGCACCTGCTTCCTGAAGCAAAGAGAATAAAAGTGAAGCATACAACATTTTTTCAATGTATAAATTAACCATGTGTTTATTTTGTGTAAAGAAGTTGCATAATTAAAGAGTCTTTAATTTTCTTCTACACATGGTTTATACTTGGTTTCCTTAAGGACTTGCACCCACTTTCTCTTATTAAAAATTCAGATTAATTCGATTCAGAGCTTGCAAAGAAGAGTTTGAGGATATTTAAAACAGTAAAAAAGTAAGCATTTAATTACGGATTCTGTTAAAATCTAAAGGCTTCATTAATCATCATATTTTTTTTAACTCACCCCCAGATTCCAGCTCACAGGTTTGTAACACTGTCCCCATACCACACTCTCATCTCAGCAAATGCCTGTTCCTGGGCCAAATGACATTTTTCCTTTTTTTTTTTTTCTACTACTCTAACTTATTCATATAATTCATGATATGGAAACCAGTTGCTCCCATGTTTATCTTCTACCTGACTGAAAGTTCACAGAAGGAAGAATCTTAATTGGAGGCATCTTTGTAAACTCATCCCTGTCACCTTGCACAGGATTTGACACACTGGACACTTAGTCAATATGCACAGACTAAATACGTGCATCTTATGATAACATCTGTCCCTTTCACTCATAACTACCATCATATTTCATCTTGTGCTTCCTTGCTGGGCAAACTATAAAACTTTGGATTGTTTTGAGGAATAACATAAGTTTTCTCAGAACTAATATTGTCAGGTCTTGGGTACACTGGGCCAAAATCCCCTAAGTAAGCAAATAGTTTTCAGGGAAGCAGGCTACCATCCAGCCCTCATTGGCAGAGTCTAAGCATCTCTAATAAGGGCTGCTGCTCTTCTGAGCCAAGAGCGTTGTCTGTCTGTTTCTATTTGGCAGCAAAGTCCCTAATCTTCATCATTCTCAAACCCCTGTTTGTTTTTCTTTTTTTTTCTCACATTCTTACCATAAGCCAAATAAAGTAGTTCCATTTCCTATCCATTTTAATATCATATTTTTACAGAATACTCATGGATATCATATTTTTCTGCATCTTCCCCACTAGCTAAACCATTTGTTTTTTTTCTGTTTTCAATCTGTAGAGAAAAATTCTGCTCCACTGACTTTTAATTTTGGTTGAGTAGCTTTCTCCATCACAGAGAACTGATAGTATAGGGCAACACATGAATATGTATGTACATAAATGATTATACTCTAATTTTGATAAACATAAGATGTGAAATGTATCAAAAGACCAAGGAATACAGTGGAGACAGAGATGATCATTGCCTAGAGGTGTTAAGGACTGACTCCAGAGTTTATTGGACAAACTACAGGGCAAAGGGCATTTCTGAAAAGTCTGCAGCATGTATGAAGACCCAGAAGCAAGAAAGAACATGGTATGGGTGACTGCAAGAAGTTCTATATCTCTGACACAAGTGGTATAACTTTGGAAGTTATAGGAGATGGGGTTGCAGAGTGGAAAGAGGTTCAATAATTTGAAGGATAGTACTATCTATTGATATCTGTTTTAGAAAGTTAAATTTGCTATCAAGGTAGAATCTAAATTAAAAGAGATGAACATCATCAGTAAATCTAGAGGTGTTCTGAATTGAACACCAAGGTACTTAAAGAGAAAATAGTAGAATTGCAGGGTTTAGGGATTAACCATTTATTTTTAATTCTGAAAAAAAGGAGGACATTTACAAAGTTACACATTGAGAGGAAGGGTAAAAACTCAAGGGAATAACTGTGCACAGTAATGGAGATGTTAGATATTTGACAATCGAATGCTGACTTAAATGTGCATAACGGAATTTTCCGATTGTATGTGTAAAGTAAAAGGATTACAGAATTACACACCCATATACATGAATAGTTCTGATGTGCTCTGTGCCATGCTACATGAAAAAGTGAAAAATAGAGAAGAAGAAAAGCCCCTGATTTTCAGGAGTTGGGGACTAACAGATATAAATCTGAAACAGGTTTCAAGTAAGTTCTGAAATGCAGATTTTAATGTTGTGGACTTCAGAAATAAGTTGATCAATGTCTTCATAAAAAATGCCAGATGTGTAAAGTTTGGAGGAAGTGAGGATATAACATTCAAACCTAAAGGGATCATGGGAGTGAAACTAAAGAGAAAGGATGGAGACTAACTTATAGTGGAATAGGAAACTTACAGGACCATAAATGGTTTAAAATTAACAGAGCATGTTAAGGCATAAAAAGGAAAAGTTTGCATAAGTACAGTGGGAACAGATTACAGAGACGGCCTCAGCATTAAAAGAGAGGAGATTAAATGATAAGGAGAGTAACATAATGACAGTGTTGCAGGAAGATTGGTCTGGGTAAGATATGCATGATAGATTCACAGAAGGCCAAGAGTAACCTCCAAAAGGAGTTATCAATCACCCAATTGCCTTGGCAACACAAAACCACTAAATCTTTCCTTTTTTTCTCTTCTTGAATCTAGACACGACTTCTGTTATAACTTTTTAAAAGATACATTTTGATTCATTGCTCATAGCTAGAATGAAACAAATATCCCATCTCTGTGGAGAATGTAATGTCAGGAGTTTTATGTTATTAACTATGAAGATCCTACACATAAAAATTCTTGCTAGTAGTTTCTCACAAATTAACTTGAAATGTTTTACTGTCTTGCATTTTTGCTAAACCTATAAACATATTGGAAAAAAGAAAAGAAAATCAGGAACTATACAATATTAAACACCTTGTAAGCACAGAATATGTATTTTCTGAAAAATATAACCCATAAAAAATAAATCTATGAACAATTAAAGAAACCTCATTATGAAGGTTGAAACCTATTTTTTTCTTCCTGAGCATTTAGCTAAATTGCAGGCAGATGTAGTAAATCCTGCTACCCTACTGTTCTAATGCATATTGTAACTACAAACAACTGAGACTGATTTCAACAGCCACACAAAAATGTCAGGACTGCCTTTGAGTTTTACCTTTGTAACACTTGGTTTTCATATAACAGTTTTTCAAGCTTCGTTTAGTTGGTACTAAAGAGCCCACCGTTGCTATAATATGTATGGAAAAATGATTCTAGTCCAGCACGCTGAATTCGTTGAGTAAATATGTATAGTGTAAAGGAGCAACATATTAGATCTGGTCCTAGTTTGAGGCCTGGCAAAAAAATAAAATACTCCATGAACTCTTAGTTTTAAAAAGTGAAGTTAATTCTGAAAATCCATGCTCTGTAGTGGCATTGCCATGATTGGCTGCTGTTGGAAAGCTGACAAACAGTTCTGATAACATTATGTTTATGTGTACCAAATCTGTGAATTTAGGAAGGAAAAAGATGGAATGCGTTTAAAGAGGGAATTAATGCCAATTATACCCCGAAGTCTTAAGGCTATATGTGGAACACATTAATAAAGTTCTGAATAGTAAAGAGCTGGGAAACTGCCATTTAACTGGAAAATTTACTGTATTTCAGAAGTAGCAAACTGGCAGCAGGTGGTCTGAATCTGGCTTGAGCATGTGTTTTGTTTGGCTGTGGTGTTTTAAAAACAAAACAAACTTGTCTGTCTTTATTTAGGTTATATATTCTCTGCCTCTCTACTTTTCCCATCACACTCTGTTTTCTTATACTCATCACAGTCAATTCATTTTTGCATCTGATGTTATTTGATTTTTCAACACCTAAAATAATTTTTCGAACTTTTGTAACAGTATAGTATTGTAATAGAAAGACTTTGGAGGCAAAGGACTTGAGATAAAATTTGAATGAAGTGATTTATTAACTGTGCAATGGCATCGCCCTGAACTTCATTATTCTCATCTTTAAAAGAGGAGACTAAAATTAATACTACCTGCTGTGCTTACCATATAGGCTAAACACAGGTTAAATGTAACAAGATGAAGTATGAGGATATTTTTTACCCTAAGTGCTGAATAGTTAGCTATTATTTTGTTACAAAATAAAGAACTTTGTTTCTTGAATTCTTTATTTATACATACATTTCACAACAATTTAACTGACTTTGGGAAACTTAAGCCCGGGCCCTTTGAAATTTCTGCTCTGTACATGTCGGTAGATCTCGAACTTGATCCACAATAGAATTAATGGTGGAGCTTTAAAAAATACTGATGACTGAATCACATCTTCAATAATTCTAAGTTAATTGATCTGGGAGTGGGCTGGGCTTTGTACTTAAAGTTCATTTGTTTGTTTTGTACTCTTTCAGTTGATTTTAATGAGTAGTTGAAACTACAGAACCATCCTTACACTAATTCAGTAGAAGCATCAATGAATTGTAAAATTTAGCCAAAATTGATTTAGTCATTCTCAGACTATCTTGTAATAAACTAATACAGAGGATATTGTTGGTTAAGTTTTCTATCTTTTAATTCAATGGTTCACAAAGTGTGGCAGTATTAGTATCATCTGGTATGATAAACTGACTAATGCCCACCCCTCCTCAAAGATGTCCTAATCTCCAGAATTTGTGAATGTTGTTTTACATCACAAAAGGGACTTTGAAGGTATGATTGAGTTAAAAACCTTAAAATGAGAAAGGTAACCCAGGTTATACATGTGGCCCAGTGTAACGACAAGGGCCCTTATAAGAGGAGGTGGTAGAGTTCCAGTCAGAAGAATGCTGTGAGGCCTGAAGCAGAAGTCAGAGGGAAGATGCCACCACTAGAAGTGTTGCTGGATTTGAAGGTGGAGAAAGGGATCATTAGCCAAGGAATATACTTGGCTTCTAGGAGCTGGGAAATGGTAAGAAAATGAATTTCCCTGAAGCAACTCTGCCAACACTATGATTTTTGCCTTTTAAGATACAATTTCAGGCTTTTGACCTCCAAAACTGCAAGATAACAAATTCGTGTTGTTTTAACCTACTAAGTTTTTGTAATTTGTTATAGTAACAATAGGAAACTATAAATCTGGAAATTCACTAAAAATGAAAATTGTCAAGGCCTCCTTCAGACCCATAGTATCAGAATCTCTAGGAGGTAAGCCCAGCAATTCATGCTTGCCTGAGCTCTCTTGGTGATTTTGATACACAGTAAAATTTGAGAACCACTGCTTCAGATTATGGTGTTTTAGTAAGTTTCTTTTTATCTAAAATGTATGGTTTGAATGGCTTCGGATTGGGAGAGTATGTACAAACACTCAATTCATCCTCATTACAGAAAGTTTTTTATCATGAAATAGATTAAAAATAATCCTTTGAAGAAGGAATTTAAAGTGAAGACAGTGATGAAAAAATTCTCAATGTCTAGCATGATTACTGGGCTTGTAAAAATGTGTATTTTAAGAGAGTTTCGATCTTTAGTATAGAAATTACACACTTCAAATTAATACATTCTTATTTGGTGAGCACACAATTGTTAATATTACTAGACATCCCCTCTTGTTATAGGAGGTTTTGAGGAAGAGGCAAAGTCAACCTAAGAATCCAAATTATATCTCCTTTTCAGTCAGTGCTGTTCTCACAAGAAGTTTAATTTGAACCTGAAGCGAAACAGCTAGCATATATTCGCATGCATTGCATTCTATGCATTGTTAGATGTTGGGGAGGGGCGGGGATTTACATTTTAACAAAATGTTTGTAATTTCAAAATATTTTAATTGACTATCACCCAATGAGTGAACGAAGCCCCCCCCCCCCCGCCGTAAGCAACCAGGGAAGTAGGGAAAATTCTTTGCTGCTTTGATTCTCAAATGAAAACTTCAAGCGGCCCACATCTATTCCCTTAGGTCTATCTAATCCCATTGTGTCTGTTTAAAATGTCGATAAGAGTGCACATGGTTTTGAAGACTAGGCGCCTCTCTGTGGGGAATAACATAGAGATTACTGATTTATATCTCCAAGGTTTCTGATGTATTGAAAGCTAAAAGTTTCCACTTTGACACTGACTGGTGACTAGTTTAGCTACTATAATATTACCAATCCAGCAGCCCTTGAAACTGTCTGTTGATGAACCTTTCATTTGACCCAACTGGGTACTCTACATTTGTCACTTGAACCTAAGAACAATCTTCTAAAAACATTGAAGTCACTTCTTCTGTTATTTATAGCACAGTCGGTAATTTCTTCGTCAAAGTACTTAACTGCATTTTATCATACTTTTAAAAATGTGGTATGAGGATCTAAAGTTCAAGGAAGTATAACAATCAGTTGAAAAATACTCACCAGACAAGTAATCATACACTCTTGTGTCACCTGACATGCAGTGAACAAGCTGATGAATGAGTCAGGATTTAAATGGTAATTATCATTCATCATTATAATAGACTTATTAATTCATAAATTCTTGGTAAGCCAATTTTCTATAAAAAGGTTAATAAAAGTGGAAAAGAAAAAAAATAGCCCCAATGTGATAAAAAATGTAAGAGCTAAAATATCTTTCCTACCACACATCTCTCCTAATTATCCAGTAGTTTTATATTAAAATGTTTCTTAATACAGAACTATATTTTTTAGAACTTCAAAAGAACTAAAAGTACAATTCCTTTTATTATTCGCCCCCTCAAACTTTCCCATGTGAACCAGTATACATAGAAGAATGAAACTAAGATAGTATTTGAATACTCTAAATTAATATAATCTCAAATAAACTGAGATGGTTTTAAACAGTGATTCTTACTATTATTAAAAGCCAAAGTTGTTTATCTAAGTCTTGCATTCCATACGCTAGTAGCTTACATGTATTCAGATTTACATGGATAAAAATGTCAAAGTAAGCCGACCATGAATACGATTGTCTTCTTTAGTTTTAAGTATCAATCAGACATGTTGAAATCAATTTTAATATCATTAAAAACACTTTAATTATACTTTGCAACCCTAAATGTGCTACAAAAGAAAATGCAACCCTGAGAAGCAAATGTAGAAGAAAAAATAGAATCAGTTTTAAAAGCAGCTAAAATATAACAACTGCTAAAAAGTCAAAGAAAATTTTTTGAAATTTCTTAAACCAGTTTGAATAGTCATGTAAAATTGCCATTTGATTATATTGAGGAAAATAGGATAAATATTTTAAAAATTGTTATACTCTTATTTATATTCAGGGAAATAGGACAGATATCTATTTGCATAACTTTTTTATAGTTGGTATACAATAATATATTTGTTTCACTTGTACAACATAGTGATTAGAGATCTATGTAACTCATGAAGTGGTCACCCCACTAAATCTAGTACTCTTCTTCCCTCTAATGTACTTTTTACAACATTATTAACTATTTTCCTTATGCTACATTTATATCTCCATGTCCGTGTAACTATCTTCTTAATCCTTTTACCCTTTTTTTGCTGTCCCCCCAACCCCTCTCCTATCTAGTAGCCCTCAAAATATTCTCTATATCTAAGAGTCTGTTTCTATTTTCTTTTTGTTGTTGTTGTTTATTTTGTTCTTTAGATCCTGCATGTACGTAAAACCATGTAGTATTTGTCTTTCTCTATCTGACTTACTTCATTTAGCGTAATACCTTCCAGGTTCATCAAGACAATATCTTTTTCCATCCCCTTCCTTTTAGTCTGTGTGTGTCTTTTAATCTGAAGTGAGTCTCTTATAGGTAGCATATATAAGGGATTTGTTTTCTTATCCATTCAGCCACTCTATCTTTTGGTTGGAGCACTTAATTCTTGTTCATTTGAGGTACTTGTTGATAGGAATATAGTTATTACCATTCTTTATTCATGTTTTTGATACATGGTTTTTCTTCTTAAAGAAGTCCTTCCAACACCTCCTGTAATACTGGCTTGGTGTTGATACATTCCTTTACCTTATTCTTGTCTGGGAATCTCTTTATCTATCCTTTGATTCTAAATGATAGCTTTGCTGGATAATGTATTCTTGGTTATAGATCCTGGGCTTGTATCACATGGAATATCTTGTGCCAAGCCCTTCTGTCCTGCATAGTTTCTTTTGAGAAATCAGCTGACAGTCTTATGGGTGTTCTCTTGTAGGTAACTGCTTTCCTCTTGCTGCTTTTAAGATTTCTCTTTGTATTTAACCGTTGACATTTTAATTATGATGTGTCTTGGTGCAGGCCTCTTTGGATTCCTCTTTCTTGGGACTCTCTGAGCTTCCTGCGGTTGTAGGTCTATTCCTTCACCAAGTGAGTGAAATTTTCCATCATTATTTCTTCAAGTAGCTATTTAACATCTTGTTTCCCTTCGAGCACCCCTATGCCATGGATATTTTTACATTTAATAGTGTCCCATAGGCTTCTTAAATTATTATATTCTTGGCTTTTTTTTTACCGTTTTTAAAATTTTAATTAGTTTCAAGTATACAGTACATTGGTTAGACATTTATATGGTTTATAAAACGATCCCTCTAATCGTTCCTCTCTTCTCTGGTTTTCCACCTAGCCAATATATTAATGCTAACTACATTCCCTATGGCGTTCTCCTTATTCCTGTGACCATCTATCTACTACTAATTTGTACTTCTTTAACCCTTCATCCTATTCTCTCAGCCCCTTACCCCTCCTCTGTCCATCACCAAATTGTCCACTATATTTGTGAGTCTGTTTTTGATTAGTTTGTTCTTTTTGTTTCTTAGATTCTGCATATACATGAAATCATATGATATTTATCTTTCTCTGTAAGACTGATTTCACTCAGCATAATAACCTCCAGGTCTACTCATGTTGTTGCAATGGTAGGATTTTTTTTTAATGTCTGAGTAATATTTCATTGTATATCTGAACCATAACTTCTTTATCCAATCATCTGTTGATGGGCATTTAGGTTGCTTCCATATCTCACCTATTGTAAATTGTGCTGTCTTGGCTTCTTTTTTCTTGCCATTCTGATTGGGTGTTCTTGGCTTCCCTATCCTCTATATTAGTGGTTTGATCCTCTTCTTTATCCACTCTGTTTATTCTGTCTAATATACTCTTCATCTCAGATAATGTGTTCTTCATTTCTGACAGGTTTCTTTTTATAATTTCTATTTTCATTTTGATGTTTTCACCTCTTTTTTAATGTTCTCACTGAATTCATCTACACTTGTGTTTAGAACTCTGCATCTGTTAGATTGCTTGACTCCATTATTCCTGGCTCTCTGTTCTGTTCTCTCATATGGTTTCTGGTTCCTTGTATTCCCATTTGGCCATCTGTTTCTATGTACTAAGCAAGGCTCCTAAGTCTCCTGGTCTTATTAGCATGACTTCGTGTAGTAGGTGTCCAGTGGCACAGTCCTGAGTAGGGTTGAGCTGCAGGCCAATTTTAGCCCCAGCGTGTGCCTCTCCAGGGCCACCTGTTAAGATTCAGCAAGCAATCCACAAATGCTGTGCTTATAGTTGCCTCAAGAAACCACACCAGAAACAGGCCAGGGGCCACCAGTGTGTGTCTTGGCACTGCTCAGCAAGGAGCACCTGACTTGTCAAGGACACACCTGGATGTGGCTTGGGTGGGGCTGCAAGTTGGGGGAGTTTTAAGAAAACCTCTAGGCTGAGCGACCTACGTTATCCAGTTTGATGAAGTCTCTGCTATGGCCGTACTCCATCTGCATACCTGGAGCAGGTAGGGCTTAACAGAGGAACAATGGATACCACCAGCACTTCTGTCCGGGAGAAATCCTCATCTCGGGCCCTCACTCTGACAACTCAGTGTCCCCCTGTAGGTTCCTGATGTCCCCCAAGCAGCCGACCCAGCTCTGGTGCTCAGAGCGAGCAGGTCTGTCACCTCGAAAGTCTGCTCACAGACACGGCCCCTATAAGAGGCGTCTGCAGTTGCCTGTTGCTACTGCCACTGTCCCACTCAGCCACTTGGGACCAGGCAGCCTTGTGTTTTTGTCCCCTCCTACCTTCTACCATTTGCAGGTTGATTTATTATTTCTCTCTCTAGTTGTAGTGTTTCTGTTCATCTAGATCCCAGGCTACCTTCCTTGCTATTTGCTCCGTGTTTCTATCACAACTCTGATTTGGTTGCAAGACGCATGAACAAAGCTTCTATCATCTATGCTATTTTTTCCCAGAACCTGCATAACTTTTGTTCTCAGTTTGGAACAAACTACAAAATTCCAAGGTTAACTATTTTTACTTTTTGTTTTCCTGGAGATAGCATAAAATGGACTATAAACCAGGTAAAACTGAATTAAGTAAAATAAAATCAAAATCCTTAGTCAACTACAAAGTCAGTATATGGGATTTTACTTAAGAAATTTGGATCTAATTTTTTAGAAAAAAATTTGGTCATAAGTAAAAATAGTGCATTTCCCATAAAGTTGGGCGTAGGCAGAGTGTGAAAAAGAAAGATCACATTGGTTACTATGAAACTGTTAGGACAGAAATTATGTAAGATCATATACATAGATACAGATATATATCACATATATGCTATAATGGTATTTTAAATAACAAGATAATTACTCTATAAATTTAAATGTTTTCTTTATATTCAAGTAAATATTATTAATATAGCTCAAGTCCAAATATCTAGTCCACTGACAGACCACCTGCTGTTAACATTAGTTTCGTTTAAATAATGGTTCTATAATCAGGATCATATTACCTGACAAATGTTTGACACATATTGCTTTCATGGTTTCATATCACATATCTTGTAAGGAAAGAAGGGAACATATAACAAAAATAAGAGCCAAAAACTACATGGAAGAATAAGACCCTTTTCCCTCTCTCCATTCTTCCTTCCATTTATTTTCTTTTCTGTTTGTCTCTGTCAGAATATGTGTGTTAGGTGAGTGCCCTGATCTTGCCTGGAGGCTCATGCTTACGCTTCTAAAACTGAATAATGGAATGGCACATCAGGAATAATTTTCTTTTGTAATCAGACTTCTGAATTCTGAGGAGATATGTTATAACCTTGAAGCAGTATCATATTAGAAAAATATAACAGGACCTACATACCTTTCCCAACTACCCCTTATTCTCCCTTAGTGGTCAAGAGCAGAATTTCCTGAGGAAGGCACTCTCTGTCAAGCAGAAAACCCAATGCCAAACCAGAATAAATGAATATATAGATTAATTAATTAAAAATAAATAAATCTCAGACTCAACCTTGCTGTTTTATCACAAACTGTCTTCCAGTCTTAAACACCAGGCTGTGAAAGTTCTTAATCCCTCTTTAGGTGATTTTTCCCAAAAGTTTCTTCAATAACACTGGGCCTGTCTTTAAATGTTATGTGCCTGGTTAGAGATAGAAAAGCCGTTGAGCTGTCAACATAGATGTTATTGCTCAGACTCTAGAGGACTAAGCTGTGTTCTACAATAAACTCGAGATGTATGAAAATTAGAACATTGCTTACAAACCATTGCAGTATGAATTTCTTAATATATTCAAATCAACACATATATGATTATCAACAAAATGACTTCTATCATGAGTGTTATTTTGCTTCTATGAGCATTCTAAATACATTTGGGACCATTCTCATGTAGAAAGTTTATAGGTGTGGTATAGAAAGTTCATTGTTTATGCTGGTGTTAGAATTATTGACCTGTTACTTATTCTCATATTTTTCATATACTCTTTTGCAAACATAAATGAAAAGTTCATGTACTCTCAAAATTGTTAAAATTTTTCTTTCTCCATAAAACTCCCTATTTTGGTGTTTTAATTTTTTTTTAAGTGGTACTTTGTTATTTATTTGCTCAGCTTAGTCCCTGAAAAGATCTGAAAGATCTGATTGCTGATTTCTGTGCACATGTGTGTGTGGAAAGTAACAGAAGTGCTGATCAAGAAAGGGAAGTGCATTTGCACTGTAAGCACAATTCTCAGGATTCTGGCTTCCATCTAGAGACCGAAGCAATCAATCATGACTGACATGATGAAATGCAAAGAGTAAAGATGGCATGGCATGATCACCTACAGAAACTGTTATATTTATCCCATCTGTAACTCATTCACTGTTGCTCCAATTTTTCTAACATTCTCCCTCTCACCTGGAAGATTCAAATGGGTTTATTTTTATGACCTTGTGGTTTCACTCTATTCAATATTTTGGGGGGAAATACCAATTCTCCTGCTGATTTCTTTCATTAAATATATTTTTAAAAATATGCATGTTCTGAAAACTGAGAATTCTATATTTATCTAACTAGTGTACTTAGTGCATAAAATACCTAATCTCCCAGCACTTAACAGCCAGGTGCCCCATCATGTTCTTTGAAAATGAGAGTATGCTTATTGTGATAACAATGAAACACAGTTTTTAGACTAGATTTCCTATCATCTGCCAGCATAGCACACAGAATCCAAGACTAGACTGCTGGGATACTCATCCTCCAAGCTCCCTCACTCTAAGTAGTTTCTCTTTTGCTGTCTTTTGGGGTGCTCATGAAAGAGTAGAACCAGAATGCCCACTCTCCTACCTGGATTTTGACTATTTACCTGTGGGAAACCATTACCAAAGGAAGTTTGGAGTCCTAGAAGAAAGTAGGCCTTAAGATGGAGAAGAGTAAACAAATATTCTTGCTTTTTCATTCACAGTGATGTCCCTTGCACCTTAAGTTTGCTAGCATAGGTTACACGGCCTTTATATCTAATAACACTCTGCATGTACTTTATTTAATTATTTTTTGCAAACAGTATTTAAGCAATTCCATGTAAGGGAACATTTCTTTTATTTCTTTTTGCCTTTGCAGCACATAACATTTCTGTTTTTCTTTCTCTGTATATGTGCAGACTTACACAGGTGCACACTCTTGCATGACATACTCAGTGCAGGAAATTTTGGCATGTAAAAATTTGACACTAAAAAGCGTAGCATGCACAATTAAACACACATACCATAAAATTTTTTTATAATGTATAATTTTGACATTTAAAATTTTACATTAAAACCTCCAGGTTAGAAGATCAGCTCCCTGCAGACAAGAATTTGTCTTTCATGTTCACTGCTATATCCTCAATGCTTGTCATTTACTAGGCACACATTAAGTATTTTTTGAATAAATTAGAAAGATACCTTTAACCATGAAACATCATCAAATAAGAAAAAGATAACGTAATACAAAAACTATTACATAATTTGTTATTAGTAATTCATAAAGATTAAATAATATTGAGTCAAAGGGGATACAAGCTTTTATGTGGGTTCCTGACAACCTGACCTTGGCAGTTTTTTAAAGAGGGAGTTGCTTTAAAGTTGAGACAGAGGAGTCAACATAGAGTTTCTGTTTGCAAGGAGATAGTCTTCTTGTAGATTTGCTATGAAGCTGGCACACACAGGCATAGTTATACCAGGTATATAAATATTTGAATGTTTTCATACCGACTGATAAGTAACTGCTGAGCACTCAAGTATCCCCTGTAGCCCAGGTGTTTTAGTCTCCTTAAGAAGTCTTTTGGACTTTCTTCCAATCCCACGAGGAAAGAGTTAATGCCCAGAATAGCAGGGGACCTCTAGCACTGTGACCAGAGATCATTCTGATTAGTCAGTGCCTTTGCTGTCCTGGTTACTAAATATTTTGAATAACATCTCTGTCTTCCTGTTACAGTTCTGACAGGAAGCCAGTCCTTTCCCTTCCCAAAGGGGAGGAAGGTGAAAAGTTTTATGAGAAGTGAAAAGTTGTCCTACCCTATGTGCAGAAGGTCATTCAAAGGTTTGTAAAAAATAGAGGAAAGAATGTATAATTTTAATAGATTTCAACAAAACAAAGGGAAGTGAGATGGGTAGCACTTAAGAGAGAGCCATACAGATTTAGAGCAGAAATCAGAGAACAGATATAAGAGAATAATGCCTTGTCTTGGGCTACATTAGTTAGGCACAGTTGTGTGAAGAACATAACGGCTTGATTGCCTAATGACAGGAAGAAACTGGAGGGGTGAGGTCAGAGACTGGAGAAATGAATCTAACTACAGTGGTTTGCCTCTGTGGGTATCCAGGCAGGCTAAGGCAGTTGTCTAAGTGTGTATTCACCTATGAGACATAGTTATGATATGCATCAATCTAATGGATAAGCAGGGGTAGCAAATATCCAAGCAATAAGAAAATATTGAAGTAAGACAATGAGTAGCATAGCAGTTCTAGTGGCCTCATCTGGAATAGGAGTTGATGCCAAAATCTGAGAAACAAAGAAAGCTGGAGAAAAAAGTTCTCAGTGTCAGGATTGTATGTGTTTCATGATTCATTGAGCTAGCTAGAATTCGTTGAACACCTTACGGATTTAAAATTGATATGTGAAACAATCACTTGAGATCAGTCTCCTTTAAAAAATAAAACAAAACAAAACTATTTTCCACTGATTTCTTCTATCTCTGAATTTTACCTCTATAACTTTGTCTTCCATTTTCACATTTACTCTTTTTAGGTTTTTTGTTTATTTCTTCTATTGCTGAGATTTTGGCTCTAGCAACATATAATATATATCATATGTATATATAAGTGTTTGCATATATATACTCTGGTTTTCTCCAGCCCCTTTGTCACACACAGCCTCTAGCAGTCCTGATAAGTTTCTTGTTTGAAGTGAGGAGACTTACTCTAGCTTCAACCTTCATGAACACAGTCTTCACTCTGGCCAAGAAGCTGGCAACTGGGAGCACTGTTCCTCCCATTGCTTAAAGGTGCAGGAATTTTTATACAAACCAGTCAAGCTGAAGACAAGGACAGAGTGTTAGTCCCAGTGCAGAACTGAAGTATGAGACAGAAAAACTGAGGCAGAAGCCTCAATTTTCATTGTCTTGACCAATTTGGAAAGCATGTAATTGATGCTGTAGCTCAGGGCTTATTATTTGACACTAGTTTTATGAATGATAAGATCATTTCTAGGTCACACTGACTGGTAATACTGTGCATTCTGGCCAGTTTTCTATGTGGGTCAGTTGAGACTGCAGCTAGGGCTCATCAGTGACCTTGTCTGTAGCATGGAGGAGAATGCAAAGTCACCTGACTTCTCAGGTGAGAAATGCACACCATACATATACAACAGCATAGTGCATGAGGGTAAAACAGTATACAATATTCAAGAAAAGAAGAATGACATATATAGTAAGAAAGACAACACTTGAGAATAAATACCATTAGACATAATACAGACAGAGTCAGTAAACCTCCTGCCACACATATAAAAACAAGAAAATCATTGAGAACAGGACTAAAACATTGGCTTGGACAAATTCTGGCAAGAGAATAATTACCAACTCCCTACTGAGGGGGAATTGGTAATAAATACTAAACTCATATACCTGCAGTGTAAGTTTAACTCATAATTCACACATAATTTAATCTAGTTAATATAAGTTTATCCACAAATTGATTAAATTATTCTTAAAGAATTTTCTTAGATTTAAAAGCCCAATTAAAGCAACCCATCCAGGTGTTGAGAGAAGCTTCCAATTATTTTATCAATAGACTAATGCCTCAGAAAAAATCTGAGTTGTTCTTAATTAGGTTTTTTACATCCATTCCTTCTTCGGAAAAAATAGTGGCGGAGACAATAAGAGGCCTACATGATTGGTACTCTAGGAAATTTTAGTAACAAATATATGAGGAGGCCAATTTTTTAGAAGTACTAATTAATAGTTAATACCAAATTTGATACATAGACACCAGAGTAAGTTTTCATGTCTCTACCTATGAGTTTTTTATTTTTAACCTTAATTTTTGGATAGCAAAGGATGTTTTTAGTAGCAGTATTATTCATTTATGAAATATGGATTTAATTAATAAATTATATTTATACTCAGTCTGTTAAATTCCTGCTTTTAAACAATTGAGTTTACTGAGCAAGCTAATTTAAAGCCTTACTAAAAAGAAAAAAGACGACATTCTCTAGAACCAAAGATACATGTGGATAAAATTTAAGCAAGCCTTTTCTCTATGGAATAAAAACATATAACTGAGTATATATTTTAAACACATACACACAATGGAAGAAATCAAACTAAATGTGTATGTTTAACCTCTTCAACTTTCTGAATATTGAATGTGGTAAGATTGAGTATGACAGTCAAGTAGCTGAGTTGAAAGTTTTTTCTTTGTATATGTTATTTTTACCCTTCTCTCTTCAGAATCTAAATGGAAACAGATGAATTCTTCAGAAGTACTTAGCTATTATTTTTTTAAAAATCTTTCAATTTCACAAAGATGTGTCAGATAATTGGTTATACTGATAATAATTAAAAAATAAGGCTGGGAAAATTAATCCATGTTTGCTATTAATTAACTATACCTGCTTCTCATTTTTGTTTCACATATGATTATTTTTGGAATAATAACCATACATCCAAAGAAACAAGGGCAAAAGATAAGAATGAATTATATTTTCTATTGTATATTTAATATATTTCCTTTTTATGTAACAATACAGTTTACCAAGTTTTTCTCTAAAATCAGGGACTAGTAGAGATGCAACAATTATCATCTTTTATTTATGCCAAATAGTCAAGAAAATTAAATTTAATCCTAATTAGCTTGATTCTCAAAAAATATTTTGTGAGAATTAATGTTTGCTGTGTATATATATATATATATATATATATTTAATACTACACATATACACACACAAAATTTGGGGGAGAAATACTCATAGGTAATAGTTGTCAATATATTTTAAACTGTTATATTGCATCTACCAGAGGACACTTAAATGCTAATATGATTTATTTCTAAATGCAAGAAATGACAACTATAATTTGTGAGGATTGACAACCAGAACTAGGCCATGGCATTTAATCCAATGAGTAATCCGAATAGTTGACAGCTGTTCTTCAAGATTCAAATTTCCTATGGGCATGACACTATGTCAAAAAACTGTTGATGAACTATGGCCCTATAGAAATCATTTTATGATCACTAAAATTTATGACATGCCAATGCTTACCATAATATGCTTTATAAGCTGTATAACTTTCATTACAAAAAAAAATGCAAAAATATCTGAAGCTATAATTAGATGATTATTTTTTTTATCACTAGACGTATCAATCACTGAAAACCAAACATCTTCCTCAGAGTTACTAGAGACATTAAATCAATTTGTAAAATGCCAACAAGACATTGCAAAATACATTCCCTACACTGTCAAAGAGCATTCTCTAGAATAATCACAATGGAGAATGTTACAGTTTACTAAGTATGCCACCATCCTAGCAAGCAGTGAGTCATCATCTATAAAAATTGCTTGAATCTGGAAGCTTGCCAACTATGGCAGGGAAATAACCAGAGCAGTAAAATGGAGAGAATCTGAGTCATAACCTTAAGTTGGCTCATCTATCATCCAGTGGTCTACATCATCAACTAAGAGATATTGAGAGAATAAAAAAAAGAAAAAAGAAAAAAGGACAACAAGAAGAGGAATCAAGTAACCAAAGCCAACTCTTTAAAAACCTCAAATAACTGATTTTTTCTCCCTCATCTCATTCCCACTGTCCTTCTGATACCGTCCTTACTCTGATCCCCTTCTTAAAATCAAGCAATGTGCTTTACTCTAAACTTTTCTCTACCCTTTGCTCTTGCATTAAAACTAATGTCTTTTCTATCCTATATTCTATAAAACTGTGTTCTTTGGAGATAGTTTTTTTTAATCAACTTTAAAATATTTTAAAATAATTTTAATGTTATGTGATACGTACTAATGACACAAAAATGAAAGTAAAACAAATTTCTTTCATCAAGGAGTTGCCTGTCTAGATGAAAATATTTCTACTAATGGGCTAAAAATATATCATTTGTAATATCTGTCTAGTTTTGCATTTTAATATAGTACTTCTGTAAAGATTTAATAACATTAAAAAAGCAGTTTTAACAAAAATAATTTTAGATACTCCATGAAGAGCGAGAAGGTAGTTTATGTGTGGATTAGAAGATGAAAATGACAGGTCTTTAAATAATAGTCATATATGTTGGCTCTTTCAGTATTATTTTCATGAAAATGGAGGACCATCACTAAGTAAATATAATACCTGTTAAATATTAAAATTCTTTAATAACTGTGGAATAGTAATATATGGTTATACTGTAAGATGTGCAATAGTAAAGTCAGTCTTGTATGTTGAGAAATGAGTCTCAACTATAGAGTAAGCTCATTCCCATCACTAGTCACCTCATTAAGGGCCAAGTGAAGAAACATCCAAAGATAGATAGAAATAGTTCTCAAACAGAGGTGACTTTGCCCTCCAGGGGACATTTGACAATGTCTGGAGACATTTTTGATTTCACAACTTGGAGAGGTGCTACAGGCATCTAGTGCATAGAGAAGGGGTGTGAGAAAACATTCTACAATGCACAGGACAGCCCCCACAACAAAGAATTAAATGTCAATAGTGTGGAGGCTGAGAAAACTATTGTGGCATCTTTTCCTAAAAGTATCTTTTCTTTCCTAAGATTTCTCCTGGAATGGGCTAGAAGCAAGATCATCATGATCAGATTAAAAATGTGATATTCTCATAACCCTATCTAAAAGCATTCAATACATTTCTCAAACTTGAGTGAACATTTAAATATTTGAGATACTTCTTTAAAATACGTGTTCCTGAGTGTGCTCCCAGGAATTCTTATTCAGTAAGTTTAAAATAAGAGTCAGGAATCTTAATTTTTTAGGTATTTATAATGTGAATAATTGAAGGACCATTCAGTATGAAACACTGCTTTGCTGGATAAAACCTAAGCTCTTTAACATTCATACCAGTCTTTGCCATGTCCAAGCCATGATCCAATATCCACATTTTCTTTTGATTCATATATTGGCCCTTTCCTCTCACTTTGTGTTCCAACAATATAGATCTACTTGAAGTTCACTGAAACTGTATGAATTTCACAAATTCCCCACTATTCATACATTTTTTGTGTCTGGATCCCCATTTTGTTCTTTGTCCTACTGGTGAATAACCAGTAAGTAGTGTGCTGGTAGACATTTAGCGTCTATTCAAAAACAAACGAAGAAAAAATTCCCAGATTTGTAGTATTTATCAATTTATATGGTATAAACACTCTTATCATGGGCAACTTCAAACTACAATATGATATTTCTGAATGAATTGGAAAGAAATACGCACAAGTGGCTGTTGAGAACTGATATGAGTAGCTTTGACACATTGCAAGTAATCACTATCTTTTATCCTTTCTTGAAGCCTTTTTCAATTAACTTCAGACTATTTTTGCACATTTAAAATTGCAATTATTATGTTTTCTCATTCATATCTCTTAACATGTGCATTACCTGAGTAGACTGAATTCTTTGAGACAAAAACCTGTGTTAATAAAAAACATATTCAGTTAAATTACCTTGTAACTCAAAATATTTGTATATTTATGGTGATTTTTTGGTATGTTCTCCTTTTGATATATCGGATTATTTAATAAAGTGTTAAAATGTTTACATTATTTTCTAAGTTTCAGTTTCAGTCATGTTAAAGTATATCAAGCCAAAGTTTTTATTTTTAATACTTAAGCCAAAATATTAAAGAGGAAAAGTATATCTTCTGGGAGCCAGCCTAAGCTCTAATAAAAGTGAGATATGTGACCCTGGGAGGTTAACCTTGGGCTACTTTTCACTAATAGGAATTCTCTTCCAAAGAATTTAGTTTCTTGGTTATTTCAGTCTGAGGAAGTTGTATTTATTTATATAGCACTTTATCTATAGTCAACTATAGAACTATTTCTAATTTTAAATTATCAGGGACTTCTTAACCTGGACCAATATTTCTCAGAAAAGATTCTTTTACAGGTTCACTCCTAAGTAATTACTTTCCTGAATTGGAATGTATTTTTGAGGGCAGAAATGTTTGGTAATTGCTTTGGTGCTCAGAGAAGATAAAGACTTTTATGTTGCCATAAGAAAGAGCAATTTTTAAAAACATGGGTACATTATTTCATTTCACCAGAAAAGATATGTAGTTATCTTTCTGAACCTTGAGAAAAACCACTATGTGTATATATTATCCCAGTCATTTGTCCTCTCTCGTCGTAGATATAAGACAGTATATTTGTTTTACTCAAAGACTTATTCTGAAGAGTTTTACACAAGTGAATGTTCTCTATCGATCTCTTTCATTCTTTCTCCATATGTGTGTGTGGTGTGCATGTTTATGTGTATAGTCATAGATTCAAAAAGATCTAACAAATCATAATACCATATAAACAAAGGAATTGATCTTCCATAAACATGAAGATAAATTGAACAAATCATAACATGCTAAGATATTGTATGTTCTTTCAATATTTTATAGAATTCTAAGTTGCAATGTAAAAAGTAATGTCTCTTCTGGGAGGTAATGGTGATTATAAACAAAAGGCACGAGAGAGTTGTTTTTTGTTTTTTTTTTTAATCCTTGGTTAGAAAATGCATTTATTTGGTATGCATACCAATTTTTTGCTTATTTGTCTTTCAGCGGTTTATGGAAACATGCAAGACCTTAAGTACATCTTCTAGATGTACTTCAGCAGAAGCAGTATTTTTTTCTTTTAATCTGTCAGCCAACTCAAACTATTTCCAACTCAAAAGCAAAGCCAAATAATGTTTAACTTTTCTGGCTTAAATTACTCATTTAAAAAAGTAAGTTTAAATTGGCAGTTAAAACAATTCTATAAGTGCTAGGGCAGAAATTTCAGATCAGTGATATTTAAACTTAGATTATCAAATACTTGATAAAATTGAAGATTATTTAAGAAGATTATTTTTGTTTTGTTCATTTGTCATTCAGGGTTATTTATTTATTTGCCATTGAATAATGACTTGCTTTCAAGCTTGCATCTCAAAGAGCTAGGAACAATTTCAAAAGACTAATATTATACTAGGCAAGCATCCCAAAAGTTGATAGGACACAACTGTACAGTAGAACTTGGTGATGTAAATGGCATATGTTTCTTAGAAATAGACTTTATAACTTTCTTAAATTTGACTTCCTTTGAATGATGGGCCTTTTTGCTTATGAGTGAAATAATTATGTATGGTACTATACCACAGCATTCTATTAAAAATATATTGCATTAGGGTCATGATGTTGTAATTTAGAATTTTAAAGGTAAAACAGTGAGCTTTTAAATTTAATATCTCAGGGAATTTGGATCCCTTCCACCCAAAACTTGGCTTGCAACTTGTCTCCACAGATGATTTTAATGGTTTAAATTAGTAATGGCTTTTCAAATTGTGAAGTAGCCAATAATTTAGCTTTGACCAAAGTTTAAACAATTAATTCTAACTAGCTCCGATTATTTAAAAAGTCAGGTTTTAGAGGAAAAGAAGTAAATGTGGTTAGTTAATATTTTATTGTCCAGAGGTTTATATATTTAAAAACAAAATTCCAGAGATTTTAGTCCGAGGGGGAACTCCTTATTTCTGTGAATAGTTTTTCAATATATTGTTATGTGTAAATGAAATGGAGAGAAATACGTTCAAGACATAAACTCCATTCTATCCTCTTTCATACATATGTAAATATGTATATACATATTCATATATATATATGAATATACACAATATTATGTGCACACACACATACACAATATTCCTGTTGCCTAGCTAAGTTTAATAGTCTGTAGCTGAATTTTGAAGTCAGATATCATTTGCAAACTAGAAAAGAAGAAGAAGCTCAAATGATGGCATAGATTTCTTGACTTCATCCCATTGTGAAGTTTAGATTTTTTTTCTTCTTCCTTGATCCAGACTCTGCAAAAACCTTCAGTGGCAGGTTGCCAGTTTCAGTTAAATGTAACAGTATTAGTTTTATCTGATAGTTTTCAGATTGCTATTAAACACTTCAGCAGACAAAGGGACATAATGCCCATCTCATATTGCCTGGATCAACAACTGTACTCGAAGGCTGTTAACAGAGAAGCTGAAAGAGGCTGCATGGAGGATGCCAAATCTTAAATACCTCCTCATGGTTAACTATATGGTTTGCACTTGTGCCTTCTATGAACAGTTATGCTGTGATCTATTATGCCTCTTTATTTATAAAATGATTCAGATTAACATTAGTATCAATACAAGCACAGATGATGGCTTTGGAAGGGCACAGGTAATAACACTTTCCAAGTACTTTCTTTTCTTGCTTAGGTATTCTCACTTGAATAAATGTAGCAAGAAAAATGAAATATTATGTGATTTACCTGGAATTAAACATAAGTATGTGTCTCCTACCAATCCCCCCAAGTATGTGTTTTAAGAAATGGAGTTTCAAGTAATTCAAGGTCTCTTGGCTTTTCTGGACATTTTCCATAACAAAGTTGGTTTGACTCCATAACAAGGGTCTATCCATCTAGAAATCTTTAAGTTTAATAAACATCAGACTTAAATTAAGTTAACACTATCTTATTTGAAAATAATGAACAGGAAGTTCAGTCGCCTGCTACTGCCATTGTGATCTAAACTAGTCACAATCTTTAACTTCAGGTTTTGAATCTGTCAAATGGGAAGAGGTTGCTAAGTAATTTTCCAAATTCTCTCCCTGCCACAAAACTAATGGCACTATAACAGTACTTTAAAGACCATGGTCAGGACGGAATTGAAAATTAAAAGAAAAAGAAGTACTAATGTTTGTTTAGAGACATTTAAATAGAGATTTTCGCAACTAAATTTAATAATGGAAGTGGAAAATAGAACAAAAGAAAGAAGTATAATGTTGATGTTTCTACGTAACTTGTCCTCACATTCATGACTTCCACAATCACCCAAAACACATACAAGTATGATAGAGGGAAAACAGCCATTTCATATACTAATTTAAAGAATTCTGAAGCTTATCAATTAATAAGTGCAAACTACTGGGAAGGAAGTTGGATTTTGGCCCTTGCAGATGTTCTATGTTTCTCCTTTGGTGGTACCAATAAGTCAGTTCGTGGAGATGGAAACAGAAAGCAATATGTCAACATAGCCTGAGAAATGGGGCACAATGAAGAGGAGGCTGGATTGAACTGGGATTGAACCGGTGCCCTTGTTGAGTATACATGGTATATAGAGCTCTATTTTACTCATTCACATTTTAAAAGCAGTAGCAGAATAAACTCCAGAGTAAATGAAACAAATAATGAAATCCTATTAGGAATTTTGAATTGGGTCTGGTGTAATCTTATTGATGCAGAAGCACCTAATACTGATTAACTAAGTAAGTGGAGAAAATAGAAATGTGGTGGAGAGTGCTTTGAAAAATGTATAATTTTCCTTGTTCTTAATATAAAAAAAGTGTCAGTCAATTTTGTTTTGTACACAACACATAAAAAGTTACTTTGATTTATTTAAGGTATCATTTTTTTATGCTCATTTATTAATTTATGTATTCAAATAGTAATTGAGCACAAACTATGTGCCAGGCACCAAGCCTGTACTGAGATATATGATTAATGAAACCCAGTCTCTATATCCTAGGAGCTTTCTGTAGAGTTAAATAATGCTAGATTGTATGTTCTTTGTTGCAATGTCAAGTTTCAGCAGCTTATGACATAATTATAATCTGACAGAAAAACTAAGTGTTCTATAATCAAGCAACTTCTTTCAGTGCACATGCATTCTATGGTGCTTGGCTACTATGTGAAATACTCATGAATGCTCTTTAGTAGCATTTTTAAAAGATGAAAAGTGCCTATACACTAAAAAAATAATTCCAATTCATTCTAGATACTATTTCATGTAGAATTAGAATATGAAGATATTAACCAAGAGAATGAAAAATGAGTGAACCTGCATGCAACTATGTATTCTATTTTTCAGACTCAACAGCTTAGCTGTAACATTTGTAGATTAGCTAAATAACATCTCAAGGGGAACTGGAGATAGAACCTTGATGTCTACTGATTGTACATGTGTGAGTTTGTGCTCTCAAAGGATGGTCCTTAAAAACTCTCTGCTGGAAGCTATTGTGCATATTGTAAAAGGACCATTGCTAAGTGCCAATTGAGCTGGTACTGTATACTTGTCATTTAAAAAGGAAATTTTATACCACTTGATTATGTTAAATAGAAATGTTTGAAATTTATACAGAATTACATCAAAATGGCACAGTAGCTACATGTCTAAAGAGCTGCAACTATTCTATTCTATAACTAATGTCAATCTTTCTGATAGATATAATGTAAGACTGTCTTAGAATGTATTACATGAGAAGTATAGAAAGTTTTAGAATAGTGAAGCCATAAATACATATTGTAATAGAACCTAAACCAATGTTTGCATTGAAATGTACCTACATACATGTATGTTCATATGTGTATGTATATGTATATATGTATATTTGATGTTACAAAGAACATGAATGAAACTGAATTTTTAAGTCTGTAGAGGTCTAAATGAAACAAGTAAATTTTTTTTGTGTGAGTACTTAATAGAGTGAAAATATCATGTTTGGTGCTATAGAATATAGAATTCTTGTGGGTTAACAATATATTGTATTCTTTTTAATAAATTCTGAAAATGTCCTTTCTTCAAAGACTTCTAATTTTGCCTCCAAAATGGGGAGGAGAAAATTCTTACAATATTGTAAGTGAATCTCTATCAATTATATTTTCAGTGAATATGTGTTCTATGTCCCTTATTAGTGAAGTATACATGTCATAAATACAAAAATAAGCCACCTTAAGTCATAATAGTATGAAAATAGAACTGGGAAAGACATAAACTAAGGCTTGTGACTTTATCTCCCCTTGCTTCAAAAATGGAAATATTCTGCGTAGAAATTTTTTAAAAAGGGTAGCTTTGAGCCAGAAAGTTTGAGAAAATTTTGAAAGATAGAATAGAGGTAACAGAAAATATAAGGAGGGAGGAAAAAGCATAGCTCAAAGCTCCAGGGATAGGTGCAGACTTTCAAAGACACCAAGATAAATGCTAGAGTCAGCAAAAGGATTTTATGCCATGTGAATTATACCTCAACAAAACTGTTTAATTTTTTTTTTTTTCTGAGAAGAAAAAGGAGCATTAGAGCATGGAGCCAGCAGGATCACATACTCCCTTTCCATCCCACAAGGAAGTTACTGTTGCAGAGAAGTTCTAGTTTCATAAGCGTTCTTTTAAAAATAAAAACAAAAAATGTGAACTGGGAAGGGTGTTTTGGGTCGGCATCATGGTGGAAAAGAAAAGTGAGCAGATTTTCACTTAGATCTTTAATAGCACCAGGAAAATTTGAAAGGGGAAAGGAAGAAGAATGTATCTGCTCAAGAAGCAAAAGAATTAAAATGTTCTGTTTTCATAAGGAATAGTGCTCAGTAATGTTGGCTTTGGGAGGGATCTCTACCTGCTAACCTACCCAACCCTCGCTAACCCCAGGCAAAGTCTATCAATTGGCCTGGTTGTCCAATAACACAGATACTGCTGTTGTTACCCCTCCTTCCCGCCTTGTCCCCTACTCCCACACTAGGAAGACCTTTTTAAAAAACTACTTATCTTTGGGGGAAGGCATGCCTACTAAATTTACTACTTAACCTGGCCTTTTATTTACAAATATGAACCTATAACCATGTATCATTGGACATTTGATGAAAAAACAATAATTGAAAAGGGAGGGATAAATAAAAAATAGAAATAATCCTGAGAAATAGTATTCTTAGATTTGAGAAAGTGTCTCACAGCTGCTGTAAAAAAAGTGCTAATCAGAGAACAAAATGATTCCCTGGAAATTTAAAATATGATTGTCAAGATTAAAAATAAATCCTCAAATTACTAACAAACCAATTTAATAGAAATATTTCTAAACAAGTGTTTTGAGAAAGAAGCTAAAATTTCAGAATTTTGAACAAATGACAAAGAAATGGAAAACTGAGACAAAAGTGAAAAGGTATGGGAGTTTGATCCAGAAGGTCCAAAATTTATCGTACAAAGTTTTAGAAGCAGAAGACAGAGAAAATGAAGAGGTATAGAACAGCAGGTGAAAGTAAGTAAGTAAATAAATAAATGTTTATTTATTTATTTATCATCATATCACACAAGTACTAGAATGACAAAATTGAATTTGATAATAGTATTGAAAAGGATGTGGGAAGAAGGTAATCTCATAAATTGCTCAGAGAGAGTATAATCTGTGCAACTTCTTTGAGGATAAATTAATTGACTTTAATCCAGCATTTTAATTTTAAGAATGTGTCATAGATAATTTACTCAAGTGAGCAAGGATTTTATTTCAGTATTCACTTCAGCATGATTTTAATAAGTAAAATGTAAAACATATATTTGTCTATAGTGACAATACACCTATATAGTCATTTAAAAAAGGATACAATTTTAATATGTTAATATGGAGAGATATATAAAAAAATATTAAACATCAAAAAATAAGAAAAAATGTATATATTAAAAATAGAACATAGATATAGGTACAGATTCTTTTATGTGCTTAAATATTTTCTATAGAAAACTAAATAGCAAAATTTAAATTTAAATTTTGCTTTTAATTAGATATCTTAATTAATCACAGTATTATTAAAGGTGAGAAAAATGATTATCATACAATAAAAATAACTTTAAAAACTCTGGTTCATTTGATTAATTAATTCTATGTATAAGTAATTTTTAATAAAGATGGTAACTCAAAAATAAAGCATTAAAATGGATCAAAAGAGGAAATTCATACATTCTTTTTCAAAACAGACAGAGTATATTCCTGGCTTATTCATAACTCTGCATTATATAGTGAACATATGAAATATTTCAATGTATTTTCTGATTTCACCATGTGTGAATTGAGGAAGACTCACATAGTTAAAGAGTAGAGAAACATTTTTAAGCTTATTAAGGAAAAAAATTTAAATGGATAATAATGTCTCATATTTATCTAAAAATAAACAGTCTGTTTATTTTATACATTAAGGCTATTAGTAACTTTCTCCTGTCCCTTCAACTACAAACTTTTGGTCACTTTATTCTTAATCATCAGAAAATTGTATAGATTTGAAATTCAAATGTGTACCTTTTCTAGTTGGTTTTCACTCAAGAACAAAAAATCGATAAAAGAGAAAATTGAGTCTAGAAGATGAAATATATGCATAAATATGTATTTAATAGAAGAATTGTTATAGAGTAACGATGAAATCATAGTGGAGGAGTTGGTATAATGATTAGAACCTGAGTCCTCTAAAATATAATTAGTATTTTGGACATTTTATTAGTTCCCAAGCTGTGTGCCTTAAAGAACTTGTGTCTCAAAAATGTTAATGTGTGTTACTACTGTAAAGGTTTCTGTACTTCTACTTCCAGCATTCTGGCTGATTAGATGTTCTAATAGAATCTTTCACTATAGAGTAGTTATATTACAAGGTACTCTTTGAAGTACTGTTAGTTTCCTTAGATGGAGGGAATGTCTTTAAGACCTCTGTACTGTCCCTCTCACACATATACACACATTACCAGTGGACTGGAACCAATGGAGGGGAGATGGGCCAAAAAAGTGAGAAGTCAAGATGTCAATAGCAGCATTGCTATTATGACTCTGCTGAGGCTCCTCTAGTAAGGTGCAAAAAAATGGGACTGAGATTCCCTTGCAGAATCAAGATGAGGACTAAAGTGATTTCAGGTTGGGATACCTCCTAGTCATCCATAAAAGAAAATATTTTTTAGATGAAAGTTTTCCCAATTTAAACTCAATGGGTCAGATAAAGATCAAGTAAAACTTTTACAAATGAATCACCAAGCATATAAGGAGGCCAGCCATGATAAAAGAGAGTTAAAAGAAACAGTGAACAAAGATTTAGATATCAAGGAATACTGATATTGGAATTACCAGACAATTCACGTAACTGCATATGAAATGTTTAAAGAAATAAAAAATGTATTAACTAAGATGAGTATAAAACAAAACTGAATGGAAAAAAAAATGCAGATGTGGGAAAAAAATGCAGATGTGGGGAAAAAAATGCAGATGTGGGGAAAAAAGACCTCAGTGAATAGTTTAAATAGTAGATAAGACAGAGAAATGCAGATCAAAACCAAAATGAGATTTTATCTAACATCCTTAAGTTGACTATTACCAATATATATATATATATATATATATATATATATATATATATATATATAGTTTTAAGCAGTGGAAATGTGGAAGAATAGGAACCCTTGCACATTGTTGGTGGGAACGTAAATTGGTGCAGCCACTATGGAAAACATTATGGAGGTTCCTCAAAACATTAAAAATAGCACTACCAACTGCTCCAGCAATCTCATTTATGGGTACTGTATACATACAAAAAAGTAGAAATCAGTAACTCAAAGAGATATCTGCATCCCAATGTTCATTGCAGCATTTGGAAACAAATCTTCACTGACAGATGAATGGATAAAGAAATTATATATATGTGATTCGGCTGTAAAAAAAAAGGTAATCCTGCAACACACAGCATGGATGAAACTGGAGAACATTATGTTAAGTGAAATAAATAGCAGTAACCTTACTATATTAAAAAAAGAAAGATATTTGGAGGTGATGTTATCTTGGTTATTGTGATGGTATCACAGATATATCCATATGTCTAAACTCATCAAGATGTGTGCAATTTTTTATATATCAATTATACTTTAATAAAGTTATTTAAAAAGACATATAAAAGACACAAATAAGAAAAGAATTAGTGAACTGGAATTAGTATTCAAAAAATGACCAAAATGTAGTATAAAGATGCAAAGGGTTAGAAAAATATAGAGAGAAAATGAAGCCTCAACAGGCGTCTTTGGATTTAGAAACAGCGTGTTTCCTGGAAATTTACCTACAGTCTTTATATCGTCACCAAATAAGTTACCAAATCTGAGAGGAGTCCCTTGTAAAAGAAGTGTGGAAAGAATTCAGGCAACAATAAAATAAGCCTTGTCCTGGAGCTCTTCAATCCCTCATGAAATTTAGGTGTTTTAGGACAATCTCACAGCTTATTGGAGACTTTGGCATTTAGATCAGTTATCCTTGGTGTTTGAGCTAAGTAGCAACCACTACTTTGTCATTAATCCCTAATGGAGAGAGATAGTTTCTCATTAAATGAAAAGATAAGAGACTTTCTGAACTGACAAGCTCTTTCTCCGCATTAAACCCTGATTAGAAGAGATAAATTCCCCCAAATTTTACATTGTGAAATGGAAGCGGTACAGCCAATATCTTAGCTAATTTTATGAACAACCTCTCTATTGCTTTACACAATCTTCTGGCTCAGTGTGAGTCTACAAGACTTGCTGTGATTTACTATGGAAAGAGGATCTCTGCAACATAAGAAATTTTCAGGAAATCCCATAGCCTTATGCCATAATAATAAAATATTGCTCATATTTTATAGCAATTGGTACTCTCATGGTAGTCTAACTGCAAACAGTTGTCTTGGACATAGACTGCATCATCCCAATATTAATAAAAAATATACTTTTGCACAAGTTCATGGGCCATCTCAAGTGGCCTAGCTATTTAAAGCCATACCAATACAAAACAATTTTTATGGAAAGATACAAGTTAGTCACAAAACCAAGTGTATCTGTTATGTAAATATATGTCCATATGAAAAGACCACCTTTAGGAAAAAAGTGAGACTGAAATAGTTAAGCAAGCACAAGCAGCTATTTCTATTATAGCCTATTTGATCCATGTTCAAACCCACAGTTGTAAGGGAGCCACCATAAATGGATGTCCAAAACCCACAGTTGTAAGGGGACCACCATAAATGGGTCCAAATTAAAAAAATATATATATTGTGACATGCATAGAACCCACTGTTGATTGAAACAAAAAAATTATTGCTTGCCAACTATGGCAGTTTGTCAAATGAGAATCTCTAACAGGGCTGATTGGTCCAGCTGTCTTCAGCTACTTATGAGTTACACATGACTCACTTCTGTATTGGCTGAACTCCACCCAAAACATGGGGAAGTGGGACATGGAAGAGTCCCAGGAGACTTTGAGGAAGTACAGTACAGCTGTCTCTCTTTTTCTGAACAGCATTCTTCTGAATGGAAAAATGTATTCTTTTTCTCTTATTAGTATTATTTTTAATACCTTTTTTTTCCTTCAAAGAATACTTGAACACAAATAAGTTTGAACATTGACTTTGCTTAAAGATGTTACTTTTTTTCTATTCTTGAAGGTTGCTTATAATGACAAAATAAGACTCTTTTTTGACTCTTGAGTTCTGGTGGAAGTCAGCCTGCTGAAAAATGGCAGGTACTCTGGCTCATTCCCACCCACTTCTGAAAACAATAGCCTTTATATTCTAAAGTTGAACATTTTCATATCTAGATACATCGTGGTACATAAAGAACCCTTTGTACATTTAGGTACTTACACTTACACATATGCACATGGAGAGAGGTACAAGAATATTTATAGGAAAGTTGTTCAAGTTAGCAAGAGACTGGAAACAACTCAAATATATACCAGTAGGAGACTGGATAAATTGAAATATATTTATGATGAAATTTTACACAGCAGAGTAAAGGAATGCTCCACACATACAGGTTACATGCAATCATATGGATGAATCTTAGGAATGTAGTCTTGAAAAATTAAAAGTCACTAGTCCCAGAATACTACATATCATTTTATTTTCATAAATCTCAAAGACAATATAACTAGCCAACATATTATTAATTCATCTATCATATAGGATAAAAAGCACTTAAAAATAAAATAATGACAAACACAGAATTTAGTATAGAGATTAGTTACTTCTGGAGTGAGGTAAAGGGGAGCATAGAGAAGTGTATATAGATGCATGTGAAGTTATTGCTAAAATTTTCATTTTTTGATTGTATGGTAAGTTCGTAGGTATTGGATATACTATCCTTGCTATCTCCTACCTTGTATATGTCAAGGTAATGAAAGAAATAGGTGAAGCCTTATTTAAATAGTTTTTAAAAAAATATGTGTGGGGGAAACTGAATTAAATAATAAATAAGTATATTTAAAACTGAATTTCTCAGTTTTCAGTAGAATATTATTCAGTATGGCTTTCCAAATAGGGCAATATTTTTTAATCAAATTCTTTAGGGGAAAATATATTTCTAATTAGGAATGCTCCTATCTTTCCAAATTCCTCTACCACTGACCTGCCATTTTATTTAAAAGTGTACCATTAGTTATCCCCTTAATGCATTAAGTATCCATTAGTCCACTGACAAATTATAAATATCTTTTATAAGATATAAAAGTGAGATAACATGTTAATCAACAACCTTTTAGTATAAAAGAATTTATCTGGTAAGAGTTTGCCTGTAGAGGACTAAGAAATATTTCCTCTGAAAATGTGTGTTATCTACATATGATAAGGTCTGAGAAAGATCTGAATAGAGATCAACCGTGAAGCACTGGATATCTTTCTTTCATGTTCCCTCAGGACAGAGCAGTCCTGATAAAAGTGGTTTTCTTGAGAATTTAGCCAAGGATATAGTAAACATCTCAGGATACACAATGCCTCCTTATATGTCCACTGAAAAAAAAGTATCTCTGAGGAAATGGGCAACAATACAGGTAAGTTTAATTTTGAAAAGTGAAGGAGAGAGCTAGGTCCAGGGAATGTAGAAATGGGTAGGACTCATGGACTTTGGTGATTGCAAGTATATGGGAGTTTAGTGTGAGATCAGGGAATTGCTTGAGAGAAGAGGAGTAATGAGGAAGAGAGCAGAGAGTGGATTTATATGGCTTACTCAGTAGCTGTCATTATCTCCTTTTCATACTTAGTCTTTGCTTTTTGATTCTTTCCGAACTTGAACCAACCATATGCCCAGTTAGGCTGTTCCTGGGTTCACCTTTAGCTTTAGTGCACAGTCATTACATATGCCAATGATTTCTTACCTTAAGCACCAGCATTTCTCTCCAGCCTGAGGTCATGTTCACCTGAAGTATATTCCAAGCCAGTGTTTTGTCTTTAAAATCTCAAAGAGCCACACTCGACCACTGAAGGAAGAAAGATGGCATAGTCTCCTAGCTATCTCCTACCTTGAAGGTGTGTTTACCTTATCTCTTAAGGATTCTCAGGGGACTGAACTCCAGTTGCTCACAGAGGTAACTTACCTCTGAATGTATCCTCTTTATGGCCCTCTTTCCTTACCTTCTCATTCTGTCATTCTCACCCTGTGCTTCTAGGGATCATCTCCCAATTAAACCACTTGTACCTCTACATTTATCTCAGGGACAACTTTTAGAGGACAGAAAATTGGCATTATGTAGTAAAACATTTTTAAACACCTTTTCTCTTTATAATGTGTTAAGTAGCATTGCCTTTGGATACAGAGCATGCCAAAGTAAATGTTAGATGCTATAGCATTTTAAGTATGATATGTTATTGTGGTACTCATCCTACAATATATTTACATAAAGTTCTTTAATCAATTTTGTTTCTCTCACTCCTACCACCAGGGCCAAGGTTCACTATATTGCACGAGATAAAATTATTTCTTCTGCAGGCAGGTTACTTATCATTAAGCCTCAACTATCTAGCTTAGTATAGAAAAATCTAGAAACCAATCCCTGAGTGATTAGTATGAAGCTATGGTACATGGTGGAGAGGGTAAAACTATGAAAATGAGAAGGAAGAGAAGGATCATGCCTTTCTAATCAGGAGCTGATGCTTTCCAGCATTGTCACTTTTTTCACATGTCAGCAGTGGATTTCTTTAATCGTCCATCATCTTTGAAGAGTTCAACAGTAATTCTATCTTGTATTTTGAGAATTTTGAGCACTAGTGCCTCACATTAGAACCAGACTTATAACCAGTTATACTCTACCAAGTCAGTCTGATCCATAACTAAATATATGTCTAGGGTACCAGAAGGTTTGATAATAAGGTATCAGTATAGACTCTGGGATATTTTCTTTCAGTAAATGCAAAATGGTACAATGGTACTTAGGACATTAATATAACAAGCAACTATAATATGTCCTATGAAAACTGTTTTACCAGTGGCACAACCTGGGAACATGATTATTCAAATATACATTTATGTTTATAAAGGATCTAGGAGCACCTGGCCTGCCATTTCCGAGATAATTGCTCTGGGCAATTTCAGAAGACAAATCGGAAAGTAATCAGAATTATCCCAGGCTCTCTTAAACCTGGTAGGGAATCCATGTTGAATACACTGAATGTTCATAGAGGTGATAAAGAAATTAGAGGACAATGCCTTCCTCTGACCTCTCAGCAATCAGGGCCACTCATACTTGCAAGGGTCAGTAGCACTGAACTGGAGAGGAATACAAAATATTTTCTCTGAAAATGTGTGGTATCTACATATGATAAGGTTTGAGGAAGATTGGAATAGAGATCAACTCTGAAGCACTGGGTATCTTTTGATTTCCCCTCAGGACAGAGCAGTCCTGATAAATGTATGTATGTGTGTTTTTTTATTTTTTATTTTTGAGAATTTAGCCAAGGACATAATAAACATCTCAGGACACACCGTGCCTCCTTAAATGTGCAGTGAAAAAAAGAAACTTGTAAGCACCTCTATATGGTTCAGGGTAACACCATACCAAGAAAGAATAAGTTGTAACTGGGAGATTGTATAACTGAGTGGTTATTCTAATGTGAGATGGCTCTAAAGTCTTAAACGAAAATAGTTAAAGTTGACAGGTTAGACACAATTCTTATCTAATATTGCTAGAGAAATAGTTTCAATGTTAATTTAAACTCTGAGGCTAACTATGGGCAAAATTTTCCATTTGTGAGTATTTTTCTTCCTTTATGTTTCGTGATGTACTGAAGCCAGCCTATACTGGTTACAGAGAGCCCATTGTGCTCGTCTCTTCCAAACTTTATACCGACTTCACACTGGGAGTGTGAAATTGGCATAGTGGGTATATTTATACCACAGAAACAGGAAATGGGCAAATGGTACAAATCAATCTTTCTTCTGCCCCAACCTGTTGTTTAACATATGTAAGTATATGCCCACTTAAATTGAAATAACAAATGAAAACAAGCGGAGAGATCCCCAACTTCTTGCCTTTGGCCAGGGAATTTATCTCACTCGAATACTTTGGTCATGATGAGCATGGGCCCTGGGGCAACATTTGAATATTTATGAGTTAGGGTGTTTCATCTGGTAAATGTCTAATTTTCAAACTGTGGACAAGTGACCCAATCTCTGTGAGACTTAGACTTCTCATATGCAAAAATGGTTGTGATACAGGACCTATCATCTATCTCACAGGCTTGTGGTAAGATTTTAAATGAATAATGAATAATGTATGTGAAAAATTATAATGTACATATAATTATACACTCTATAGTGCAGATATATCTGGTATATTTGTATATAATATTACAGTAATAATAGTTAATAATTGACATTTAGTGTTTAATATGTACACTGTACTCTGCATGTTTTAGACTCTGTATGTCTACGTGCTCTGCATGTTTTAGTCATTTTATCCTCATCAACCACATAAGGTAGGCGCTATTATTATTGCCATTTTACACAGATGAAAATTAAAGTTCAATGGGATTAAATAACTTGCCCAAGATTACACAATTAGTAGGCGGCAGAGCTGAGGTAACAAACCTATGCAGTCTAGCTTCTGACTCTGACCTCTTAACAACTATAGATATTAAAAGCCTAAGTTCTCAGAGGGATCTGAGAGTGTATAAAAAGGTAAAGTACAAATATGTATATTTTTAAAGTACAAATATTTTCTATAGAAATATTATTTTCTCTAAGAGTGTGAACCTTAATTTCTGCATTGGCACCTTATTATGTAAGCCCCAAAATGTCATAGTAAAAAGAAAAAATTTAAACATACAATGGACAATTTCTGCTTCCTTAAGATTTTATATCATATTAAAAATAAAAAGTATTGAAATTACAATAATGCCTGAAAACACCTAAGACTTAAATTTTCATGGATCTTTAAAAACAAGAAAAAAGATTATTTTCTTCTATTGTAAAGCAATATGATCACATTATCAAATATTGGAATTGGGGTCCCAAAAAATCTCCTTCCTAAAATCAGTCTTACTCTGTTGTTGGTGATTTTTTTTTCAGCATTTTTTCTTTTGAAAGTCAGAGTTGAAAAGCATAGTTTTGATCTCAGTGTATATGCAATTTTATATTATTTTTCCTCTTAAAATCTGAACATAAACATTTTTTATGTTGCTAAAATTATACATAAAATTATTTAATGGTTGAATTGTAACATTTGAAGTAACTATACCATATATAAAAGTACGTAATACTCTTTTCTCTACTTTTGGACATTTACATGTATCTGTTTATCTTTTTTTATTATAAATGCCAACATAGTCACCTCTTGTATATATAACTATTGTAATTTTTGGATATTTTAATTTTTAGAGTTTTAGAAATAAATCAGTTTAAATGAGATAAAAAATATTTATTGATTTTGGCATTTATTGCCCCAAATTCTGCCTCTCTTTCTCTCTTTCTATTTATTTTCAATGTCATTAGTAGAGTGGCAGAAAATAGATGATAGAGGTAGGCAGTAGTTCTTGTATGTCATACAAAGATACTTTGTTTGGTGATGAAGCCTTTGAGTTTGGGTTAAATGGCAGCATTTGCTTTCTAGGATGATTGCTCTGAATAGAGATGGAAAGTGGTCAGAGGAAGTCTGTATTGGTGGCTGGGAGTCCACAAAAGACAGTTTTACAATAGTTCATAAAAGACATAACTATGTTCTGAATTAAGTCACTAGTAATAAGGAGCAAAAGAAAAAAAAAACATGTTTGTAAAATAATTGGAAAGCGAAAACAACAAGAATGATGACTAATTGAAGAGAGTATAAGGAAACAGTTTTGAGGGGAGAAAGTGTCTCGATATAGTTTTCACTATGTTGAATTTGAAAGGCTTATTTTATATTCAAGCAGGTATGTTCTGTAAGGAGTTTGATATATGAATATATACATACATATAAGCATTTAAAACTTTGGGAGAAATTTTTGTAAAGTTTTTATTAAACCAGGAAAGTGGATGAGATGTCATTAAAAATAGTGTTAAAAAAGAGGATAAGAAGCAGAAATCAGAAAGGCACAGAGAAGTTCAAAAGCAAACAAACAAAAACAACCAACTAAATAAACCAAAGCAGTGATAAAAGAGATATGAGGAGAAGTGGCAGAAAATAATGTCATGACAGTGAGAAAGGAGAAACGATAATGAAAGGATGAAAGAGTAAGTTATTGGGAGTGTCAGTACAGTCAGCAAACTTGATGTCTGAAAGATGTCCTTTAGATTTTAGAAAACAGATGCCACCAAGGCATGTGGCAAGTTTCTTTGGAAGAGGGTAGAAGGAAATCAACTTGCAGATGCTTTTGCATCAAAAATGATACAATCAATTTTCATTCTTAATCTTACTTATAATATCTTCTATATTGATGCATCAATTTTCATTCTTAATCTTACTTATAATATCTTCTATAAAATAAATTTGGTCTTATTTTTCAACTTCTTTTTGGGTTTACCGGTGTTTCCTAATCATTAATTCATGTAAATCAATGATTCTCATCGAATTATCTGGGAACCCTTAGAAGTCCCCAAGGCACCTACCTTTAAGAGGTTTACAAAGTCAAAACTATTTTCAAAATAATACTAAGACATCATTTTCTCATGAATGTACAGTTGAGTTTTCCAGAGGTTGCATGACAAGTGCTGTCATTCAAACAGTTAATGGAATGTGTATTTGTCTATAACTGTGCTTTTAAAATTGTCCAGTTTTAATATAAATGTGGTAAGTGTTAAACCATATATAACTAATACACATACTAGTTATAAACATCAAGAATTAAGTCACACTATTGACATAACTAATATAAAAGTGGAAATACTAAGGGGATTTTAAGGGTTTTTTTAAGTTTTTAAGTTAATTTTAAATTTTAATTCCTCTTTATCCCTCTTATGTCCATTTACTAGTTTTGGAAAGTCAAATTGAAGGTGTAAGTACTATTTCACTTTCTTAGGTTGTCTATCTACTCTCTCTCAAGCCCTATTTTAATATGCTGCCATCTCGTACACAATTTTTTTCATAATTATTGGATTTTATGTCTTGATCAATAGGAATAAATCTTCAGAGCTATTATATAGTTGAATACTTCTTTAAGTTGTCTTTATATATAAATTACAGCAAGACTGGCTATAGAATTACTAATTAAATACTTTTTTCACCCCACAAAATTTTGAATTAGTTGTTTCATATTTTCTGGCTTTTAATGTTGGATAGAAATCTGAGAAGAGCTTTATTTTATTTTTAATTTTTTGGTAGTATTATGGGTTGAATTGTGCCCCCGCCCCATACACACACACTAATTCATATATTGAAGTCCCTAACCTCAGAATATGGTTGTATTTGGGGAAAGGGTCTTTAAAGAGGTAATTAAGTTTAAATGAGATTATTGTGATGGACTCTAACTCAAGATAACCTATGTCCTTATAAGAAGAGGAGATTAGGACACAGACACACACAGAGTAAAGACCATGAAAAGACACAGGGAGAAGATTGTCATCTACAAGTCCAGGAGAGAGGTCTCAGAAGAAACCAACCCTGCCAACACTGTGATCTTGGACTTCTATCCTTTAGAACTGTGAAAAAAAATGTCTCTTTTTAAGCCGCATAGTCTGTGGTGTTTTCTTATGGCAGCCCTAGCAAACTAATATAGGTGGGAATCTTAATTATTTTTATTCAACAACTCTGTAAAGGAATTTTATGTAACATTATTCAAAAAGTTCACAACATGTGATTGATTGGCATTTATAAAACTTCAGTATGGAATACTGCTTTTGCATAAAGTTAATCAGTATTATTTGAAAGAAGAAAATTTATGGTCATAGAATTTTAGAAAAAAACTATATTATAGCATAAGCTCTTAAAGATGCTAATATGTAGTTTTCCATCTTGCATGTCTAAGATGGGTTACCAATTTGCTACTATTTTCTGAAACTTGCCTCTTTTATTTGGAATAATAATCCAATAAATATATTTTAAGAATTAAAAAAATTCTTTTAATATTTGTTGCAGAATGAGATCATTCAGTTTGTAGACTTGTATCTTTCTCTAAATACAAAAAGTTATTTTTTACCCTTCTCTTATATCTTATGTCTAATTTAGATGGAAGTTTATTGCTCCTGTCCCAATTGATCTAATCCCTTTCTCTAAAATACCAATTGGTCATAAATGCAACTTCATTCCTTTCTATTTTACATTTCTAATCTTCTCTCTTATCTTTTCATCTTTTTTTCTTTATATTCCGTGCTGTAGAAGAGTTCTCCAGATTTACATAATCAGTGATTTAATTTTATGTAGTGTTGATTTTGCTTTTTATTCTTAAAGCTGAAACATATTTAGATGTTTTATTTTTAGTTTCCCTACAATAGTTCCTTGTTTCATCCTGCTCTTTTACATTTGCCTGCTATTCATGCGACATCCCTTTAATCTGAGACTATTTAGTCTTAGTTAATATTTCATCTCCTCTTTCGCTGTTTATGTTTTTCCATTTAATGAGTATAAATCTGCTTCCACCAAAACACTTCTGTTTGCTGCAGCAAATCTTTCAAAAGTTTCTTTTTGCTTTTCCTCTGGAGTAAACTTATTTTCCATCTTAGTTTGTGATATGAATTTTCTTTATAGGCTTCATGGTGAGTGTGTGCATGTGTACTGTGTATTTAAAAGTGTGTTTGCATGTATGAGAATGCACATGTGTCTGTTCCTTATGCTCATTGATAATAAAACTATTTAGGTTAGCTGTTTGCCAATATTTAGAGTGAGACAACTTTTCTTGATTGTCTTCACTGCTTATTCAGGTGCTGTCAGCATCTATTTTAAGTTATTAAGTTATAAGACTGACTCTCTCCCCACATGAATTTCTAGTGTCCAGTTATTAATTATTTAATAACAATAACTGATACTTACTGAGTGATTACTATGTGCCAGGTATTATTCTAAGTATTTTAAGAGACTTCACTCATTTAAGTCTCACAAAACAAAACAAAACAAAACAAAATACCTGTGGGGGAACTGGCACAGAGAGGCCATGTAATTATTAAGGAGACAGGCCTGGGCACTTGACCACTATGAAATTCCATCTCTCTTGTCTGTGCTATTAGACTAAGGAGGGGTCTCTCTGTGTCTTCCTCACTGCTTCCTCATCTGACCACACAGAATTATTTTAAGTATTTACCAATTATTTGAAGAGATTTAATATTCCTTCCTTTGCTTGGAAAAACTACAACTTCGGATAGACCATATATGGTTTTCTTCTACCTCTCTACTGTAAAACTCCCATTACAAGAGGAAACGTTGCTCTGGCCATGCCTCTCTATGACTGGCTTTGTTCTGTTCTTGGGGAATAGTCCTCAAATAGTTATAGAAAGAGAGTTTTTGATGGGAATAACGGTGTGTAATAGTCCCATTCAGCTCAGAAATTCTTTGGTATAATAGAGAAGTACATGCTGAATTTTCTTTGTTAAGAAAGCAAGTTTTTGAGAAAGGAGGGTTTCCAGTCAGAATGGTGGAGTGGGTGCGTGCTGTGTTTGCCTCCTCTTGCATCTACATCAAGATTACAACTGGACCGTGGAATAGCCATAATTGGGAGTCACCTGAGGTTGGCTGAGTGGAGGTCCTGGAAACATAAAGAGAAGGCCACCTAGAGACTGCAGAACAAACTGGTCTCACATTTGCGTGAGGTGGCTGGGAATCAGGAGGGATATCTTGGCTATGAAGATATCCCCAGAGAAGCAAGGAGTTTGGCCCCACACTGGACTCTCTAATCCAAAGTTCCAGTGTTTGAAAAAGAAGTTCCCACAATTACTGTCTGTGAAAAACAGTGCAGACTGTGGCTAAGTAAGACAGGTCTGGCAGAGTCCCAGATATTCCTCTTGAGAGGCCTGCATGCACTAACTTTCTTTTGACAGACTCACTTGCTCTGCTCTCCAGTGCTGGGACAGCAGCTTGGCAGGTGCCGGGGACATACAGAGAGGAACTGACTTGTCTGGCTTCAGGGCAAAGGCTGGAGCGGTGGCTTTCAGACAGAAGTGCTAATGGAGGGCGCTGTTCCTATGTTGGACTCTCCCTTGCCTGGCATGTGGGCTTGAGCTACCGCCATATCTGAGTCTCTATCAATCTGGCTAACACCATCATTCCCACCTTGGTGATTCCCTGAAATCCTGCCCCTCCCAAGTTGTAGGCCCACTCAAGCCTCTTCCAGTGGATTTCCTGCCTTGGCTCATGCTGCAAATTTTTGTAAAATCTTTCAAAGGTTTACAAAACCTAAGCAAGCAGCATCTGGCTTCAGCATGCCCTGTATCAGTTGCTGAGCAAACCCAGGACTGGCACTAGTGACAGCTGGCCTCGCTTTACAGCTTGGCTTCTCAAGGCACATCCAAGCCCAGCATGGGTGGCAACTGTCTATGAATTGCTTGGTGGCTCATGGCAGGTAGCCCTAGGCAGGGCACAAGCTGCAGTTGTATTTGGCCTGCGGCTGGGCCCCTCCCAGAAGACCCCAGCTTTAATACACAATGGCTGGCTTTAGTCTGAGCTGGAGTACAACCCAGGATCACAACTGAGGATGACACACCCAAAGGACAGCTTGGGCAGGCACCAGAACCCTACTAAAGTGAATCCTTCTCCATAGAGTCGGCCCCTCTAATAAAGCTCCTCCACTGTAGTCACTGGCTTTCGTCACAAGCAGTCAGCCCAAATACCAATTCCACTCCCTGACATGCAAACAGCCACCAAGGCTCAACTACAAGAAGAGAGCACACACAATGCATAAAAAAGACACACCTGGAGCATCTGACTCATATTGACCAGGAAGACTATGCCACTGGGCCCCGCAGGACATCTGCTACACAAGGCCACTCCAGTAAGACCAGGAGACATAGCAACCCTATCTAATATATATAAACAAAGACAGAGAGGCAGCCAAAATGGGAAGACAAAGAACAATGTCCCAAATGAAAGAACAGAACAAAGCTCCAGAAAAAGAACTAAACAAAATGGAGAAAAGCAATCTACAAGATGCAGAGTTCAAAATACTTGATATACGGATGCTCAATGGACTTAGGGGAAGAGTAGATGAACTCAGTGAGAACTTTAACAAAGAGATAGAAAATATGAAAATGGAAATAGAAACATAAAAAAAGAACCAGTTCAAAATAAAGAATGCAATAGCTAAAATGAAGAATACCTTAGGAGGAATCAACAGTAGATTAGATAAAGCAGAGTATTCAATCAGCAATTTAGATGATAAGATAGTAGAAAACTCACAATCAGAACAGCAGCAAGAAAAAAGAGTCCAAAAAATAAAATAAAATAAAATAAGGACAGTTTAGAGGGCCTCTGGGACAACATCAAGCAAACTAAGATTCACATCATAGGGCTACCAGAAGGGAAAAATAGAGAGCAAACAATTAAAAACCTATTTTAATGATGGAAATAATGATGGAAAGTAGACATACAGGCCCAGGAAGTGCAGAGTTCCAAATAAGATGAACTCAAAGAGCCCCACACCAAGAGACATTATAATTAAAATGCCAAAAGTTAGAGAAAAAGAGAGAATCTTAAAAGCAGAAAGAGAAAAGCAGTAACTTACCTACAAAGGAACTCCTATAAGACTGTCAACTGATTTTTCAACAGAAACTTTGCAGGTCATAAAGGATTGGCACAAAATATTTAAAGTGATGAAAAGCAAGGACCTACAACAAAGATTACTTTATCTAGCAAAGCTATAGAATCAAAGGTCATATAAAGAGCTTCCCAGACAAGAAAAGGCTACAGGAGTTCATCACCACTAAACCAGTATTATAAGAAATGTTAGAGGGACTTCATTAAAAATAAGTAAAAAGGAAAAAAAAAGATAAAAAATATAAATAATAAAATTGCAATAACTATATATCTATCAACAAATATTTTAAATATAAAAGAATTAAATGCTTCAATCTAAAGATAAGATGGTTGAATGGATAAGAAAACAAAACCCTTACATATGCTGCCTACAAGAGACTTCAGATTGAAAGACACACACAGACTGAAGGTAAAGGGATGGAAAAAGACATTTCATAAAACTGGAAACAAACAAACAAAAAGCTGGAGTAGCAATATTTATGACAGACAAAATAGACTTTAAAACAAAGGCTATAACAAGAGACAAAGAAGGACTCAGTTATCCTAGTTCTGGGTATTTATCCAAAGAAACCGAAAACACTACTTCAAAGAGACATGAGAATTCATATGTTCATTGCAGGAGACAATCTGGGTGTCCATCAATGGATGAATGGATAAAGAAGTGGTGATACATAAATATAATGGAATATTACTCAACAATAGAAAAGAATGAAATCTTACCATTTGCGACAGCATGGATGGACCTAAAAGGTATTGTGCTGAGTAGAGTAACTCAGACAAAAATGTCATATTATTTCACTTATATGCAGAATCTAAAGAACAAAATAAACAAACAAAACAGGAACAGACTCATAGAGAACATTTTGTTTGTTGCCAGATGAGAGGTGGTTGGGGTAGGTGAAAAAGGAGAGAGAATTAAGAAATACAAATTGGTAGTTACAATACAGTATGAAGATGTAAAGTATAGCATAAGGAATATAGTCAATAATATTGTAATAACTATGTATAGTGTCAGATGGGTACTACATTCATCAGGGTGATCACTTTGTTAGTTATATAAATGTCTAATCACTATGTTGTACACCTGAAACTAATATAATATCATATGCCAACAATAATTAAAAAATAAAAATAAAATTTAAAAAGATAGCAAGTTTTTGATATAAGTACACAGTAGGATTTGATGGACATGTCCTTCTTTGTTCCTGCCTAGCCCTGGTGATCTGTTTAGGACTCCTTGACTAATCATAAGAATTCCTCCTGTAGTCAAGAAGACTATGAACATGTCTAGTTACTAACACTATTGAAATTGTGCTGGTCTTGTGCATTTGCATAAATACATAGAAGGGAAAATTTAACCCTATATTTTACATGAAATGATGAGCTGGTCTGGTGTTCTGACCATGCAATCTAGAGGGTTGAGAGCCAAGATCAGTGTGGGAGTGAGATCATCGGGGGCAAAGGTCCACGAGATAGATGAGATAGTTTCAAGATGAAAAAACATCCAAAACATAAAGTCCAGAGCTATGATGGAAAGTAAGAAATTAATTTTAAAAAAAGGGACTTCTCAAAGTGAGATGCTTGTAGAGCCAACCAGGAGAGTGTTTCTTTCCTGAATGGTCTCTCCTTTGGTGTGATACTGATTAGCATAATTCTTAAACCAATTTTGATCCATCCACAGCAGGTGGAACATTGGCTTCCATTAGAGAGGCCTAATGATTCACTCATTTCTGACAGTAACAGCCTGGATGTAGAGTGCTAGAAGAGGTCAAACTACTGGAACCATGAAAGGAGCATTCTGGAAAGAGATGGCAGTGAGTTGAGTGTGTTCTTGGCAATAACAAAGTAGGTAAACTAGTTGTTTGTCAGTGGGATGTATTCTGTCATATATACTTTATTTACCTGATCTTACCAACCAGGAATGTATGGGTGGTGAGTAATAAATAGATAAATTGAATTTAAAAAGTCTTAAAAAAATGTTTTCAGTGCTTTTTGATGAACATAGGGCCACAGAAATAATGTAACTAGATTGCTCTTGGATGTAAAAAGTATGGCCAATGAGTCACTAATTGAAGTTATATATGAAAAATATCAGTAAGAAAATGAAATGTATCATCATCATGTTGAATATCAACCACCACTAAGATAAGTTTGTATTCATAGAAGGTGTTACAAAAAGAATAAAATCCAAAGCTATCATATTCTGAAAATGGATGCTCCCAACATACAATGACTCAATACATATTAAGTCTATTGATTTCTTCAACTTATGCTTCACTAAAGCATCTTTAAATGATGTGCCCAGTTTTTCTCACTTAAAAAGAATTCTCATAGGTAGATTGTTATATTAAATAATAACTTAGATGCACAGTGGTTGGCATGTAATAAGTGTTCAAAGAATAATAATTACCCTGCATAGTATGTTCCTAAGTCAAAAGGAATTCTTAATATTTTTAATTCACTTGTATAATTAGCTGCAAAATGAAAATGTTTTAGCCACTTAACACGTTTCTAAACTAAACATTGAGAATCAATCCACCTGGATCTTACTCTAAGAAACTTTTCTTTAGTGCATGTAGTTGCAATTTGTTATCCCTCTTTTCTCCCATAGAACTTTTATAAGTAGTTTTATTAACTCTGTGATAGGCAGAATTTAGGCTGGCCCTCAATGACCTCATCTTCTTGAATTCCTATCCACATGCAAGTACCCTCCCCTAGAGTTTCAGCTGCATCTAGTGATTTGCTTCTAACCAAAAGAATATCACAAAGTGATAAGATGTCACTTCTATGATTAGGTTACGAAAGACTGTGACTTCCATCTTGCTAATATACTCTCTTAATTGCTTTATTTGGCTTTCATACTCAGAAGTAGGCTGTCATGCTGAAAATGCTCACAATATAAGGATGAGAGCATACCCTGACCAATAGCTAGGGGAAAACTGAGGCCTTCAGTTCAACTATGCTGAGTGAACTTAGAAGCAGATCCTTCAGCAGCTGAGGCTTCAGATGAAACTGCAAACCCTCAGCTAATATTATATTTAATGATGAAAAACTGAAAGTTTTTCCTCTTAGATCAGTAACAAGACAAGTATACCTGCTCTCACCACTCTTATTCAATATAGTACTGGAAGTCCTAGCTAGAACAATCAGGCAAGAGAAAGAAATAAAAGGCGTCTTAACTGGAAATGAAGTAAATTGTCACTTTTCGTAGATGAAATGGTTCTTTAATAGAAAACCCCAAAGACTCCAACAAAAAAATATTAGAAACAATAAACAAAGGATACAAAATCAATGTACAAAAATCCTTTGCATTCCTATAAGCTAACAATGAAATTTCAAGAAAAGAAAAATGAAAAAAAAAATTCCTTTTTTCAATTTCAAAAAAAAAAGAATAAAATACCTAGGAAGAAACTTAACACAGGATGTGAAGAACCTATACACTGAAAACTACAAGACATTATTAAAAGAAATTTAAAAAGACATAACGAAATGAAAATATTTTGTGTTCATGGATTGGAAGAATTAACATAGTTAAAACGATCATATTACCCAAAGCAATATACAAATTTAATGCAATCACCATCAAAATTCCAATGGCAATATTTAAAGAAATAGAACAAAAAACCATCAGATTTGTATAGAATAACAAAAGACTCTCAATAGCCAAAGCAAAAAAAAGAAAACAGGCTGGAGGTATCACACTGCTTGACTTCAAATTACACCACAAAGCAGCAATAATCAAAACAACATGATATTGGCAGAAAAAGAGACACACAGACCAGTGGAACAAAATTGAGAGCCCAGAAATAAACACATGTACATATGGTCAAATAATTTTTGACAAAGGAGTCAAAACATACAAGGGGAGAAAAGAACGCCTCTTCAATAAATGGTGCTGGGAAAATTGGAAAGCCACAGGCAAAGGAATGAAACTAGACTGCTGTCACAATACAACCAAATTAACTCAAAATGGATCAAAAACCTGAATATAAGACCTGAAACAATAAATTTCATTTAAGAAAACAGGTACTAAATCCATGGACTTTGGTTTTAGAGAGGATTTTTTTAATTTAACTTCAAAGGCAAGGGAAGTAAAAGCAAAAATAAATGAATAGGTCTATATCAAACTAAAAAAACTTCTGCACAGCAAAAACAAAACGAAACAAAACAAAACAAAACAAAAAAACCATTAACGAAACAAAGAGGCAACCTTCTAAATGGGAAAAGATATTTGCAGACAACACCTTCAAAAAGGGGCTAATATCCAAAATATATAAAGAACTCATACAACTCAATAACAACAAAAGAAATCTAATTCAAAAATGAGCAGAAGACCTGAGCAGACATTTCTCCGAAGAAGACATACAAGTGGCCAACAAACATATGACAAGATGCTCAACTGCACTAGGTATTGTAGAAATGCAAATCAAAACCACAATGAGATAACCACTTCAAATCTTTTAGAATGGCTATCATCAACTTGACAAGAAATAACATGTTGGAGAGGTTATGGAAAATGGTATAGAAGTTCCTCAAAAATTAAGAATAAAATTTCTCTTCTGAGTATCTACCTAAAAAAATTGAAAACATTTATCTGTAAAGATATATGTACCTTGATGTTCACTACATCATTATTCACAATGACCAAGTCATGGAAACAACCGAAGTGTCCTTTGATAAACGATTGGATGAAGAAGATATGTGGTACAGATATACAACAGGATATTACTCAGCCATAAGAAAAGATGAAATACTGCCATCTGCGACAACATGAATGGATCTTGAGATAATTATGCTAAGTAAATGAAGTCAGACTGATAAAGTTGAGAACCATATGATTTCACTCACGTTGGATATAAAACTGAAAGCAACAAAAGAACAAGAAAAACATAACCTCATAGACACAGAAAACAGTTTAGTGGTTACCATAGGGAAAGAGAGGGAAGGTGAGGAAGATAAAGATAAAGAGAGTCAAATATTTGGTGATGAAAGGAGATTTGACTTTGAGTGTTGAACACGCAATGCAATATACCTGTGATGTATTGTTGAATTGTACACTTGAAATCTGTATGGTTTTATTAACCAATGTCACCCCAATAAATTTAATAAAAAAAAAAAAAGAAGAAAAGAAACTGCAGACACTGGGTTGACACCTTGGTTGTAGCCTGTGAAATGAGAGAGTGTAAGGCAGGAGATCCAGTTAGGCCGTGACCAGATTCTTGATCCCAGAAACTGTGACATATTAAATATGTAAAGTAGCTCCCCCCCATCCATGGAGGATATGTCCCAAGTCCCTGAGTGGATACCTGAAACCGTGGATAATACAGGACCCTGTATATACTCTGTTTTTCCTAAACATGCATATATACCTATGATTAAGCTTAATTTATAAATTAAACATATTTAATAAATTATTGCAATATACTAAAAATTAAGTGGATGCGATATTTCTCTCTCTCTAGTAATTTTTACATATTTTTTTTTTTATTACAAACCTACTCCTGAATCTGTATAACCATTTCTTTCTTGCAATAAATGGCTTGGTGTCACTCATTTTAGGGGATCCTTTGCTTAAGTCCTTGTATAGGCTCAGTGGTTCCTGGCACAACACATTGCTGTCAATTGGAACATGTTTTTTGTTCATGTCTCCACCCACAAATTTAATGTCTTTTCTGCCTCAACTAAGGACTTATCATACACTGTGGCAATAACTTTTGCAGTCTGAGGTGTGACAGCAAAACTAGCAGAGATTTCTTTTTTTATATATAATTTTGTAGATAGATGATATGTTCTTATTGTAGATCTTAGAACATCAGAATTACTTTTTTTTCTTTCCTTATTATGTCAAAATCTCTCATCTTTTTCACTTAAAGAAAGCATTTTATGGCTTCTCTTTGACATCACTATTCTTGCATTTTGGGGCCAAATTATTAAGTAAAAATAAAGATTACTTGAACAGAAGTACTGTGATACCATGACAGTCAACCTGATAATCCAGACAGCTACTAAGTGTCTAGTGACAGGTATGATATACTGTGTGGATATGCTGGACGAAGGGACGATTCACATACCTGTGGTTGACATGGGATGGTGAACATTTTCATCCCTCAGGATGATGCACAATTTAAAACTTATGAATTGTTTGTTTCTGAAAATTTTCATTTAATATTTCAGACTACAATTGACCATAGGTAACTGAAACCACGAAAGCTAAACTGGGGATAAGGCAGTACTACTGTATTGAAGTTGCTAAATGTGGGCACAATTTCTTATGCAGCAATAGATAATAGATATATGTAGGGTGTTAACAGGCTGACCTGTCCCACAGTTACTTTTCTTTAATACTCACAGTTGAAATGATCATATCTTTTTTTTTTTTTCTGTTTGTATTTCTTAATAGAAAGTATACCTTTTGAAGGGACTGATAATATCCACTTTCTTTGTGTCTTTAATAGTTTGGGCCCAATGTATAATAGGTATTCAGTGAATAACACAAATGTTAAAAAAAAAAAAAGTTTATCTACTATTTTGGAAATTTACATTTATAACTGATTCGGAATATTACAAATTTCTTTTCCAATGAAAAACACTTTGTTTCACTCAAATTATAGAGAAAGTATTTTCCTTTTGCAATTAAAATTAAATCTATTCTTAAATATGTCATGTACAATTAAGCTTTCAGAACCATTATATATTTGTACAGTTCTACTAAAAGTATCATTAGAATATTTTTCTAGAAAAGTAATTTATTCATAGAACTTTTTCCTTTGGCTTTAAACAACAGGAATTTATTGTCTGATAGTTCTGGAGGCCAGAAGTCCAAAATTAAGGTATGAGCAGGGTCAGTTCCTTCTGGAAACTCTGAAGGAGAATCCATCACATGCCACTTTCTCAGCTTCTGGTGGCTGCAGGCAATCCTTGGCCGTTCCCTAGCTTGTAAACTCATCATTCCAGTCTCTGCCTCCATCTTTCACATTGCCTTCTCTGTATTAGAACTTTTTTCTTAAAGTCAGCAAAGGGTAAATTTAAAGAACATGGAACAGATTTACTAACTAAACGCAATTTCTTTCTCTCATAGTAGCAATATATGAAGCTTTATAATATAGATACAAATTTTATCAAAACATGTAGAAATACATAAAGATCTAGTAATTCAGTATTATCAGTGTAAACTAAACATGAAACCTTGAAAAGCACAGTTTATATCCAGAGATAACCCAAAGTAATAAATAATTGAATATACGTGAATGTGTATATATGTGTATACAGATATGTACATATGTGCATATATATTTATGTAGAATGAGTTAGAATAATTAAAATGTAGTTTCAAAATAATAAAGGGATTTTTAAAATATTAGCTTTGTCTTTTATATTGTTTTATTAAATCATATATTTAAGTCATTTATTTTAGTTATTCATTTTTGTCAAATTATAATCATTATTACTTAATAACAGAAGAAAAAAGCCTTTTAAGCACATAAAAATAATGACATTTTGATGGAATTTAGTTGAGCAATAATTTTGTCCAATATTTTTCTTTTAAAAATACTATTAAAGAAAGTATCACACACAAATTGGACAGAATAGAAAGAAAAATGTCATCTTAAATTTTCACCATTTTATAGATAACTGTGTATAATTCTACAATTATACTATGTCTTGGAACACATGAATATGGAAAAGATAAATTTATCAATACATTATGACAATTATTTTATGACAGATATTCATAGTATTTCTATAGATAGAAAAAATCTATATAAATGATGGGTAAGTACTAAAGCAAGGAATTTATAAAAGAAATAGCTAGAAATTATACTACAAATGAACAATATTCTTCTTTATATTAATTCCCTTGAGAAAGTTTGTTCTTAGTTATTTAAGCACATTTCAGTTTAGATATGTGTATGTATTGCAATGATATTGTTACTGTTTAAAACAATTTTGGAATATCTGTTTTGGTGTTAGGTAAGAGTCATTCAATAAGCTCTATAAGAAAATCAATCTTCTTTGTGAACGGCCATACCTATCCATCATGGATAAAATTTTGCCATTATTAAGCCTATTAATATGAAAGCATCATAGGTTCTGAAGGCTATTCTAAAAGAAGAGTTGAAATGCTGTTTGAACAGCACTGTGATTGTTGAAATAAAATGTACAGCCTTACAAAACATTGCTTCAAGGGAGACAGAATTGCTTTTTTGATTGTATAAATATTGGTGTGTTTGCTTAAAATATTCTAGCAATATTTTCCTAACACTGCTGGCTTGTGTAACACTATATGAAGGATGTATGTAATCAGGAATATGTTTATTTGATTATTTTACAGATCAGTTCTATAATGCCATCTCTAATACTTATCTGAAACCTAAATCTGAATATTAATAGAAACTATTAGCACAAATTTGAATCTAAAAGATTAAAAAATAAAATGTTGTTTAAAATTATTCCTACAGCTAAAGGAACAGAAAGTGATCTTTAAACAAGTCATTAAAAGTCAATAAAGAAGAGAGAAAATTAAAATCTTTCTATTCCATATTAGAGATGAGAAGAATAAGACCTAGAAGAGTTAAGTGATTTGCATGAAGAAAATAAAACCTTCCAATTGTGGAGGACATTAGAGGACATGATCTCTTGGACTATAGGAATGGCATCTAAGTCACATAGGTTTCCATTAGATGATATAAAAAGGCAAAAATGAGTGATAACTTTTCGGGGCTTATATATACCAAGACATCTTAGGATGTTGACTTTTTGAGGGTTTTCGTGTTTAGAATATTTTAATATATTTAACAAATAGAGCTAACACAAAACGAAAGAAGCCAAATACTGACTCTTCACATTTTCATAGCTACAACCCTTATTTTACAAGCATTGATTGTTTTAAACTTGGACAATCTGAGCCGACTTCTTTGTCAACTGGCTTCTTTCTCTAATGCATTCCAAATCAAGCAGTATGATCTTTCTTTTAATGAAATTCTAAGAATCCAACTTTTCTAGTTCTTAATGACTTTTGGTAACTTTTCTCAAACAAGTAAATATGAATATACATTATTTATATAACAGGGATTCTGAAAATATATTAATTACCTCTTGGATTGCCCTAATCATATATTCTTTCCTTTGCTATAAATCACTTTTAGTTGACTGGGAACAGAACCAATAACTCAACATTTATTAGGAAACATAAACAAGTAATTGAACCAAATGGAGGACCACAGGATAGTATCCAGTGAGGGTAATAATAGCAATATTAATTCATTTATATTGGGCCCTTGCAGCAAAACTAACCACATCATATGAGAAGCAGAGAAGAAAAGGGGTTCTAGACTGGGTTCCTTCCCTTAATTTTTTTCTGTTTCTTGTTTTCCTACACTTTTCTTCCATTTCCTTTTTTTTACATGTTCAACCTACATTTTCTAGACCAAACAAGCCTGAAGTACAATCAAAAGATACAATTCAAATAACAAGAAAATTACCATTGCTATACACATTTTTCAGTGGAATCCCTGGAATGCCTGCTCTTTTCCAGGTTCCTTCTTCTATCTGTAATGCTTTCAACAAGAGGTTGTTTCTTAGTGATTAGGAGAATGTATCCTAGCCCTAGCTGCCCTGAGTAAAGTCTAGTTCCAATCCTTAGTAGGTGGTTCGCTTTAGGCAAGATCTAAATCTCTCTGTGTTTTAATCTTCTTATGTATAAAATGATCATAGTAATAATAAAAAAAAATCTACATCATAGAATTATTGTGAGGATGAGTTAATGCACATTAAGCACTTAAGATGATTCCTACCATAGAGTAAGCACCTAAAAATGCTAGCTACAATTATTATTTTGACATTTTTCTACACACACATTGTGAAAGTGTTTGAAGCCTCCTTCTATTAGCTTGGGTCTCTCTTTATTTCTGACTATATATTTTATATCTTTTCTTTAACTTAATATTTCAGTTTCTTACACTCCCCCTGAAGCATGATCTCCACTACTATATCGCATGCAGATTTTTTCCCCTGACATCTCTTCTACTGAGATTCATCTAATGAATTGCGACTTGCTTCTTCTTAAGGTGGTTTCTTCTACTACCTGGGGCACTGCACAGTGCTTACAGAGCACAGTGGTTTGAGAAACTAAGCTATAACTTCCAATATGTTTAGCTATTGTCTCTGTCATGAGATCTTTATGACGTTCACACAAATAGCTCAATGAGACTAGTACCCAAATACCTGACTTCCCACTTTGAGCAAGCTGAGTCTAACTACTGCTGAGGCCTTTAAAACAAAGAAACAAGTACAAGATATATGTAAGCAAAAATCCCAATCTGCTGAAAACTCCTTCAATAAGTCATTTTTTAAACTCATATTTCTATTAATGGATAAATTAGATACAATTATCAGATTATTTTTCCATGTTAAAAATAGACTTAAATTTCTCCATATGTATATGGCGTAGCATATGTCTCAGAGTATAGTACTTTAATTCTTATGCCAACTTCATACCTTATTTTAGAACTTTGAAATTTCATTCCAGCTTCCACTAGACAGATGTTGGACTATTTTCTTAGGTTTTTTTTTGTAAAGTACAGATAATAACTGGTCTTTTTTCACAGACGTGTTGTGAGAGTTAAATACATTAATGTATACAACCCTATATTACATTGCTACTAGAACTCAAATTGTTGTTTCAGAAGTTGCATATCTTGACGTGGCAAAAATATTTTGGAACGAAGGTATGAAATTTAACTTCCATAAGATTTTAAACAGTCACAAGTTGTTAAATTAGAAATGAATTTCTCTACAGTTTGGCATGGTCAGATTATTATGGAAAGCACAACAGACACTCATAATAATATTTGCATGTACTTTTATTTACAAAAAAAACTTAAATTTTTTTCAGTTTGCTTTAACTGTGGAAAACTGACCCTTGAAAAATATTTTTTAATGACTGCAACAATGTGTTGTTCTTCTGACCTTTATAAATTTATTTTATTTTTACAATCTCTAGCTTATCTGTCATCTATTCATATGTCCATGTACACACATACGTAGAAAGAGCTGTGCTATTTGTTCTGTACTGATAGCTACAATGACAAATTTTGTAACTACAGAATTTGCAGCAGGTTTTTTATTTGCCTTTGTCTAACATAAGTCATTTCTTCTTGCTTATAATCTGAGATTATCACAACACAAATTTGAGGAGTCCCGGTTATACTTCCTACATGATTCTGTGGTATAACAGTTATACTTCCTTTAAAACAAATCCTTTCTGGGAAACTCTCTAAAGCCTGGAGTTCTAGCAATTATTAGGTCACAGTTACACTTTGTCAGGACTAAATGTCTTACATTCTTGCTGGAAGAGAAGAAAACCTAAGATTACAATATATTCAATAAGAAGGTGCTAACTTTGCATTATTTTCCATTCTTCTTCCTGTCTTTGTCAGGAGGATGGATCCATGCTGTGCTATTCTCTATTCTAGTTGCCACCTTTGTCATAAGAATGAGGCATCAGAATCAGAATGTTTCCTGTGAGATATAATAGCATGCTTCCCCACTGTCACCTCTCAGGATGTTGTATTTAGTTAGGTTAGAGTCTCTGAATCCCTTAGGTCATCAGTGCAACATTCACCATTGACACAAGATGTGTTTTGCTTGTATTCATCGTAAAGTATTTGATGTCTTGGTCAGTTTTGTAAACCTTCTCTATCTCACACCCCTTAAAAAAGACTTGTTATTTATTTATTTACTTTATCATTATCAGGTCAATCAAATGTATTTTACATTCTGTGGTATACAGAAACATATATATGGTTAAATTATTTTTTAAAAATACCTGTCACATACAAATATTTTAATATTCCAGTTACACATAGGAAAATAGAACAAGTAGATATGGTGAGACGGGCACTTAAAAGTTCATCCTCTTGGAAATGTATTTATTTTGTATAGAGAAAATTTATACCTTTTAATTTTTATTTTATTGGGGCATATTTTCAAATTACTCTTAAATTTGCCTCTTGTCCAGACTGAGATATAAATATTATATTGTATTTTTAGACTATGTTTCTTTCCTACACTGTAAAATGAAACCTGAAGATATGTATACAAGTAACCACTACTTTTCACAAATATTAGATTGCATGGAGCCAAGGTGATAAACATCTCTAAACAATTGCATTTCTCAAGATAGACAGAATTTCATACTGACACAGGACAAAGGAAAAAGACATGGTAAGCATGATAAATCCTCTTAAATTAGAATAGTGTACATATAAGAAGGCAAAGAACCATATGAATCTAGTCAATAATACAACCTCCTGTATTATGTATGTGAGAAATGCTTTTCGAAGAAATTGTCTTAAGTTTTAGCCTCTTCTTTTTTTTCAGAAGAAATTGACCTAAAATTGAATTATGCGTAAACTTTTTCTAGGATTAAAAACAATATGATTATCGTTGTTTTGGACCAGATTATTAGGAAAAACAGAAACCACATTAGTGCTTCACAGAAAGGTTTTAAAGCCCCTTCAATCAATCTAACTCACCTCCTACCTCTGGGCTTCTGTCTAGACAAGGGAGATCAGAGCACGCATTCCACTAGCAGTTTTCCTTATCTGCCTTCTTCCTTGTCATCGAAATATCTCAAAGCTCAGAGTAGCAGACTTCGGTTCTGCTCTGGACCTACTCTATGCCAAACCCTACGGTGTAACTCACCAGATCTATTGGACAATTTGTTCGATATATGCATATCATTATTTAGAAAAAAGAATTTATTCTTAGGTAAAGCTCTGTTTTAAATATATTTGTCTTGTTGTAAATAGCACAAATATTATATATAAGAAAATGGAAAGAAGAGAAGCACATTGTCATATTTCCTATTTTGAATAAATAAGCTTGATTAAGAAAAGTGCCGGATAAATAGGCCAGGAGGCTGACATAAAAGTACTTTCAACTCCATCATCTGTTAACTTCTATTGGATTCTAAAGTTACCCTAGAGAAGTAGGAATAACCAGGTTCTGCTTTTGTTGACTCACAAGCCTGAAGTGATAGAGATTTGAGACTCAGAGTGCTTGTGCCACTTGAGACTAAATATCTCTGGCAGAAGTTGCAGGTTGGCAATTTGAAATAACTTTCACACTGAAAGTTATTTTTCAGGGAGGGTTTTATAACTCAATGAAAGCAACTGTATCAGGAGGTGAGAACCCTTTCACAACAGCTCTGCTAATAGTCAATGTTAGATTTAGTTGAAATGTCTTCATACTTTAGGAGGTCTGAGGATCCAGTGTTATGTCTACTAAGTCTTGCAGTTTGATGTCACAGCTTCCCAAGATGTGGATCAGCCATCCTTCCTGGGATTCATGTGGTCAGGGCTAGTTCCAGAGACCACCTCCAGAAACACTGCTTAGCTTTCTGCAGAGCTACTAACAATCATGTCTCAAAGCTACTTAAAGCATAACTACATTGCTACTTTGTTTCCCAGGACAATGGAGCTTGCTTCTCAGATATTTCATCATCTAAGGAATACTACTCAAAGCTGTTCTTCCAAGAGCAGAAAAGATCATTAAAGGTAATTTGCTTTGTATATTTACATAGCTAGAGGAAACTATTTGATCAATTTTTTTTCAGAATAAAAAAGAGTATCCTCCCTTTATAAAAGTTATTCATTTGAAATGTATGCATATTGTGCATAGTTATTGGATAAATATTTGTATGTGCCTCACTAGTTGTAAACTCCACTAAGGTAGATGTCGTATCTTTTTGGTTCTCATTGTGTCCGCAGTGGCTAAAACAGAATCTGGCACAGAAATGGGCTAATAAATATTTGTGGAATTAAAAGTGAATAAATCTACTCCAAGATGATGCTTTTCCCTTACTATATTGTGAAGTATTTGAGAGCATTTCCAGCTAAAGAAGAGAGGAAAATGGCACCAGCTTAATCCCTGATATGGTACTCCTCAAGTTGAGATATTTTTCTAAAAATAGATAGCTCTTAAAAACTCAGATCGATTCAATCTATAAATAAGTATTTTAGGAAATAACATGACTGACATAAGCCTAGTTTTAAAATCAAATAGACCCATCAGTATTTATTACAATATATCAAACTGTGTTCTACAAAATATCAGTTATCTAGGATTTTGCTACATGTGTGGAAAAATTAATCTAAAGTTAAATGAGTTTAGAACTAATAGGACAAACAGGTTTCTTTATTGAAGAACTTTTATAGCCACCGAGGGAGTAATACACTCTGGAATATATTATACTGTTATCTCAAATTATTTGAACAAGAAATTTTATTTTTATAGTAACTTTCCTGATACTTATATTCCATTTTGAAAATATTAGATTAGAAACATTTTAAAATTTCAAACCTAAACTCTAAAAAATAGTGTAAAGGAATTGATTATGATGTTGATAGCAATTTGTACATTTTTAGGTATTCTACAACATTAAAGCTTATTCTCAATCAAATTGTGAACCAGAGAGTAATTATGTTTTATTCATTCTTGGTTCACAAGTTTTAGCACTTTCCAGTTCTTGGCACACAGTGTTTAATAAACATTTGTTTAATGAAAGAAACAATAAGAGCTATCTCAAACTTAAGTGTTTGCTATACAGAAAGTAATAATTATACTAAATTAGCAATGCTACAAATTCATGCCAATGGAAATATAAGTTGTTAAAAGTTAAATAAAAATTCTCAAATCAGAAAGAAGAATGTGTATATACATTTTTTTCTGTAGAAAAGGAAAGAGCAAACAAATTTATTATGCTAAAATTTATTATGACAAGAATCAGTTTTAAAAATCTATATATAAATTAATTGATAATGTATAATTCCAATTAAAAAATAGAATAGGGCTCTCTGAAGATTTTATACTGTTTGTTTTATATAAACCATATTATTATTATAAATAGTATATTTTCCTATGGAATAATTTAGTAGATTTGGCTTCCTAGTTTTTGTCCAGTTCTGTGGAGTTTACCATGCTGAAAGAATTCCATTTGGTGACTGGCAAAATTTCAGAAATTAGGTTGTTATATTCCTTAGATAAAACCAGGACCTATCCACAGCTAGATAGAAAAATATACCTACGTAATACTGGGATAGATCACAATATTGACTATAAACATCTCAATAATTATTGTTTAAAGTGGAGTCAGGAAATAAGTATAAGAAGAGATTGCTAACTGTTTCTACGAAGTTTATCCCCCCAAATTTGGGAATATATCTAAACATCTCTTATTTGACTTAATCAGCAACAACAGGCTCCTTAAACATAGGTGTTGGAAGATTTACTAGAAAAGTTATTCATAAGCTTTTTAAATTTTTTTAATTTTTTGGAGAGGATTGTAATAAGTAAAGAATATTACAAGTGCCCTATTTTGCCTCAGTGAGTTGTTGAGAACAAATGTGGTTATATGTAAATGATTTAAGGTATACAACATGCTCCACAAGTAAAATAAACTTTTTTTTAAATTAATTCACCTAGACAATTCTTGAAATACTATGTTTTTAAGCTATACATTATACTCTGGAGGAAAAGCGTTATTTACCTGATCTGTTGCCTTTTCTTTAGCCTGAGGGGCATCCAAGAATTTGACTCTTGCTTGAATCCTCTTTGAAGATATTATGGGGACTATGTTAGTGTGTATCAGATGTAAGAAAAATGAGCCCTGCTTAGATTGATATATAATGAATGATAAACCTATACTTAGAGTGTTGTTTACTGTGTAACTTGTAATTCAAGGGTAACGAGTAATTAATAAGTAATCAGCTGAGTTAGAGATGAGATTTAGTTCCATATCTCTGAGAAGATTAAGTTTAGCAGGTAGAAAAGCTAATGGGATCGTGAAACTTTTGTGAGCCAGGGTAGTCCGTATCCACTAGGCTTCATCCCCTGTGGTCTTGTACATCTCAACTTGGAGAAATTGAGACATTCAGCAGCCAAGCTGGGAGTCATGAGTCTCTGCTCTGTTTCCTGTACATGTCTAGTTGTCTATCATGTGTGCTTTCTTAAAGGCTGTGTAAAGCCTATTCTTAGAGGCTGAGTGAAATCTATTTTGTTTCATGAGTTTGATGTGCAATTCAAACCCAAGACCACTGCTGTTGGTCAAGTATAATGAGTATTGTCCTATGGAAATGATCTTAAATATGTGTCTTTAAAACTTTCTATTTAAAGATTCTGTTGAACTTCTAACATTTTAAGATTTGATGGAAAAAGTATAACATTCATATATTACTTTCCTGGGGTCACTGTAGCAAATTACCAAAAACTGTGCAGCTTAAAACAACAAAAATTTATTACCTGCTAGTTCTGGAGGTTTGAAGTTTGAAATCAAGATATCAGTCAGTCCATGTTCTCTCTTAAGGCTGTAGAGGAGGATCCTTCCATGCTTTTTTTCTCTCTTTTCGTGATAATGAGCAATCCTTGGCATTCTTTGGCTTGTAGACACATCCCTCCAATCTCTGTCTCCTTCTTCACATGGCATTCCTCTCTGTGTATATGCTTGTGTTTAAATTTTCTTCTTTATATAAGGACAGGAATCATTGGATTAGGATTCATCGTAATTCAGTATGACCTCATCTTAAATTGATTACATCTGCAAATGAAGCAGGAGGGCATCTTCTTGCTGTTGAGTTAGTCTGAGAGGTTAGCTGTTGAAGCCTGATAAGTTTCACAAGAATATCTGTCCTGGGGTACCACCAATGAGCATCAAGGAGCCTTGAGAGGCAAACCATAAAAGATCTGCATAACAGTATCAAAGGACTGTCTCTATCATCATGCATGCACAGTAAGGATCAGGTGTGTCCCTACAGTGAACTTTCCCTAATTTAAATAATGTCCAGGGATGGAGATTTACCATGCTAATGAGATGGATGAAGAAGCATAGCAGTTGCACTTTGCAGGCACCAAGAAAGCTTCATCATTATGTGCCTAGATACAGCTTTTACCCCAATTAGCTCCCTTTAAAACTCTGCACCAACTTCTCCTTTCTCTGTGTTGTTTCTCTTGTGCACAAGCTTGATAAACCTTTGCCCCTTGCCTGAACTTTCTTGTGGTGATCTCTCTTGATTTCCATCATGGGAGATGGCAAGAACCTAGGACTCCAGAAACACAATGATCCTATTTCTATATATAGCTGCATTCACAGGTTTCAAGAATTAGGACTTGAGTAGATCTTTTTGGGAGACACAATTCAATCTATAATAATTGATCACATAATAGAGTTCAGTCACAATCCTTTAACTTTGTTCTTGTCATTGATTATTTGATGCGTTTATTCATTCAAAAATATGTGTTGAGCTGAGTAACTTCCTAGGGGCCTGGAATAAAGTAGCAAGTAAAATAGACCTGTGCCTTTACCTTCATGGAGCTTAGATTCTAATGATAGTAGACAGGAAGTATATAAATAATTAAACATAAAAGTTTTCAACCAGTGATAAGTATCAGAGAAAATAAGACAGGAAAATAGAAGGTCAAGGCATGCCAGATAAAAAATATTATTTTATATAGGGTGATTGGACTGGGCCCTACCAATACAACACTCTCAGTCTGGTAGGAAATCATGAGAGCTGTGAGTAAAGAAATGATAAATTTTGAATTGTGTTTTAAAAAAATCACGAGGCTTTTGTGAGACTAAACTACAAGAGGGCATAGAGATTATAATCAGTAAGGAAGATAAGAAGTACTCTACCCTAACAGAAAGTGGGAAAAGCAGGTTGGAAGTTATGGGAATTGAATATCTAAATGATGATAGGGGCTTTTAATAAGCTTCATTACTGAAGGTGATAAAAAGTGGTGGGGTTCTGATTATTTTCAAAGGATTGAGCCCCAAAGATTTCCTGATGGAAAGGATAGCTATAAAACTTTTGACCTCATAAACTCAAAGCGTGGAGTTGCCACTTACTAAGATAGCAAGACTGTAAGAGTTGATTATGTAAGTTGTGTGTGTGTGTGCATGTGTGTGTGTGTGTGTGTGTGTGTGTGTGTGAAGAAGGTATATAGACTTTCAATTTTGGACATGCTAGGTTTTAGATGAATATTAGAAATCCAAATAGAGATATTAAATAAGGAGTTAGATACACAAATCTAGAGTTCAAGAGAAAGGTGAGAGTTAGAGGTATAAATTTTTAAGCCATAGTAAAATTAAATTATATTTAAAACTATAAAACTGAATGAAAACACCTTCTTTAATAGAACATTTGACAAGTTCTACAGTGTTTGCAAAGTTACGTCAGGTATGGTTATCATAATATAAAAGGCATTTCTTGTCTTAAACTTGAGATGATATTTTTTCAATAAATTGGCCTCGTGCTCTGGAGCTATTTACAAAAGCTGATTGCAAGAGGAGGTATATTTTGTAGAAGGTATTAAAAGAGACTAGCCAGTTGACTTTGGATGATTTGCTTATACCGGGTTAAGAATGGCATGAACTAGTTGACTTATTGAGCCTTAATTCACATCTGTTATTTTAGTCACTAACTTCTAATTTGAATTTGAATTATTTTTCCTCCCCTATATTGTCAGATCATTTTCCAACACAAAGTGGGCTGTCAAGTTTCTTTCCATCTTTATAGGATGATCATTTTCAGACAGAGATATGATGTTAAAAAGTATTACTCTTTGCTCAATACTAGCATTTTCAGTATAATTAAAAAATAAGCTTCTTTCTATTTATTTATACTGCTTGTCCACCTTATTCTCAATACCAAAATCCTTTTCTGACCTTTTTCTGTATTAAATACATTTGAATATTAGTTCATAATTTTCTTCTCCAAATTCTCAGTGACCTCATTCATGAAGTATCTCTTGATAAATAAAGAAAATATAAGATGACAGAAAGAACTCTAACTATGGGTGGTGTACATACAATGCAATATAAATATGACATACTGTTGAATTATACACTTGAAACTTACTAGATTTTGTTAACCAATGTCACGAAATATATATATATGCTAAACCAATTCTGATAGTTCAGAAGTATAATAATTTTTAAAGATAATGTTTACTATTTTTCCTTCTTAATAGAAAACACTGAAAGGATATCTTCAATTTTGAATTTGGATAAAGAAAGTAGGCATACTCTTGGTAGATTAACTAAATGCTAAGAAATAATTTAAAATATAAGAATCTATGCAGTGCTGCTCATCTGTAACAAGGTGTTTATCTTCAAATTTTACATCTTGCTTTCAAATATATTTAATCAAATACATGAAACAAACAAAAAATTCTAGTTGCAAATGAAATATAGAAATAGTTAACAAAATGTGATCATCTGGTTCTCAACTGTATTGATATTTAGGATAACATTGCCTATTAAATCCATAATCAAATAGGAAAATCTCACCACATTAAAGTATTATTTACATATTTATATTCTCCTTCCTTTAGGCAAGATGCTAGCTTTTCTTTATAGATGGATCTAGCAATAAAACAAAAATAAACATTGGGAAAAGAGTTAAAGCAACACATAGGAACAAATAACATGTATCATTTCTCCTTACTCCTCAGAAATTTCTGCATATTGTATCTCCAAGAATGTTTTTAGGACCTAATAATTCAGAATAATTATGAAAAAGTAAAATAATGATAAAATAAAGTAACAATATAATAGTAGTAAGATAACCATATCTATTTTTTTATCTCAAAGATTTTAAACATGAAAGAATTTGAAACATCCTTGACTCGTCTTCTATGTATAGTGTTTGATAATCACCGAAATACCATTAAAATGTTGTCAGAAAAACAATATTACTATGGCTACATATATGATTTCTTATTCTTGTTCTATTAAATGACATGTCCCCTATTACTTTATCACAATGATTAACAGTGTCTCTTGTTAATCATTGACATAAAAGGCATACTTCAAAGAGGCCTTCTCTAAGAAAGTAAGATGAAAAACATGGAAAAAGTCTAAATAAAAAGAGGAAAGGAGAAATAGAAAGTAGGTGGATCATGATGGCTGGAAACAAGAAGAAAGATAAAGAATACAAAGGCTAAAACAAAATCTTGAAATTGAGATGAAAGCTCCCCCAGTACCTTCTCTCTCAGAGTAATGTATGCCACCAAATCCACAGCATCTCGTTTTCTTAAGACCTTAATTCTAGTCTTTCTAGGGAAAACATTTTTTTTCTAGATATTTATTTGACTTTCACTTTTTTTTGCAAGTGTCTAATGTCACTTTTATATTTATATATCCCTGTTGAATTTAGCTATGTTTTGTAATATAAGGCAGAATGTCAAGTTTCTAAAGAATCTATTACATTTCTAAGACATCTTGATTTTCATGAGCTTCACAACATTTCCAGGTAAATTTTTTAACTTGTATAATAAAACTTTTAAATAGTACAATGTATTTGTGTTAATCAGTGCTGTATGCTGTTATTTGTTGGGAGGCAGGAGATTGGCACCTGGAATCTTGTTCTGGTCCTTGAAATTATTTCTGACTCAGAGTCTTTAAGAATCTACGAGAATATCCCTCCGTTTGTGTTTGTCTGATGCTTTCTCATGATTAAATTAGGAAAATTACCTCAGTATTATATTGAGAAAGTGTCAGACTCTGGTGAATGCTAAATATAGTGGATGAAACTGTAAGGAGAAGTGGGATATTTGCATAGCCCCAAATTATCTCCCCTAGATATGTATTAACTGTGATGATTTTAGCATATGTCCATAAATTATTTGACACACCTCTCTCCAAGAGGTAGAGTTTAATTCTCCTGTTGAGTATAGTATAGCTTGAATTTAGTGATTCACTGCTAATAAGCAGAGCACGGAAAGGGAAAAATAGTAATTTTACAATGCAGAAATCTGGCAGATACTACCTTAACTAAGTGATCAAAGTTAACATCACCAGTGACAGGTCATGCTGGCATCATATCCTCCCTATTATGATGGGATGAGAAGGACCCAAAACTAAGAGCAATGAAAAAGAAACATAAGAAATATTTTCTAATTTAAAATATTTTACAATACCTATGACGACTTTTTTTTTAAAGACTGAGAATCACAGACAATGTTTTATCCATTCAGTTTTAAGATGTAGATATTAAGGGTTACCAGAGCTCAAAGAAGATAGAAACACAAATAATAAACATTTGCCTAGTTTACCTGACATACACTGAAACTCTTAGTTGTAGGGATAGTAATAATTTTTCTAAGTAAAAGACTTCAGTGGTTTTGTGCATACATTTCTAATTTTAATATTGTATGTTAATATATATAGCTGTATATTAATATAGCCAAAGTTTTTATATCTGAAGATTTTTTTTTTAATTTAGTAAAAATGATTGACTCAAAATCACACATAAGTCAATTCCAAAGACATTCAGTAACTAAAAAATAAGTTCAAACATAGGGCATGCGACTCGTTTGATGTTACAAAAATTCTGCCTTGTTTACATAGTAGGAGTCTGAGGTTCCTGTGCTAAAAAAAAAAAGACATTGCCTAGGACGGAGCAGGGTGCACACTCAATGACAATCAGGCAATTACTCACAGATCTAAACACATGAGTCGATGGCTGGATGCCACAGTGATTATTAAGGACCAGAGAGTCTACTATTTCTCATGCATCTGAAGACTCCTGTGTTTTATTTATTCTGACTGAAATATGGATTATATTGCCTTTTCCATGTGTGTAACTTTGAAATGATGAGATTAGCATAATACACTGGATTTTACAAACTTTCATTTTCAAGTCTGTTTTGCAGGGTTGAAACTAAGAAGTAATGACAAAAGAGCCAATGCTCAGCTGCATCTCTGCAATCAGAAAGGATTCCCAGTACGTTGCCCACATCCAGGAGAGAGCATCCTCTTACAGAACTTAGGCAAACTGAAGAAAAACAAAAGTTGTAAATGGGGGAAAAAAATAGGGAGGAAAGTCATGTCAGAGATATACTTACATTATTTCATTTCATGTTGAAATGCTTGCTTACAAGAGAGCTTTTATGTCTAGTCTATATAACGGTATGCATTATGATCACTATACTGCTCCCAAATTTGCCTATGTATAAATAATTTTATATCATGACAAATATATGAAAATAAACACTCTTGGGAGATCATTATATATTAATCACTTCAGTTATTTCAGGGGAGGTAAAATGGAAGTTCGTTTTTGAATGTACTGCTGGAATTTCTAGTTCCCACGGTGACCCTTGTTGGGTGATGAGGCATCCTGAGCATACCAGCCCCTTGTGGGAAGAGCAATCATTTTTCTTGCTTTGTAATAATGAAGGCTTCTAACTTTATTAGAGGTCACAAATTTAGTATTCAACAAGAATGAGCTTAATTTACAATTAAAGCTTAGTAAGTAATCCATGAACATTTTACATATTCGCCTAAAATATATTCTATTAGATTATGAAAAGATAATTTTTGTCCTTCAGGCATCAGCTCTTTAGAACCTGCCTTCTGGCCTTAGAGAAAGTGCTATAAATGGAAGAGGGAGTCTCCTCCCTTAATTTGATATATCAGGTCATCATCAAAATATTTATTTCCTGATCTTCCCACACAGAAAGTGACAAAAGGTTAATAAGAGCACTAGTGAAAAATAATTAAAGATGAAAATACATACAATAAAATGCAAAACAAATTAGAATAAATAAAGTTTAGTGTGACTATTAGGTTAAAATGTCTTGATGCTCACTCAAATCATAAAGTGGGGTTGTTGTTTTCTCTTTTGAAGGACAGAGGAAACCTGACATGTACAGGAAAACTATTTCTTATTGATACATCTATGAAATATCTTGAAAAAAATGATGAAAATAGTAAGTAATTTCTTCAAGCATTCCTTGAATCCCTTGCCTTTACCTATAGGCAATGTTATAGGCAGATAATATTTTGCTACCATTTTCATCATATTTCCTTTTTAAAATTATTTCTTAGGTATTTTTCTTTTTGACTTAGGACTAGTATTGTCTATAAAGTCAAAAAAACCAAATACAAAAATGGCCAAAACAAAATAAAGTTTTACTTTTCTTTTTCATGAAATAAGCCTAGAAATAAATCATAGAGCAGCCTCATGAAATGCTATGGGACCCAGAATCTAGCTTGCTTTTTCCACCATGTTCAGATTTGGTCTCTTGCTTTCTGGTTCTCAGTGTGGTTGCTTAAGTTCCAGTCTTCCAAATTATGCTGCATTTCAGCCAGAAGTAAAGGGAAAGATAGCTAGAAGAGGACATGATTCTCCCTGTGAGAAAAATTCCTGGAAATTAGAAATAATATTTTCAATGAATTCTATTGGTTAAAATGTATTCATCTATAACTACAGGAGAGGCTGAATAATTTAGCCTTTTAGCTGTGGTCCAGCTAAAAGTCGGGCGTTATAATTATCAAGGAGGAAAAGAAGAACAGATAATGAAGGACAAATTATGCTCTCTAACATGCTAAGGTTGTTAGTGCGACAGAGAGGGTATTAGGTAGTAAGAAGAATGTATTTATGTAGAGGTTCTAATTGTTAAGAAAAAGTTCAGGTAACTGTATATAGTGTGCTTCAATATGTGAGGGCTGAGTACACAAAATGTACAAGATATAGATAGGCAACACTATTGATTTTGCCTAAAATTATGAAATTCAATCAGTATCTATACAAGTTCAGATAAATTAAAAATGCAATAACCCTAATAAAAGTAGATTAAAACACATAAAATCCCCTAATTTTCACAAATTATAATGTATTGAAATAATTTTTGCACCAATACCAACCTTGGATGCTGAGAATCTTGAAAAAAATAATTAAAATTAGTTAAAATTCAGATTTAAAGTCTATCTCACCTGAGAACAAAATAATTCTATTTAAAAAAATATTTTTAAATGGAAAAAAGAAATGCTGTCCATAAAAGAATGTTTATTTTGTTTATTTTTGTGAAGTTTCTTGTACATCAAACAAGCTTTTCTGAGCATTCTGAATAATTGAGTGCAGAATAATAATAAAAAAAAATTAAATTAAATTGCACTCCAAGTGCAGAGGCTTAAACAAGATAAAACTGAGCAAAATAGATGAGAGATTTGTTTAAAACCAAAATGTTTTTTAAATGCTCCCTATGTGAAGTATGTTGCTTTGCTTCATCTAGTCCCTCATGCTTATTCTTACATCAAACATTTACGGAGCACCTTTGATTAGCCAGGTTCTTTTCTAGGAACTGGGGACTGCAGCTAAGGAGACATGGGATTTATAATCCAGCAAGAGGACAGAGCCTAAATAAGTAATTAACTGCAGGTGTAATTAATTACAAAAGAGACATGTAGGGTGCAAAGAGAGCATATGAAAATATACAGCAATGTAAAAAATTTAGGAAAGAGAAAAACTGATTAAGAACAGCATGAAGTTGATGAATATACATGTACTGTATTTATAATTATGAATTCATTGTAGACCTTAAGCCAAAGAAACTATACAAAAAATGAAAAAAATAAAATAATGACATTTGCAACAGTGAAAAACTTACAACTGGGTTTCCCCAGTTACATCAGTCAAGATTTCTTTATGTCTATACCTATAACAGGAACTTTTGGAAAGTGGAGAGACTGCAGTCAGCAGCACAATCTGAAACCTTCTCCTTGATTGATAATTCCACAATAAACTATTTGTTTAACCTTGAAGCATAGTGAAAATCATAGTTTTTCTCTTTGTAGATTCAGTATAAGTTTCTAACTAATTCTCCAGACAATATTTTACTTTGGTAGTCAATGCAATAAGGAAGAATTGCTGCTTTGATAGACAGTTTATCAGGCATCAATCAAACTTAAATATAAGTGGAATAAAATAGTGATGGTCTTTAAAGAGAGGGGTTTTAGAGAAGGAAGGCCTCTATAGTCTTTCATGCGCTGCTAAATTACCAGAGACAAAGGCTGAGATAACATTCTGCTTTGCATTATAACTCATCAAAAATGTAACATTTTGTTGAACTTGATCCCAAGCTATTTAAAATAAATAAATGAGATTTAAAACTTGTTATAGAATGGATTTTGCTTCTTTTGTATTACATTAAATCTAATTTTTTTTTGTTTCTCTTCCATTTTTCAAAATTATTTGTCATTATTGCTAGACTCTATCACAGTAACACTCTATGTTATTAGTAAGAATATATCCTGGATTACTTGCCAGCTTTTGCTTCAGAGACTGGAATTCTTTGGGCATGGAAATCAATTATAATTATTGATGCTATCCTATTTGACACAAATAAAGAGCTCATATAATGACACAGAAAATAGAAAGATTGAACTATAGACATGAAACAAGAGTTTGAGAGAAAGTAGAAGAATCCTCACAGTTGCAAAAGGAACTAGATGATTTACTCAACATCAGAGAAGATGCTATCTATACAGGTAATGTTAAACTATGAATGCTATATGTGTGTAGGGAGGAAAGAGACGTGTTATAGTTATAGGAAGGTAGTCATGTAGGACCATAAATACCAACTGCAAACTCCAAAGAGCACCATTCACATAGACCATGATGTGTTAACCTTACTCCCTCCACAATCTTTCCTAATGTCCTCAAGCTATCAATTACTAATGCCAGAGGTAGCTCCCTGCTTTGAAATCTCCAGAGAGAGGCAAAAAGGGAGTGCAATAAAACAAGTAAAGCAGATATTAAGTTTCAAAAGCATTAAACATCACTTTTCAACATAGATTCTAGCGATAAACCCAAGGCATACTTTAGGTTTGACGTGACCTGAACACGTCACTTTACCTCTCTGTGCCTCAGTTTTCCCATGCATTAAAAATAAAATAAAATAAAATGAGGATTCTAAAAAAAAAAAAAATTAGTCTTATATCTAGTAGACAATTTCTCCTTGATAATTGAAACTTTCCATAATGGTCAATGGTTTTTCCTGGAGAATACTAAAGAATGTTAATTTGAATCTTTACCTAAAGCCCAGTTGTAAGAAGTACAATTATAAAAAATTGAAGAAATGAGTTATGCTCATCTATATTTTACCAGTCACAGATCTGTGCACTGGAATCTCATTATTTGGCTCTTGGGTAAATGTGGCCTTTATCATATCACAAGTCAATATTTAAGGACATGACAAACGTCTAAGATGAATTTATTGCTCCCAAAGGTGAGAAATTTTTGGAGTTTTATGAAGAGAAAACTCCCATTTTTAGATTCATAAAATGTCCTGCTGCACATGAAAAATTGTGTTGTATTTATTTTATGAACAATAGCAAACTTCAAACTCATCATATTCCTCTCATTGAATTGGCTTCTAGGAAGCTCAGTGCCACATTTGTCATCCACCTCTAGCAAATATAGAGGCCAGAAGAAATACATTTCTATATTATAGTCTAACATAGCTTTACTGATATCGTAACTTTATTTTTCTTTGCTCCAATTTTCTCAACAATTTTTTTAAACATTTTTGCATTTTCATAAACTACTTAAGTACCATTATTGATCAGGGTGAAATGTAGATAAATTCATGATTAAAAAAGTGTAGGACTTCTATATAAATAGCCTAAATACAATAGAGCTCAAATTCAAAGGTCAAGGTCTATTGGAAGGAAAGGTAATTATTTGTCTCTTTTAATATGTTAATTTTTTTCCCATTTATAAATGACATAATAATAAATTATACATACATGCACAGGTCCTCAACATCTTATCACATTTCTAAAATATAAAACACTCTGAAAACATTTTCTTTTCAGTTTTGCTACTAGTTTAGTACAAAACATGACCTGAATTGATATAAAACTAAAGTTGTTAATTCATCCCAGGGAGTGTGAATATTCTTAAGTTTCTCTGAGCAATAGATTGTGTTTGATTACAGGATACTGTTAGGCCCTGGGCTATGGTATATCCACACTATTTTCTTTATAAAATTGAAAAAAAATATGACTTCTAATACACATATGATTTTGGATATGAAATGTTATTTTTAAGGTTTCTGAAGACATTCTTGTCACATGTCTAAAGCGACTTGAGGGAATATTACCCTCTCTCTTATTTTTAAGTCATGCTAATTTTTTGATAAGCAAAAGAGAGAACTCAAATCTTTTACCAGGGTAAAATCTTTTTCAAGGTAAGCTGTTCTTATTTAGTTCTATATCTTTAAAGACCACTTACCATTTAGTACCCATAAAGCATTATACTTAACTTCTCATTATGAGAAGATGTGCCCCATTGCTTCTCTTTTGGTTATAAGATATCTGGCCCAATGCAGCTCAATCAGTCCAGTCAAATATAGACCAGAAAGAAATAGTAATATGATCACAAGCCATAGAGCAGAGGTCCTTTTGTGATGAATTAGAAACATTTCATCAGTGTTAAAACAAAGAGAAATTACATTAATTTTTAAGAAAATTTACAAGGACATAATTCAAGTTGTTAAATTAGGAAAAGGTAACTTTTAAGAAGTGGAGTACCAAGTTCAAACTTCTACCATATGGGTGGAGTGGAAGTGCATTAATTTTTGTAATGGAGATATAACTTTTATTTTAAAAAAACTTTAAAAGTTTTATTTATTTTTTAATTTTTATTTTTCATTAGAGTTGACCTTTACTATTATTTTATATTAGTTTCAGGTATTCAGCATAGTGGTTAGACATTTATTTAATTTACAAAATGATCCCCTCAATTAGTCTACTATCTACCTATACATAGTTACTACAATATTATTGACTATATTCCCTATGCTGTACTTCACATCCTCATGATTATTCTGTAACTATCAATTTGTACTTCTTAATCCCTTCATCTTTTTCATCTAGCCTCTTAACCCCACTTCTATCTAGCAATCACCTGTGTGATCTTTCTATGAGTCTATTTCTGTTTTGTTATTTATTTTGTTTTTAAAATTCCACATATAAGTGAAATCATATGATATTTGTCTTTCTCAGTCAGACTTATCTCATTTAGCCTAATACCTTTTAGGTTTATCCATATGGTTGCAAATGGTAAGATTTCATTTTTTTTATGGTTAAATAATATTCCATTGTATGTATGTACTGTAACTTCTTTATTCAGTCATCTGTTGATAGGCATTTAGGTTGCTTCCATATCTTGACTATTGTACATAACACTGCAGTGAACATAGTGGTGCATATATCTTTCTGAAGTAGTTTTTTTTCAGATAAATACCCAGAAGTGAAATTGCTGGGTTATAAGGTAGTTCTATTTGTGAATTTCTGAGGAAACTCCAAACTGTTTTCTATAGTGGCTACACCAATTTGCAATCACACTGACAGTACACAAGGGTTCCCTTTTCTCCACATCCTCACCAAAACTTGTTTATTTATTGATGGTAGCCATTCTGACAGGTGTGAAGTGATATCTCATTGTGGTTTTAATTTTCATTTCTCTGATAATTAGTAACATTGAGCATCTTTTCATATGTCTCTTGACTACCTGTATGTCCTCTTTGGAGAAATACCTACTCAGGTCCTTTGCTCATTTTTAAATTGGATTTTTTTGTGTGTGTATGTTGAATTGTATAAGTTCTTTATAAATTGTGGATATTGACCCTTTAGCATTGACAAAAAGTTTTAAAATTTTAAAAGTTTAAAATGTTAAACAATTATATACACTTGGCACTGTGTACAGCAATTTACATTTATTATCTTATTTAATCCTTGTATCATGCTTAAGATAGATACCATTATTATTTGCATTTTACTGATAAGTAAACAAGCTCAGGAAGGTTATTCAGCTAATGAGTAGGACCGGCTTCCTTCAAGTTTAAGCAGTGTGCCTTCCCCAGGTTCGTTATGCTATTTTGGATTTACTTAGCTTTGCTGTCTTTCAATGAAGGGCAGGGAAGCATAGACTAGATAGGGAAAAAGTGGCGTAATTGTAGCCACACAACTAGCTATTGTTTACCTTTGACAAAGGTGTATTACGAGCAATGTATGTTCTTGACTCCTGAATAAAATATTTTGCTATTGTCTTGTCTATCTAAGAAGATCATGGAATATGGTTTGAAGAGGAGGGAAATATATTTTGAAAGAAGAAGAAAAACTAGGTGTTTGATACTGCCAGATGCTGAATCTAGTATACAGTAAGTGGAACTTGGGGTGTGCTGGGGAAGTGTAGCTCATGTGATTTTATATACGTGTCACCAGGGAGTGCACACTATCACAGATGCTCC
>NW_024356249.1:20083983-20097630 GCF_902729225.1 Pteropus medius
GATCCTCAAAAAATATTTCCCATTGCTCATCAAAATAATTATTTTACTATCTATAAAGGGATATATAAACAATAATACATTATACAAATATATGAATTAAATAAATTATATTTGTATTTATTATCTCTATATATCAAGCATTGGATTGGTTGCTTCACCAAAACCACTCAGTAAAGTATACTTAATATTTTTGTTTCAATTTTAAAAAAATAAAATAATGTTTTTTATTTGTAATGTTTAAGTGTACTATATTTGAATAATTGTTTATCAAATATTTAAAATATGCAATGTATTAGTAAAAACTGGAAATTAAATGGAACACAGAGAGCCTTTATATTTAGGTTAAAGAATAATTCAGCAGCACCACTTTAAGCAATCCTGGAGACTACGTTTGTCCCTGAGTCTAGTCTAAACATTTTTGTAGTACACTGGACTTTTTCAATGCTATCTATGCCAAAAAATCAAGGAAAGTGATAAAAGCTGGAAGAGAATGTGCATTAGTGAGTATTTATATTGGCAAGAACTGAAAATTTTATAAAAGTAAAACAAACATAGAAGTTGCTTATTTCTGAAAAGAAATAGACCTCACTGAATTTCTTTTAGCAAAATATTATTGTTCAAAATGATATAAATCCCTATTAATATCTCTAACAAATTAATTTGAGATGCTGGCAATGCCAAGGAGCTGCATTAAGTTTTCTCTTGTTTACTTTTCTTTAATCACCATAAAAGTCTAGAGTGAAACAATTATTCTAAAAACAATCAGGACAGTATATCTCTATAAAGGAGAAAATCGATTTGACAACAAAACTAGATTTATCTCTATTGATCAAGAGGCATTCAGTGTAATTTTAGTGAATTATGCCTGACTTTCATTTCCTAGCAGAAATTTTTCAGTGATGCTCGAAGGGAAGATTGCAAACTACTGCATAATCTTTTGAATGCTATTTATGTGCTATCTTAACCACTGTTTTTGTTTTTTGTTTTGTTTTTTTTAATACGAAAGACTGAACCAAATATTTGTTTTTTTATCACATGAAACAGTATTACCATTGTATGTGATTTAGTTATTAGTACTTATCTAGGAACCTGATATCATTTTATTCAATTCATTAGTAAAGAAATCAGGTTTCTGTGAAAGGATTCAGTGTTAAAGAAACAAATCCAAGTTCATCTTATAAGAACAGAACTAGAGAGATTAAAAAGTAACACAATTTTTTCTTTTGATGTCGGAGTAATTTTTAAAGACATTATTAACATTTTCATACCTGAAATTTCTTCTCAAGCTAGAAGGAAACAAAAAAATTGAAGACATATTCAGAAAAATTTAGTTATGCTGTGCTGTATGCCCTATAAATTGCACATATACCATTTTGACAGAAATATAAAAGACGAATGTTCTAAAAATATCTTAGAGATGGTATTTGTTGTTCACTTAAACACATGAATGAATGAGTCGTACTGTCTAATATCTCTTTCAACAGTAATAAAAATAATCTAAATAATAATCTAAGTGTACAAATGTACATTGTTAATGTGTGTGCAGTATATTTCTTGATGTAAAATATTGTACATTTCTCTCTTCTGCTGGAAGCATTAAAATTTTATAAATAAAGCAGTCTTTACTTAGAAAAAGGATGATTAATAAATTTATATCATGTAAAAAAGTTTTATAGTGAAACATAGTTGAAAGATATTTTTGTAAATCTTAAATTACATTTTAATAAACAAATAAAATATTATTAATCAATTAATAGTTAATAATTGCATTCTCATTTTATAAATCATAATTTTCACTTTGTTATAAATAATATAAATAATATGCTTGCTAAATGGATAGCACATGATTAAATTACTAATATAAAAGACTATTTTTAGAATTTAGATTCACAAATTCAGGTCAATTAAATTAGTGTTGCCATGTATTCTTAATAAAGTCCATGTTCCATAGCTGTTCAAAAATGTAAAGTAGCTTTTACCTATTTTGTTACATTAATGATAACTCATTTGCTGTCTTCCATCACATTTAAAAACATTGGTGATGTTTTTTGCATTTGTGCAAAATAGTGTTGATATTGGAAACCATTATAGTAAATTTTAATTAAATTTATAAAGAAATTTATTGACAAAAATAAGATTCTAACATCAAAGTCAGTTTATGAAATATAAGAAAGAAAATAATTCTAATATCATAGTAATTTTCTAAAGTAATATGCAGTAATCACCCCTTTAAACCATCAAATCATTAATTAAAGCAAAATGAAAGGAATTAAATGAGTTTAGAATATTAAATGATATAAAGAAATATTTTTATTGAAAATTAATATTTTAGAGTCACCTAGACTAGGAAAAATACTTTAAAATTGATCTAGGTGCATGTAAGTAGACTATTTGTATACATTGTTTCATTGAAAAAAATTGAAAATACCTTGGGCTTTTATAAAAGAGGTAGTTTTAAACTGCATTTTAATAAATCAATAAAATGTTATTGTTCAATAGGTAATAATTGCCTTTATATAAACTCAAAAACATTGTTTAGAGTGATTAATATACAATGATCCATTATGCATCTAGGAGTGTTGATGCATAATTTTTAGTTCTAAGGTTATTATGTAATGGAAAGAACATGTTCATTTGCTCTAATAACTACTAAGATGCACTTAATAAAATGAAATGTAATAATACTTGTAATTTAATCTATTCATGAAAGTAATTTTAAAAGTCTACCACTCTCCTTAATGTGGATAACATTCATAATTTATAAAGTGTTGTGATGCAGAATTGACAATGCCATTGTTTTTTACACTTCGAGATGATTCTGCAGGCTTCATATCATCTGCATACCAACCTCAGGATTATCAAGGGCAAACAAAAGATAATTAACACCAGAAACAGGCAAATGTAGGAGCTACAGATTGAGGATTCTTATTCAATGCAAGACTTCTGAAAAACCAGAAAATGAAATAACTATAGAAAAGCTTGTCTCTGAAAAAAAAATTTAATATTGTATTCTTTATGTAAGCCTTCCCCTGCCTCCACCCCCGTTTGTAGAGATAACTTATCTGACAACATGATTTCAAGGTGGTGTATTCATCATCTATAGCAGAGTTAGGAAAAGTCATTTTTTAAAGAATAAATTTCAAATTATGTATTTTTAGAATTGTAGTTTCTTTAATACCAGATATGATCATGAATTTATTTATAATGTTTATATAAGAAAGAGAAAATAAACTACTGCCATAATAACATCTATAATGTTTTTACATTTACTAACTGGAGTACAATAAAAAGTAATTTTATACAGTTAAACAACTTATTTTAATATTTGCTGTAGTTTATATAACACTATGTACCAATATTATAACTTGTTTAAGTGATGGTTCCATTTACTCAAATTATTATATTTTTACTTAACAATATAATACAAGGTAATCATTAAATGTTTAAAAGCAGAACTTCTAAGTTCTGAAATCACAATTATAAAATTAAGTTTAAAATAAATAAAATGACATAGTTCATAACAAATTTTTACATTAAGTACTTTTTTAAATGTTAGGCTTCTCTGATAAAGTATAATGTTATTAGTAATTTTAACTGAAGTGAGTAAGTTAGAGACATGCCTCAGAGTTTACAATCATAAAAAATATCATATTGGAACATGGCTTTTTAGCACATGAATTTTTACATAGCATGGATATAATCACAGTTTAAGTCTTCTGTAAATAATTATGCATTGTGGAGCTCTGATGTAATACAGTTGCTAGTTCATTTCCCAAGTATCACCATTAAGTAAATACTCCATAAAACCTCTCCTTTGGTAACACAATTGGGACTATTTTATTTCTTTTTAAGTTTTTCTCTTGTTTTATATTAATACCGACTATCAGTACATGTTTCAAAAAGGGTCTAAAGAGATGATATGTCATATTTAGTTTATTTTAATTCTATGTCAAACCTGGGTTAATTGTGATATATGATTAAATTTTAAAATATCCAGTTATTGTCTATAAAAGAATACACAATTAAAATAAATCCCTCTTATACAACATGACTGTTAAAAGAAACATTTTAGTTATATCTCCATCTTCTTTCCACCAGCTTCTTTCCTCCCTATACATTTTTTGTTTTAATTTTGTTATGCCCCAGGGCCCCATCTAGGTTCTTCTACTTACTCAACACATCTTCTCATGTGCACTATTCAATGACTACAATAAAGACAATTTTTACTTACCATCTAATACCTTGGAACTCTCACCTAAAATTTAGGACTAATAGATATTTTCATCTGAATGTGCTCCCAAATGAACATGTGTAAAACATCATTTCTGTCCACTTTTACCACGGTCTAACCAGGGACATAAGCCATGAATCTAGGAGTCATCCTAGATTTCTTTCTGTTCCTTATTTAATCAATTAAGAAGTCCTACTATTCTATTTTAAATATCCTTGGGATGTCTTCTCTTCATTCTCATTGCAGCTTATTTAGTAGGCACTTTCATTATATCTCGCTTCTAATTCTTCTTTGACCTCCAATTTCAAACCCTCCCCATCGATTTTCTAAATCAGGGGTCAGCACACTTTTCTATAAAGGGCTGATAGTAAAAATTCAGGCCGCACATTCATATAGTCTCTGTTGCAACTACTCAACTCTGTAGTTGAAGCAGGAAAGCAGCCAACAACACCAGTAAAAAGATGGATGTGGCTGTTTTCCAATAAAACTTTATTTACCAAAAAAAAAAGGCTGCCGGTGGATTTGGCAGGTGGGTTGTAGTTTCCTGACTCCTGCTTCAAATTGTTCTTAGAGTAAACTTTCTAAATGACAAATCAGATCCCATTGCTAGCTTATTTATTCATTGCCTTTCATCATGTGCAGAAAAATACCCCAACCTCTTTAGCATGATCTAAAAGAATCCTTACGACTTGTTTTTATGTTTTACTGCCACCCCAACCGTGTACTCACACACTCTATGTTTGTCTATTCCCATAAATTTGTAGTTGCCCAAATTACCATTTGCCTTTTTCACTTTGTGTCTTTGCATAAGCTATGCTCATTATATGGCATAAAGAAATGCCTCTAATCTCTTGCTGTTGCTTTTTTACTCGTTAGAACAAGGACCATGTTTTTGTTCTCCTTTGCATCCTCAGTGTCTGGTTCAGTGCCTACAAATAGTTTGTTAAATGACTAACCGATTAAATAAACACAATATGATTTTATAAAGTTTATGAATTTTTAAAAGCTATTTTTATTTCAGCCATACAAATTAATCAATGTTTCCTTCTCAACTAAGTAGTCAGGAACATATTTCATGTGTTGTTTGAACATGATCACAACACTAAACACAAAGATGCTTTTTTCCATTAATGTAGGATGACCTACACTTAATATTGAATATTATATTTGTATGATTAAGATTACGAAAATAGACGATAAAAAAATTGAGGAAAGGGAACAAGAGAGCCATTTCACAAGCTGTCACACTATGAATTTTCTTGTCATTTCTGTCCCTCTAGATAAATATTATGTATGCGTACATATAAATATAAATATATCTGTGTATTCTGTATACACTTACCGTGAATACTTTATAGGTTTTACAAAAACTAATAAGAAATATAAGTTTAATGATAAAGCAGTGCATTACTTGACTTTTCCTTGAAGACAAAGATGTTATTTCAAAATACTTAGTCATGGGTTGATCATTATAAAGTGAAGTTATGGAACTGTAGATGTGAGAAAGTGACTGTTAATGCAGAATTTTGGGCAATGAATACTTAATAGCTGAAAGCAGGCTATCCTAGGCATGTTACAAATCCACCAACCCCTGTGTTAACTAAATTTGTTCTAAAATATTCTTAATAAAAAGCAAGCATAGCGTTACCTTTGCATATAATTATAATGTTAGTTAATAATTAGTGATTAAGATCTATGATATAAAATTCTTCTTAAAGAACATATGCTAAATTATTGTCAGAAAATTCCTTCACACTTGGGCAAAATGAAAAATTGTTCATTAAATGTACAAAATATACTATTGTTAATTGGTATTCTACTTCAAATAATTTAAATAATTTCTTATTAGTAATGTATATATGTTTACTTAGAACATTGTTATATGTAGATCTATTAATAATTTTAAAGACTTATAAATTAAGCTATGTAGCCCAGGCAGATTGAGTCTTGTTGGCGACTAGAACAGTTTAAGATAAATAATCACTGATTCCATTGCTTGATCATATGTCCATCTATATCAAATAAATTGAACTATCCTTTTAATCTTGCATTGATAAGCATTAGTCAAAGTAAAGCCATGTAACAAGGCACATAGCTGTTTAACTATTTCTACTAAAATTATTCATAATTGTACTGATTTGACTGAATGAAAATATTTAGTCAGGAATATTTTAATTAAATACGTTTCTTACTATCTTTTAAAAATGCATTGTGGCAGTTAAAGATGGCCATGTACTCTTTGACATATCTCCTGTCGAGAGGTGGAGTCTATTTTCTCTCTCCTAAAATCTGAACTGGTCTTTGACTAGTTCGGTCAAGAAAGTATGCTGAAAGATATGCCACACCATTTCTGGCACAAGCCTTTAAGGAGACTGGCAGTTGCATCTTGGTTTCTTGGAGCTCCAAGCTGACATGTAAGATGTTCATCTTCACATAAGTAATTTATGCTGCAGAAAACAAGTAGAAAGGCAGTGGAACTACATGGAAATGGAGAATGGTCCTGCTAAATTCAGCCCTCCAGACATTCTTATAAAGGTACTAGGGAGGTAAATGAAGCTATGTGGGGCCTTCCAGACACCAGCAGCCACTAGCAGAATACTAGGTGACCTTGGTTGTTACCAGTGGAGTACAAGAATTGTTCAGCTGAAACCTATCAAAGTTTGTGACCCACACATCCATGAGATATAATAAAATAGTATTTTGGACTAACATGTTATATAGTAATAGATAATATAAACAGGTATTGAAGCATACTAAATATATAAATCATAACTTATAAGTAATGACTATAATTATAGGATTTACTACTATGAAATGACTTTTATCCAGGCAAGTCATACAATAGCTTTATCTTAACCCCAAATAGCCTTATGCTCTAATTTAAGAAATCAAAGACCTTGGGTGAATAATTATTTGCATATTTTTTTTTTACTCAAAATGAGGATCTTTACCAAAAATTCAGTTTAGTATATTTTATTTATCTAAAGCTTATTAAGCTTTTGGCGGAGATTCTTTTATTCAACTGATTCATATATCTCCCTGAGTTAGTCATGGCAGGTATCATTATTCCCATTACAGATATGGGAAAATGAGAATTTGTAGAGAAGATGGCTTGCTTCAGATTGCCTAGCAAAGTAAGCAAACCGGTATTAGAATCCAAATTTCAGAGTACACATTCATTTCTCTTTTAACTGTATCTACGTTGTGTCTGGTATCAGTCTACACATAAAACTTCTTTGCCAACACCTTATATAAAGTCTAATACATTTCTCAAGAGATGCATCAAAGAGTTTTCTTAATGAATCAACTCACCAGATTCCTTCTAATAGTAATAGGAATTTTCTATATAGCCAGAAGATACATTTTTAAATATTATTTCAACACATATATCATTAACATATAGACTGTTCTAAGACTGTAATTATTAGGGATTTTAAAATAGTAGCTTAGTGTTTATAAACAAGATATTTACATTTTATTTCAATGTTTACTGTATGTGAATTTTGTAATGTCAGAAGTTGGGCCTAATGTTCTCCATTTTTAAAAAAATCATTATATTCACTGTACTATATTTGTGATGTGAATTAGTCAACTGCTGAAACAAGTGGTTTAGTGTTACAAACCTAAACTATAAACTTGTATGACCATCCAATTTTCTTCTTGGGTTCTTTTCATTTTTTCCCTTAAATTTTTTTCTTAATATTCCTAATTATTCCCACTGTACCAGTATTTTTAGAAAATTATGTTCCTGTTCATTGTTCACATTCCTTAAATATCAGTAAATTATCATTGCTACCTCTAAGCACTGCTTCACCATGTTCTATCAAATGAGATCCTGTAAGCCTTCTTCATTAATTACCGTCACCTTTTCTCCTAATCGTTTCAAATTTTCAAAACTTTCTTTAATTTGCCTTCTCCAATTTGGATAGCTAAAATTAAACAAGCTATTCAGAGAGTTTTTTTTATTGTATTCTTTTTTCATCTCCTTACAATATTAATCAAAAGATATTTACCTCTTTTAAGGTTTTCATTTTCAATCATGTCTTAGTTAAGATGCATTCAAAATAATTTAAATCTCATAGCTGAAGTACAAGCCTACAATTCCATATTAACTTTCTGAAAAATATAAATCTTATAGTGTATTAAAACATCAGTAAAGTAAATGTTTTCACAACAAAGAATGGAAAAAAATTCTAGGAAAGCTGAGAAATACCTGAAGTTTTCTGAAATGAACATTTATGAGTCAATGGACAAAGGGTTACAAGTCAGGCTATAGGCCTATTTCTATCCTAGAGAAATAATTTTTTTAAAAAATATTTCTGGAAAGGCTGATTGCCTTAGGGACAATTGCTTATGTATGTTACCAGAGAATATACACATTATTTTCAAATTTATTTTTATGGTGACCTTGGTTAACAAAATCGAATACATTTCAGCTGTACACTTTAATGGTAAGGCATATATATGTTTACATATGTGTGTTCACATCCCATAGTTAGATTTCTTTCTGTCACCACATATTTGACCCCCTTTACTCCGTCTACCTTCCCCTTTTCCCCTACCTTCTGGTAACCACTATTCTATTGTCCATGACCATGAGTATCTGTTTGTTTATCCTGTTCATTTTTTTGCTTTTAGGTTTACATCCCACATGTAAGTGATATCGTGTGATTTTCAGCTCCTTTTCTTGTGTATATGAGTGCATGTTTGTATAATATACATGATTTTTCCTCTTCTTAAGATAATAAAAAACACAGTAGTGGACTTGACTCTGAATATTACAAACAAACAACTATAAATGTAATTTTTTAACTAGTAATGTAAGCAAAAAAAAAAAATACTTCTAGTCACCTTCCCATAAAATTTTGTACCTATATATTTTGTCACTTTGTCACTGTAAAGCTATTTCTGATTTTAAGAATTCAAAGATTGAAAGGCTATGAAGTATTTGGAAGATGTTGAGAAGGTAGACAAAATCTAACTAATGGCAGGTGGAATTGATGAGCATTCCATTTTCTAGAGAAATATTATTTCAAAATATTCTGCCTACATCAGAGTATTTTTTTGCTTAAACATTTTTTAAGATAATTTTGCATTTTTGTGGCATTTTGAAATGCCTTCTTTTTGAGGGAATGTTATTCATTTTGATAAATAGTCACTATTATCAAAAACAGAACTACTATAGAATAGACAAAGAAATTAGAAAAGAATTCTCTATGAAACTATGAGTATACATTACAAAACCCAAAAGCAACATTTATTAGACAATGAGCCAGTTCTTTAGGATAGAAAGCAAATTCTCCTCTCTTTAATTCACTGAATCTCATATATGACTGTGAGGAGATGAAGTGGCTACTAGTAAACTGGAAGTCCTATTTGTTCAGTCCTGGTTTTCATCTAACTTATCAAAAGTAGTATTGACCAGCATAAAGATAGATTCTGGTTATGAAATAAAAAGAATGAACAAATATGAAGAATACTTCATGTGGAATAAATTTCATGAATATATGATTTTGTAAGAATAAGAGCTAATACTTATTAAGTATCATTAACTGATTAAGCACTGTGTTAAGTACTTTCTTTGTATTAACTCATTTAATTATCATAACAACCCTAATTATTATATTCTCATTTTATAGATGAAGAAACTGAGACACTGAGAGGTTAAGTAACATTCTACGGCCTAACTGCTAATAATGGGTAGAGCTGGCAAATGAACTTAGGTGGTCTGGTTTCGGTCTGATCTAATTAATTCAGTGATATTCAAACTTGAGATTGCATCAGAATCCCGTGGAGTGCTTGTTAGAACACAGATTTCTGGGCTCCAACTCCCAGAGTTGTGATTCAGTATCTCTGGAAAAGGGTCCCAAACTTTATTTTTCTAACAGATCCCCAGGTAAGTCTGATGCCTCTGGTCTAGGGGCCACACTTGGAGAACCACTGTATTACACTATAATTCCTTTTAGGAATTATTCTTGACAACCGAATAGCATATAATTTTAGGTTCTATGAAATTTTGCTTTTAAAATATTTAAATATTTATATTGATCAAAGCAAATAATGGATCAACTTATAGTAATGATATAATTAAGCTAACCATTAGGAAAGGCAAGCAGGCACAAATTCATTCATTCAATAATCATTTATTTAATTGCCAGCCATGGGTGTAGAGGCTTGAAATACAATTATGGAACATTTATTGACATTGTTCCCAAGAAATTTACTTTAGGAAGACATATAAACTAATAATTCAAAAATAGTGTGATGAGCACTGCAGTGGTGAGGTAAAGGGGTGTGGATTGAAGAATCAGAAAAAGTTTCACAAGAGTTTTTGAACTGTCTTAAATTAACTGTGATCTAAAGTTATCAGTGTTACATGATCTATTGAACAGAGTATATACAAAGTAATGGAGTGAAAAAAAGCACATTGAGCATTGGAAATTATTAAGAATCTGGTTGACCACAGCTCAGGTTGGAGCAAATGGGCAGAAAGCTGAGTAAAAGAAGATTAACACGAATGTATAGAAATTTATTAAAGCGTGATGACTTCCTGAACTTTGGATGAGAAGTCAGTGAGAGAGGTTTTAAGCAAGAGATAGGAACTGTGGTGCTTTCTAGGAAGGTAACTATCAAAAGAAGGGTTAACAGTTATAACCTAAAAGTTGTTTGGAGGACAGTTTAAAGCAAGGGACCTTAAATGCAAGGAAGCCAGTCCAGGCAGGAAAGGATGTGGAATTGATCTAAGAAAATGGCTATGAGGTTGAATTGAAAAAGATTAGGTAAATAAATAACACCTGAATGGTGCTGTTTTAAATTTTTACTCTTTTTGACTTAATACTCGGAAGAAGCATATAGATGAGTAGCTATCGTTTTCTCTATTATAGAGATGAAAAAGTGAAAGAAAAATTTGGTATTTACCCAAGGTCACACTGCTTATCGCTGGTAGAGCCAGGCTTTGAATCCAGACATTCTGACTGTAGTCCACCTTTATAACCAGGGCTGGTGGTGTACTGGATTTGGATAGTAATGGGGTGGAGAAGGTATTTAGAGTACTTCCCAAACTTAGCCAATATGCACAGGGTGCTGCTGAAAATTAACAGAAGAATTATTACACAATACGGCAACCAAGCTTGTCATCATGTCCCTGACAAAAGACTACAACTCTTTTCCTTCACAGTGAAGCAGAATAAAATAAAATCAAGTAAAAAGATATAGAAAAGAGAAGGAAAGAGAGGACTCTTCATTGCAGCTTCTCTAGCCCTGCTGACTTATAGTATCGACTTGGAATCACAAGCTCTTCTCTAGACAATGAAATAGTCAGAATAATGTGGTAGGAACAATATTAAGACATTTCCCAAACTGAAATCTATTTATTAAAAAAAGTACTCTTCTCAAAATCAAAGTAAAAGTACTTTCTAGCTCTACTCATTTTATCATTTGGGCAGGAAATGTCTCCATTTACTAGACCTGGTTAAGCATCATTACAGGGGCGACACAAAACAGGCAAAAAAAAAAAAGTACTTTAAATTTCTTTTCGATATTCAGTTTCTGTGGTTTAAAAGTTCAGAGGGAATTTTTAGGAGTATAATTGAAAATATAAGATATTCATTTAAGAGTTACATAGAGGACAAGATTGCACAATATTTGATAACAAATTGTGAAAGTAATTGTGACACTGATAAAGGGGAAAATGATTAAATGGTTCTGTAGGTTGTTATTTTAATGGACAACGGTTAGAGTCTTCATCACAATGACCAAAAAGAAAATGATGTCATTGTTGAACACATCAAGTTTTTCAAAGTGATTTTCCCTTCTCCAATAGCTAAAAAGAAGTCGGAAAATATCTTGAACTTTCACTCTTTTGTGTATACCCTGAAACCATAAGTTCTTATCAATTTAGGAAATTTCATAGATCAGAGAAAAGTGATAATTAAAATAAAAACAAAAGTACTTTATAGAAATAAAATTGTCCTTAATAGTTTATTGAACCTAATTGTTTTATGATTTCAACAGGATTGTATAGATTTAGCATTTTTATAAGATTGTATTACTTAAAATCAGCTCTTTGATATTGGAATATATTTGAGCAGCAAATGAAACCTGCCTTATTTTCATGAGGATTGTTCCATGTGTTGGTAAGTTATGCAAAAATAATAATAATCAGTATTATAAGATATTATTTTACAAGTTACATATGATGGTTCATGTATAACAGAAGAAATATTTCTCATTTTAAATTTCGACAGTTGAATTTATAATTTTAAATATATAGTTGGAGAATGTGAAATTACGGCAAATTTTGTGTGAACATAAGAAATTACATATCAAAGGGAACTTTATGATATCTAAATTTTCTCACATATAATATCTACTTGAATGAAGTTAATAAATGGAGACTAAGGAAAAAAGAAAACTCCAAGATTAAGCTCTGACGACAGTGAATATGTTATTAGATAATCAGTTAATATGTTTTCCTTTTCTATTCAAAACTTTAAAAGATAAAGAACTATTTCCCTATTTATGCCTCGGTGGAAAAATGGGCAACTCCTCTCCATATTTCCCAAAGTTGTGGAAAATAATCAATCGCAAATTGGCCCTCTCAGTCTGAGGAATAAAATTTTATAGTTATAGAGTGTTCCCAATAGCGAATGCGTTTCACTAATAATTCTGAGGGACATCGAATTTGGATCTCTAGAATTACACGGCAAGAAGCTCACAGCCCTGACGGTCGAGAAAACTCAAATGAAGCACTTTGGGAGTTGCAAACACATCCCAGGCTCCTATTTCCCCTCAATGCTCTTCTAAAGATGATTGCCTTCTCACAGACCCAGGCTGTCATTCCCCAGACTCTCTGAAAGCATCTCCCGATCTCTCTCCGGTTCCACCTCAGCTCAGCCCTTCGGATCCCTCTGCGCCCCGTCTCCTTCCCGCCTCTTCACTGCCCTGTTCGCCTCCGCTTTCCTTCCCACCAACAGGGATGCCTGCCCCACCGATTCTCCGCCGAGCCTCGCGTCCCAAGGAGAAGTTAACTTGGAGGTGCGCGAGTTTTTTTCAGATTCTTGACGAAGGTAGCTGGGACTTCACACCCTTCCTTGTCTCGGTCCCCCTTGGGGGAGTGCGAATTCAGGACAGGGCCCTTATACTCAATTCAAGCTTGGAGCTCGGCCCCCTGCAACTTTCAGGTCTCTCGACTCCACTCCAGAGCCCCAAACGCCTGCTGTGGGCCCCTAGCATCTTCTCTACATCACTTCTGGGCGGCTTGCTTTAATCTTGGAGAGGAGGTGGACCTCAGCACGCACGAGAAGTTTGCATTATAAATTAGTTAATTGGTCTTTAAATGATTTGCAAACACATTCAAAGCTTCTTATCTACTTTCCATTTCGAATCTTTCCCTCCCGCCCTCCTTCCCTCTCATT
>NW_024356249.1:20100306-20259694 GCF_902729225.1 Pteropus medius
AAGCACAAGCTACCAGAAAACAGTAATGAACTTAGGTTAGAGAAGAGAGAAGAGAAAAGTGTGTGTGTGTGTGTGTGTGTGTGTGTGTGTGTGTGTGTGAGAATGTGTGTCCCTGTCCGTCTCAGGGGTATCTGTGTACGTGGGTATGATTTTGCATACAAGGGTGCATGGATGCAAGAATCATAGCAAAATGAATTTTCACGAAAAAGGACCGTGCAGATTTCTTGGCAAAATGCCAGAGTTGCTATTGTAAATTTCCTAGTCAGTTTCAATGTCAACCTAAGCTCATATTTGAACCTGGAATCAGGGCAAAAGCATTATCGCTCTGTCACTTTGTTGCCAGAAGTGGAATTTTTTTTTGTTAATATTTTACTGTTACATCTGACAGGATTTCACATTTTCTGTAGCCCGCCTTTAGTACATTGAACTGCCAGACAGAGAAATTAATACCCTGAGTGACTGTATTTTAATTAAGCAATTTCATGCAAATTACAAATTTTAGATTGCCAAATAATATATTGCACAAAAATTGTAGGCTGGCTGATCTGATATGCATGGAGTATTACTCTTCCAGGCACTGTGCATACATGGGAAAATGAACAAAAATGCTAATTTCCAATCTACTATGCAAACGGTAAAAGATGCCTATTTAGATACATATGCTTTTCTTAGGAAGGGTAAACAGTTCTTTAATTTAATATAGCTGACACTTGAAGATGTGTTTTTCTTTTTTACAAAGATAATTTTTACATTGAACAAGTAAATGAGAATTCAAGTAGAAAGCATCTTGTTAATGGTGACTAATAAAAACTAATATTGCATGCAGTATAATGATATTAAACCTTGTAACTGGTACATAAAGCAAGATCATTCCTATTGCGACTTTGTCAATGTACATCAAATATACTTGCATATTAAATATACACTTTTCAACAGAAGAAAATATTAACCCTTTTAGCAAAAGATTCACCTTTCCTGTGGAGTTTTACCTTAAAACGAAAATAAATAGTACATCTGATGGAAAAAATTATTTAAATTCAACACTTTAAAAAATTCTAGCTATTTTTTACCCTCTCTAACAGACTTATAAGGCAAGAAAAATCAGAAAACTCCTTGTTAAATATTTAAGAACATATAGAATATACATTTTTTTTCAACATTTGGAGTTTAGAGACCTAGTTTATATAAATGGATTTTAATAAAAGAATCATTTGTTTCTGTTTTCTTAGTATTTTTATATCTAAACACAAGAGCAGCACATAGCTTCTGTAGTTTTCTCCAAATGTGCCACATCTCCTATAAAGATATATTCTTATTTATAAAAACATAGTTTGATACTCCATGAAGAAAAAGCAATATAGGATTTAAATGATGCTGCTGGGGTACTGTGACTTTTCCAAAACAAATATTCAAACTAGGAATGGGAAAAAATTCAACAGAGAATTCCACGAGATCAGTAACAAACCTTCCAAGATGATTTCTCAGTTTTTGAGAAAACATGCACATTGAAGTTCATCTAGGAAATAAATTGATTTTGGCGTCTAGCCTTCTAAATAATTGTTGCTTCAAAGGGTTTATCATCTTTTTTAGTCCTGTGTTTCTTATCCCACAGACATATCTCCAAGAAGTTGGAATATAATTAACAAACATTATATTTTGTAACTTTAATAACTATTTTTTTCAGAATGAACATCATTATTTCTGGTTTTGCCCACACAGGGCCTCAGAATCTTATTTTATAGTCAAATTATCTACTTTGGCCAAATCTATCTCTTACTATGTCTTCGGTGATTTTGTAACTTAGGCCTTTATAAACACTGTACATGTTGTAAGAATGATTGAACCCTAATCACTAAGTGAGCACAATATGGATTTGATTTTATAGTTAACTTACATATACTATATATAAATCAATAGAACCATTTTCCAAAATAATACTAATGCCCTCTTCACTAAAGAATTGATGACAATTTTCAGCTTTGTCTTTGCCTGGGCCATGTACACAACTTGAGAGCAGGAAGTGTGGTGAGACACATCTTAACCACTAGAACTGAGGCCAAGAGGGGCAGTTCACATGTTGCTGATGGCAAAGGTGATGCTTCAGGTTATATACTGACTGAAGGCTTTTTTTAACTTTCATTTGAAATAGTTAGAGATTTATAGGAAATTGTGAAAAAATGTAAAGGAAGCCCCCTGTACCCTCCATCCACTTTCCCCCAAAGTTAGCATTTTTGTCTAACTGTAGTACAATATCAATACCATAAAACTGATTTGGGTAAAAACAACAGACTTTACCAGTCTTGCATACACTCATTTGTTGCGTATATGGATGTGTGTGTACTCCTACTTAATTTTATCACATGTGTAACTTTGTGTATAACCATAATAGAAATGCAGAACTGTTCCATCACCACAAGTTTCCCTTCTACTATCCCTTTATATCTATTATCCTCCAAAATTCTACTCTCTAACTCCTACTTCCCTCAAACTCTAACCTCTGATAACCACTAATCTGCTCTCCATCTCTACAATTACATTTTTCCAAGAATGTTATATAAATGTAATCACAGATAATGTCACATTTTGTGATTGACTTTTCTACACGATATAATTCTCTAGAGATTCATCCAGACTGTTGCACGTATCATTAACTTGTTCCTTTTTATTGCTGAGTAGTATTCCATGATATGTATATACCAAAGTTTGTTTAACTTTTCACTTTCTCAAGGATATTTTGATTTTCCCTAGTTTTTAAACTTCTATAAACATTTCTGTACACGTTTTTGCCAGAATATGTTTCTTTTTTCTTTTTTTTTAGTATAAATGCTTAAAAATGCTTGATTGTATGGCAAAGGCATTTTTAATTTTTTAAAAAATTACCAAACTGTTTTCCAGAATGGCTGTATTATTTGCATTCTTACCAGCAACATATGAATAAATGATATTTATTTTAAAAGTTTTATAGTTACATATCTGTTTAGGTCACTTTCTATCATCCTTCCACTTATGATATGTTGTTTCCTTTTAAAAAGATAAAAAAAAATTAACTGGTTAAGAATAATACGAACAACATTATAGTCTTGACTTTTTTTTTATGGCAAAAATAATGCAGGTGATATAGGAAGAAAGGAGTTTAGGAAACTGGCATACTGGTTAAGGACCTTTACTATAAATATTAGATAGCTTTGGTTTCAAGTCTTTTTCCATTACTAACTAGCTCTGATTCAGTTTCTTTGACATCATTTTACTTATATTAATAACACATGCAGTACACACACACACACACACACACACACACACACACACACACACATATATATATATATATATATATATATATATATATACTTAATAGTAACTAATAACAACATGGTTGTTGAGAGAATAGCTAATTTAATGTATGTAAAATACATAGCTGATACCCAGGACATTGTAAATCTCTTAGCTATTGATACAAAGAGAGTATTATCCAGGCTAAGATATGAGGTTGTAGTATGCAGAGATCATAGAATCATCATAACCTGTATATGGGACTAAAAAGAAAAGTTCAGTGGTGCTAAAATATAAACTAGAAAGGAAATATACTGCTTATTATATAGAGATTAACAATAGGAGGAGGCTTACCCATGGTATGGGAATAACCCCTTCTATTTATTCTTCACAAAGAATTATGTATCAGTTCATAGAACAAAGTTAAAGAAACTCTTTTCAAATTCACAAAAATAAAAACAAACCCTTTATAATGTTGTTTACTATTTCATTCTTGTTTCATTAGTTTTCAGCTGGATTCTCCCCTTGTGACTCCAGAAGCTCAAAAGCAGACCTTTGGAGCAATTGAGAGGAGAGGATTTGGACTAGTAGAATCCTAGGCTTCATGAAAGCATATTAGTTACTTCACTAATTGTGTCATTCTAGCAAATTACTTAATCTCTCTAACTCTATATATTCTATGTAAAATAGGCATTAATATTTTCTCTAAGGGCTCTTCGTGAAGAGATTAAGTGAGATAATATGTTTAAGACTCCCAACACACAGTTAAAGCTTACTAAATAGTAGCTATTTTTATTTTAGGGGGTTAAAATTTTTTTTTTTATACTTAGTCTGTAATTCAATCAAACACTTATGAGTAGAACTTTTTTGATCTAAAACCTCTTTTTGCAAATATTACAAAATGGAGTTTCTTAAGAGAGTTCTTAGAGGGATGTGCATGAGGTTGTAGTGGGTGAGGTTGTAGGGTCCTGTTGCCTGCCTGTGTAACTGCTTATGTTCATTCCAAACACCCAGTACTCATTTGATAAATAATAACAGCCTAAACCTAAGGAGTAAGAATCTCAATATGTCATAGTTCACCAAAAGTGTTCTACTCAGCCATGGATGGTTCCCATTGCACATCTGACTCCTTCAAGTCACTTTCTTGAAAGGAGCAATTGGTAGCTATGTTTGAACACAGAGAAAAAGGGAAGGCTGCAGGATGAGAGACTCCTTTACTTACAGAAAGACTTAAGAAAAAGTTTTTCTTTAATATTCTTACTAATAACCTTCATAGAGCTATGGAAGATTTCTGATAGTGGTACTTTATTATTATTTTTTTGCCCATAATATCAATCATAAACAATATCAGCTAGCCATTTCAATTTTTAAAATTTTTATAAGTTTGATAGGAAAGAATGTTTAAAGGAAGCTCAGCAAAATAATTGCATCTCTCTTAACATCATTTAAATTGTATATTTTGCCCCCTCCCCATAACTGGTAGGAAATTTATTGAGCACAAATAAAAATAGAAAAAAATAATGGTCAACAAAATAAACAGAGATCATCAGAAATATTTAAGACTGTATATTAGAAGTTGTTAAGAGTTACTGGTTATAGAATATTTGGATTTGAAGCATTTGAAAATTTATTTAAGACAGTAATTATGGTTAAAATACTATGAATTATATGTTTAACAGAGAATAGCCTTTTAATTGTAATATCACCATCTACTTCTCACTGTGTAATTAAAAGGAAAAAGCATTCAGGAAAAATTTAAATTTTACAATAAAACTTTCTAAAATGTACCTTGGCATTATTAAAACATTGTGTCTTTATTTTATTTTAAAGATTTAACTAGATGATGTACTAGAGTGAATGCTTTTTATGATTTTTAAAATGATTTTTTTGTAACATTAACTTTTATAATGTGAAACATAATTAAGACAATAAAAATAAGAAATGTTATCTATCCGGCCAGATTACAATGCTCACTGTCCTTGTTTTCCTACCCTCCTTCCCCTACCATTACCTTTTTAGTCTTGCTTTTTATTGGCCACATATTAAGATTTTTTAGTGTGTGGGGAGGGATCTACCTAAATATATTATTTTTATCTATTTAGAGAAAAAATATCTTCTCTTTTCAATAAACTTAAACTGCCTTGTTTTCAAAGATTTATAAGTTAATTGGAATTAGTAGGATTATTTTTTCCTACTAGAAGAGTATTAGTTTTTTTAGAAAGGTTTTGATTTTAGAAAGTATACTTTAACTAGAATTCTTCCAAATGAGACAGAAAACCTGTATTTTAGCCTTAACTTTGACACTTAAAACATTTGCAGACATGGGCAAATCCCTTACTTGTGTTGACATGCAGTCAGTCCCCACCTCTGTAAAAGGAACATGATAACTTTGACAATTTAGCATGATTGCCATGAGGATTAAATGGGACAATAAAGGCAAAAGTGATTTTAAAACAATGAAACTCCATGCAACAATAAATTATTTTCTAACCTCGAAATTAATCTTGGAAGAGTTGATGTCTGTTCACTTATGTTTATATAGATTCTAAATATAAAATATAAATATAAATATGTGTAATTTATATTTTTTACAAATACATGACTTTCAAGAGCCATTGCTCCAGATTATGAGAAAAATTTAGTCTATTCTTCATTGTTTAAGTGAGATCATGATAATTATTATAAACATATAAAATATACTATTATGAGATATGGAATACTCAGGCTATGTAGGTTTGATATAGGGTAACGATTCTTAGAATTTATTTGGTGAAAATATATTGTAAAGTTAAGGTTTTTTTCCTTCAGATAATTCATTATTTCAAAACTTATAGTGTACAGTGTTAGAATGAGTATTTTTAAAGTTTTAGATGACTGAATGCAACATTATCCAGCCAAATGCCATTCATGAGCAAAGGAAACAAAATATATATTGTCCAATATTAAAGGAATGAGAAAATATTACGTCCAAGCTTAATTAGTATTAGATACACAAAGATAAATGAAATTGAAGAATTAAGAAATTTAAAAAATGAGAAAATTGGTGATATAAGGACTTTGGTGAACATTAATAAAAATAAATATATAGATGTCTAAATAAATGTTTCTATTTGGAGACAACACAAAATTCATGATAAAATAACACTTGAAATAGAAGTTATATAATCAAATAAAAATAAATAACAATAATAATTGTGATCTATAACCTCTGATACATTAGTAAAGATTTGTTGATCTGAGGATGGAGAAATAAAAGCCTATTAAATCTTACATGTTACATAAGGAGAAGTCTAAAGTCATTTGAATAAAAAACCAGGATAATTATTTTACTAATTGTAGCAAAACTTAAAAGCAAAGAAAACACTTCTTGAAACAAAAGAGAAAATAAAACTACACTCGACTATCTTCAATTTATACTCTGAAACAAGAGTATTGAATATTTAGAGTTAAAGAATATAAAATCATAATGAATCATATTTTAAAAAAATAATTTAAAATTCAAATTAAAAAATAAGAGTAACAGAAAGAATGGCTAAAGTAGATCAGAAACAGAGATATAAAATAAAGGGAGAGATCATAATGTCAGACAAAATAAAATTCAAGGTGAAAATCATAAAAAGAAGCAAAATAGTTGTTTTATATTTAATAAACTTCCACTCACTTTTAGTCGCTACTTATAACAGCTAAGAGCGTTTAAGTAACAAAAAGAATGCCAACTAATTATATAAATATATACAGAAGAAGAAATAGAACAAAAACATCAAGGGCTATTATTTATCATTATTATTCTAGGTCAAATTGAATAACAAAAAGAAAAAGAGTATGTCAAAGATCTCTAACTCGTTACCAGTATGTTGTTTACTCATATGCAAGGCAGATAAATTCATTGATCGATTTTATTCAACAAAAGTAAAACATGCTTAATATAAGAGAAAGAGGAGAGAGGGAGGAAAAATGAACTATAGCCAATATGAGAAGTATTTTCTTTTTCTACATATTTGGAGTAAATGATTGGCAGTCAGTTAAAAGGTGATTCTAGCCTGTTTTTTTACAGACCAAAGAAAAGAACTTCAATTGTTTATGGATTCCCTAGAAGACATTGTACTTTTATTATGGTGTCTTTGTGACGACCTACCTCTACAAAATGTCTGCCAGAATCTTTGTTTAAATATCTCTACTTTGGTTAGGTCATATCTATACCTTTCTCCTGTTCAATATTTCTCAAGTGTAATTATGATTTGTTTATACATATCTATATATATATGTATTTAAAATGCATACAAAATCTATGAAAGAATATATTTCACAATGTTAAGACTGATAGTTCTGGTGGCAGTACTAACTGATTTTTTAAATTCTTTTTGTAAACTTTCCTCCATTTTTCCAAATAAATAAAAGTTTATATTAATTTATAATCAAAAAACTTTAAAAATATTTTTGAAAACAATAACAGATTCTAATCATTGTGCACCCAAATGCTTTATATATGTTATTTCATTCAGTCCTTCAGTAAAACCTAATATAGTTTATATGATCACATAATTTAGAGACAAAGGAATTAATTCTGTGAGAGGACACCTGATTTGTCCAAATATCCACCGATTCTATTATTTTGACTCACTAAAGACTACTGGCGTGTCTAGCTAAAGCAATAAGACAAGAAAAGGAGAAAAGGAATAAAGACATACAGATTGGGAAGAAAAAATAAAACTGTCTTTGTTTGCAGATTATATGATCATAAGTGTAGACAATCTGAAAAAAATTGATAAAAATTTTCCTAGGATTAATAAGTGATTATAGCAAGTTTACAGGATACAAGGTTAATATGCAAAAGTCAATTGATTTCCTATGTACTAGCAATAAACAAGTGAAATTTGCACTTAAAAACACACTAACATTTATATTGTCTCCTCTCAAAATGAAATACTTAGGTATAACTCTAAAAAAATACATACAAGATCAATAGGAAAATTACAAAATCCTGATGAACAAAATCTAAAATATATAAATGCAGAGATATTCCATGTTCATGATAAGAAGACTCAATATTGTCCATATGTCTGTTCTTTCTAACTTGACCTATGGAATCTCAATCAAAATCCTAGAAAGTTATTTTGTGGATATTGAAAAACTAAAGTTTATATAAAGAGGCAAAAGAACCAAACTAGCCAACACAGTATTGAAAAAAAACAAAGTTGGAAGACTGATACTAATCAACTTCAAGGCTTAACCATAAAACTACAGTAATTATGGTCATGTAGTATTGGTTAACAAAGAAAGAAAAATAAATCAATAGAAGAGAACAAGGAGCTCAGCTATAGACCTCCATAAATATAGTCAATTGATTTTTGACAAAGGAGCAAAAGATAATACAAAGAAGCAAAGATAGTCTTTTCCACAAATGGTGCTGGAATATCTGGACATTTACGTGCAAAAGAATAAACCTAGACCTATATCATTCACAAAAATTAACTCAAAATGAATTACAGATCTAAATGTTAAATGCAAAATTATAAATTTCCTGCAAGATAACATAAGAGGAAACCTAGATTGCCTTGAATATGATGATGATTTTTTAGATGAAATGTCAGAAGCATAATCTATGAGATAAATGATTGATAAACTATACTTCATTAAAATTAAAAACTTCTCTGTGAAAGACAATGTGAAGAGAACAAGAAGACAAGCCACAGATTGGGGGAAAATAATGTAAAAAACATATCTGATAAAGGGCTGTTATCTAAAATATACAAAAAAAAAAACCCCCTTAAAATAAAAAAAAAACGATTAAAAAAAATGGACCAAAGACTTTAACAGACAACTCACCAAAGACCTTAAACAGATGAAAAATATGCATATAAAAAGATTCTTCACATGATGTCATCAAGAAAATGCAAATTAAAACAAAGAGATACCACTATACACCTATTAAAATGTCCAATATCTGGAACAATGACCATACCAAATCCTGGCGGGGATGAAGAGCAACAAGAACTCTAATTCATTGCTGTTGGGAATGCAAAAGGGAATGCAAAAGTTACCCCCACTGTGGAAGACAGATTGGCAGTTTCTTACAAAACTAAAGATACCCTAACTATATGATCCAGCTGTCATGCTCCTTGGTATTTACCCAAAGGATATGAAAACTTATGTTTGCATAAGGACCTGCTCATGTATGTTTATAAAAGCTTTATTCATAATTGCCCAAATTTGGAAGTAACCAAGATGTTTTTTCAGTAGGTGAATCAATAAACAAATTCTAGTACTTTCAGACAATGAAATAATTCAGTGCTGAGAAGAAGTGAACTATCAAGCTATGGCAAGACATGAAAGAAATTTAAATGCATATTACTAAGTGAAAGAAGTCAATCTGAAAAGGTTACATACCATATGATTCCAACTATATGACATTATGTAAAAGACAATACTTGGAGACAGTAGTTGTCAGAGTTTGAGGTGGGGAGGATGATTAGGTGGAACATTGAAGATTTTTAGGAAACTGAAAATTCTCTGTATGATACCATAATGATAAATTTATATTTATCATTAACATTTGTCATTATACATTTGTCCAAACCCACAAAATGCATAATACCAAAAGTGAATCTTAATGTAAACTATGGACTTTGGGTGATTATTATATGTGAATGTAGGCTTACAAATTGTAACAGATGTACATTCATGGGAGATATTTTTTATTCATACTGTATTTAAAGAACTTTTATTCTTTTAAAAAGATTTTTATCAGAATAGCTAACATATATAATATATTAGTTTCAGGTATACATCATAGTTATTCAACATTTATATACCTAAAGAAGTGATCATCATGATAAGTCCAGTAACCATTTGTTCTAAAAAGTAAATTATTAAAAAAAAACTATACCAAGAAAGAAAAAATGATAGCAAGAAACTAGCAACCAAGATTCGAAGCTCAAGAAAGAGAATCATTTATTGTTTTGGTTTTTTTCCCAAGTAATTATTCATTTTTTCAACAAACTTCCTTGGTGAATGAGACTAACTCCCTGATCTCTCAGTACTCATGGCCTATCAGGGACACAGATGCTTAAAGAAATACTTTAAATAGTGTGTAATGACTGAGGGCAGTAAGTAATGCAAGTCTGAGGTGATTAATCTGCAGGGTAGAGATGGAGGTATAGAAAGGCGGAGCTTAAGCCAGAGACTGATTTGGGAGACAGCCTTGTGGTAATAAGAGATAAAACTGTGTATGAGATCATCCTTGAGTCTGAAGGTTAAGAAAAAAAAGTTATTTAAATCCTCAAAAAGGACTAGCACTAGTGATGCCAGAAATATGGCAGAGTGAGAGATGTCTCGTGATCTCTCCCCTTGAAACAACAATAAGCTGAACATTTAAAACTCAACAAAAAACACCCAAATTGCACATTAGCACGTCTGAGCTTGGAATCTGGGCACAAGAGCTACCGCAGGTCAGAATCTCTGGTGTCGGGCAGTGGACTAGGAGAGACAAAGAAGCTGCCTCCCACAGCTGCTTAAAGAAACTGCCTCCCACAGCCACTTGAGCTCCCTCTAGAAAGAAGGTGAGGGGAGAAGTAGCAGCGAGTTCCCTGAACAGCCTTGCCTGGGAAAGCTGTGAGCTCCTCGCGGCCCACGGCAGGGCCCAGTCATCAGGACAGAGGGCAGAGGGCAGAGAAGGGGGACAGCAGAAATATAACAGTTGATTTTTACCAGCTGCAGTTGCAAAATCGAGGCTGAACCACATCTCCCAACCCCTAATGCAGAGGGCCCCTCCCCCCATACCCTCTGAGACCAAACAGCATGGAGCCCCAGGGTGATCTGAGCAAACACTACCGAAACTGTCACTGATGCTGACAAGAACTGAGACTGAGGGTAGCAAGCGTGATATATAAGAAAAAAAAAAAAGACACTATTAAGAGTTTATAAAAGCAGAGATCAAAGACATAATCTACTGGAAACCAAAAGAAAAACATCTTTGCAACAGGCTAGGGACCATTGTATAATAAATCTTTTTTTCTGGAAAAAAAAAAAACATCAGAATACACTTCCATTAATGCCCAGGTGGAGAATAGTCCATTAAACACTATGAACAAGGTAACAAGGTATCTCAGAAACAAAGAGAAAAATTTCTAGAAAATAAGCTTACAGACATAGAAATGTGAGACTTAAATGACAGAGAATTCAGGATGGTACTTCTGAAAAACTCAATGGGATCTGAAACAAATCACTTCAATAATTTCAGGAATTAAAAAAAAAAACTAGATGAGCAAAATGAGTTCTTTAGCAAGGAGATTGAAACCCTCAAAAAGAACTTAATAGAGCTTCTGGAGATAAAGAACAAACTGTAAGAGATGAAAAATGAAATAACAAGCTTAGGAAATAGTGTCAACCAAATGGAGAAAAGGATCAGAAATATCAAAGACAGAAATCTAGAAATAAATCAGAAGGAAGAAGAGAGAAATTGAAGAATACAAAATAATGAAAGATAAATACAAGAATTAGCTGATACCATCAGGAAAGGAAACATAAGAATAATGGGCATTATTGAAGGGGAGGAAAAGGAGCAAGGATTAGAAAGTATTTTCAGGCAAATAGTTGACAAGAATTTCCCAAATCTAAGGAATGAGCTGGAGCTTAGAATTCAAGAAATCAATAGAACACCTAATTATCTCAACCCAAAAAGACCTTCACCAAGACACATTGTATTAAAATTATCAAAAATCAACGACAAAGACAGAATTCTCAGGGCAACTAGGAAAAAGGAGATGGTAACCTATAAAGAAAAACCCATTAGATTATCATCAGACTTCTCAGCACAAACCTTACAAGCCAGAAAGGAGTGGAATCAAATATTCAAACTATTAAATGAAAGGAACTACCAGCCAAGAATAATGTATCCAGCTAAGCTCTCCTTTAGATATGAAGGAGAAATAAAGACTTTTTTAGACATAAAAAAATGAGGAAATTCTCCACTATGAGGCCTACACTACAGAAAATACTGAAAGAGGTCAGCTCACCTAAAACAAAATGACAAAAAAAAAAAACATAATTAGGAGTAAGGTGACTAGCAGGCTGGTAGAAGCAGAGGAACGCAACCTTTACTAAGAACAGGGCATTATAAACTTAGAAATACAAAGAGATTTGCTATAGCAAGATAGTAATGAATATTCAGCATACATAGGGACAAATTGAGACAATAATGACTGAAAGGGGAGGATTCAAAGATCCAAATTTGCAAAGGGGAATGGAGATAAAGCATACGCAGAAGAAAATGGACGATTGTATATATATATAGATATAGATACAGATATAGATATCTGTATCTATATCTATATATATACATATCTATATATCTATATATCTATATATCTATATCTATATCTATCTATCTATCTATCTATCTATCTATCTATCTATCTATCTATCTATATATATATATAAAACTATCTTTTATATATTTGTAATGGTAACCATATGCCAAATATTCAGAACGGAAGCATATAACAAAAAACAAGAAAGACCAAAGGGAAAACCCACAAGCCAACCAAAATAAAGAAAACACAAGGACAAGGAAGCAATGGAAACATCGAGCTACCAGAAAGCAAGAGATAAAATGGCTATAAGAAGACCTCATATTTCAATAATCAACCTAAATGTAAATGAACTGAACTCACCAATAAAAAGGCACAGAGTTAAACAAACAAAAAAAGGTACAGGGTTGCAGAATGGATCAAAAAACAAAACCCAATCATACTCTGCCTCCAGGAGATACATCTCAGCTCCAAAGACAAATATAGACTCAAAGTGAAAAGGTGGAAAATGATATTTCAAGCAAATGCCATTCAGAGAAAAACAGGAATACTGATACTAACATGAGATGAAATAGATTTCAAAATAAAAAAGGTAAAAAATGATACTAAGGGACACTTCATAATGATAAAGGAAATCACATATTGAGAAGACATAACACTTATTAATATCTATGTTCACAATCAGGGATCCCATGATATATAAAGCAATTACTAACAGAACTAAAGAGAGAATCAGACCAAAACATTATCATAGTAGGGGACTTAAATACCCCACTGTCGGATATGGACAGATAATCCTAACAGAAAATCAATAAGGAAATAACATTCTTAAATGACACATTAGTCCAACTATACATAATTGACATTTACAGAGCCTTCCATCCCAAAACAGCTGCTTATACATTCTTCCCTAGTGCACATGGAACATTCTTAAGGATTGACCACATACTGGGACATAGAAATAGCCTTAACAAATATAAGAAGGTTGAAATCATACCAACCATATTCTCTGATCATAAAGCTTTGAAACTAGAGATCAACTGCAAAAAGAAATCAAGAAGAACTACAAATATAGAGAGATTAAACAACACGCTACTAAAGAATAACTGGGTCAGAGAAGATATAAATAGAAAGATCAAGAAATACATAGAAACGAATGATAATAATAGTACAAAATATCAAAACTTTTGGGACATGGCAAAAGCAGTCATAAGAGGAAAGTTCATATCATTTCAGGCTTACTGCCAAAAACAAGAATGAGTCCAAATAAATAACCTAATGCTTCACCTTAAAAAACTAGAAAAGAAAGAACAAATGAATTCTAGAGTCAGCAGGAGGAAAGAAATAATCAAAATTAGAGCTGAAATAAATGAAATTGAAAACAAAACAAAACAAAACAAAATAAACAAAATAAATAAATGCAACAAAAAGTTGGTTCTTTGAGAAGGTTAATAAAATTGACAAACCCCTGGCTAGACTCACTAAAGAAAAAAGAGAAAGGACAAAAATAAACAAAATTAGGGATGAAAGAGGGGAAATTACGACTGATATTGCAGAAATACAAAGGATCATACAAGAATACTATAAAAAAGCATAGAGCACCAAATTTAATAACCTAGAAGAAATGGACCATTACTTAGAAAAATACAACCTTCCTAGACCGAATCAGAAAGAACTGGAAAATCTAAATACTGATTAGCAGTATGGAAATTGAAACAATCATCGAAAACCTACCAAAAAGTAAAAGTCCAGGACCAGATGGCTTCACCAATGAATTCTACCAAACATTCAAAGAAGAGTTAATACCTATTCTCCTCAAACTCTTCCAAAAAATTGAAGAGAAGGCACCACTTCTCAGCTCATTTTATGAGGCCAATATTACTCTGATACCAAAACCTGGTAAAGATAACCCAAAAAAAGAAAACTACAGACTGATATCTCTCATGAACGCAGAGGCAAAAGTCCTAAATAAGATACCAGCAAATCAAATACAGCAATATATTAAAAAGATTATACATCGTGATCAAGTGGGCTTCATCTTAGAGGCACAGGGATGGTTCAACATACACAAATTGATACATGTGATACACCATATAAACAAATTTAAAAATAAGAATCATATCAACAGATGCAGAAAAAGCCTTCGACAAGATACAGCAGCCATTTATGATCAAAACACTTAACAAAATTGGTATGGAAAAAAAATACCTTAATATAATAAAGGCCATGTATGACAAGCCCTCAGCCAACATTATACTTAATGGTGAAAAACTAAAAACCTTCCCTCTAAGATCAGGAACAAGGCAAAGCTGTCCACTATTGCCACTGTTATTCGATATAACATTGGAGGTCCTAGCGAGTGCAATCAGGCAAGAGAAAGATAAAAAAAGTCACCCAAATAGGAAATGAAGATGTCAAATTGTCTCTATTTGTGGATGAAGAAAATTTTAAAGAAAATTTTATAGAAAATTTTAAAGAATCCACAAGAACACTATTAGAAACAATAAACAAATACAGTAAAGTTTCTGGATACAATATCAACGTATAAAAATCCATAGCATTCCTATACTCTAATAAAAAAGTGTCAGAAAAATAAGTGAGGAAAAAAATTCATTTTGCAATTGTAACAACAACAAAAAAAATACCCAGGAATAAATTTAACAAAACATATGAAGTACCTATATGATGAAAACTACAAGACCCTACTAAAAGGAATTGAAGAAGGTGCAAAGAAATGAAAAGATATTAAATGTTCTTGGATTGGGAAAATTGACATAGTTAAAATGACCTTATTATCTAAAGCATTATACAGATTTAGTGCAATCCACATCAAAATACCATTGGCATTTTTTAAAGAAATAGAATGAAAATCATCAGATTTGTATGGAGGCACAAAAGACCTCGAATTGCCAAAGCCATCCTGAGACAAAAGAATGAGGCTGGAGACTTGGTATTGGTAGAAACACAGACACACGGACCAGTGGAACAGAACTGAGAGTCTAGAAGTAAAACCATATTTATATGGGCAAATAATTTTTGACAAAAAGTCAAAAACATACAGTGGAGAAAGGAAAGACTCTTCAATTAATGGTGCTGGGAAAACTGAAAAGCCAACTAAAAAATGAAATTAGGCGGTTGTCTATTACCACACACCAAAATTAACTCAAAATGGATTACGGACCTGATTGTAAGACTTGAAACAATAAAATACATAGAAGAAAATATAGGAACAAAACTCGAGGACCTTGGACTTAAAGGAGATTTTACGAATTTGACCTCTAAAGCAAAGGAAGTAAAAGCAAAATAAATGAATGAGACTGCATCAAACTAAAAAGCTTTTGCTCAGCAAAAGAAATCGTCAACGAGGTAAAGAGAGAACCATCTGAATGGGAAAATATATTTGCAAGTAACGCCTCCAATTAGGGCCTAATATCCAAAATATACAAACAACTCCTATAACTCAATAATAACCACAAAAAAAAACAAATGATCCAATCAAAAAATGGGCAGAGGACCTGAGCAGACGCTTCTCCCTAGAGGACATATGAATGGCCCACAAATATATGAAAAGATGCTCAACATCGCTATTAGGGAAATGCAAATCAAAAGCACAATGAGATGCCATCTCACACCTGTTAGAATAGCTATACTCAACAGGAAGACTAATAACAAATCCTGGAGAGGATGAGGAGAAAAAGGAACCCTCATACATTGCTGGTGGGACTGCAAATTGGTACAGCCACTATAGAAAACAGTATGGAGGTTCCTCAAAAACCTAAGAATTGATCTACCATATGATCCGGCAATTCCTCTACTGGGTATTCACTCCAAAGACTTGAAAAACCATATCCAGAAAGATATTTGCCCACCAATGTTCATAGCAGCATTGTTCACAGTGGCCAGGACATGGAAGCAACCAAAGTGTCCTACAATAGATGATTGGCTAAAGAAGTTGTGGTACATATATACAATGGAACACTACTCAGCCATAAGAAGAGATGAAATACTGCTATTTGCAACAATGTGGATGGACCTTGAGATAATTATACTAAGTGAAATAAGCCAGACAGGAAAAGTTGAAAATCATATGATATCACTTATATGTGAGATATAAACCTAAAAGCAACAAATGAATAGGACAAACAAACAGAGAGTCATGGACATGGATAATGGAGTAGTGGTTACTAGAGATGGGGGGAGCGGAAAGGGGAGTTAGATGGGTGAAGAAAATTTAAATGATTTCTTTAATTAAATCAATCAATCAATCAATCAATCAATTTTAAAAAATTAAAAAAATAATTTAACACAACTGGTATGTAAACACATATGTATAATGATAAAACAATAAAAATAAAACCTCAATAAAATTAATGTCATTGCCAAGAAATATACAAGTTTGTGAATGAAAGCCCATATTTTGTAATAATGAATTAAGAAATACAAATAGACCAAAAGTGACCTTTTTTTTGAGATGGTGACAATTATTTTTTAAAATAATTTGAATCAGGAGTTAGATTGCTTAGGTTTGCTCTACCACACAATAACTGTGTGGTTTGGAGAAAATGACTATCTTTTTTTCAATTCAACTTTCTCCATTAAAAGACAATTGTAATAAGAAGAATTAATACACATATATCTCTAAAAACTGTGCTTGTTTGAGGGAAAGAAGAAAGTGCTTGGCTGGAGCAGTATCAGCAGGAGAGAGAATGGAAAGGAGGTGGAGGTGAGAAAGGTGAGAGGTGACTAAGATTTTTACTTTCAGTGACATGGGAACACATTGGGGTGTTTTTAGCAACATGGTGACAAGATCTAATCTGTTTAAATGGATCATTCTTTAGGTTTTATGAATAGAGAAGAGAGTCCAGGGATAGAAGCAGAAAGACTGTTAAGAGGCTATTGCAATAATGCAGAGGAGAAAATACGATATCTTTAACAAGGAATTAGTGCTGAGAGACCAAAGCGAATAGGTGTGTATGGATTATTCATGTACAAAGGTTATGTGTCCTCATGGGACTGTATTATAGAGGGTTGCTCTATACAGTCACTCTACTCTATAATTATGAAATAGTGGCAACTTACTGTACAACTTGCCTACTTTCTCTAGCAACAAACGTATTTGTTTCAGATACCACTTAGTGATAGTAGATGAGCTAAGGCTGATCAGTTATTATCAAATGAGAAAGCTCCAAATGACTAAAGTAGGGATCATAATTGTTAAATGGCAAATCTGACATGAATATATAAAAATTCCCAAATTTTACTACTTATTTCAAAGAAGCATGTGATTTGACCATATTTGCATTAAACATAACTGATAATAATTTAAAGAAGATTTTTTTTAAAAGCTCTTATTTATTCCAAAGTTGAGTATACTGTTTTTTCCTTCTAACAGACAGGGTAGGAATAAACAGTTACATGAAAATTTGAAATTAGGAAAATATATTTCTATACTGTTCTCTTCTTGTTTACAGATAAGTAGGAGGAGGAGAGATGCAAGAGTCAAAAAGGACAGCCTACAATTTAGATAAGTTTATTAAATTTACTTTGAATATTCAAAGGAAGAAATGGGATTACATTTATCAGGCGTGACTAAATTTTTCTGCCCAAGAAAGTATGAGAAATATGTTTTGAAATCACTAGAAAGCAAAAGAATAGAGGAGCGAAGAGAAGCTGGGAAGGCTCAAATCAATTGGACAAAAATGATTTACAGAAATTTTAAAAAGAGGTTGACTAATTTTTTCAATTCTGAAATATTTCCCTTGTCATGATGTAAATGTTTCTTTACCTTCCTAATTTCCTGTGAAATCTGCATTGGAAGTCCAATGCCTTCTCTAGTGGTGCTGATATATGTAAATCAGACAAAAATGTCTGTGATCCATATGTGAATTGGTGAGCGAAGAGGTCAATAAGTGGAAAGACTGTAATAGAGCAGGAATTCTGAGCCAATAGTGACTGGGAAAAAATTAAACATCTGACCTCTGAAATCCCTAAATTGATTTGGGGACATGTGGATGTGTCATTAAACATCTACTAGATTTTGATTTTGAGCTATTCTGATTTGGATCTCAAAAAACAGGGTACATTGGCTACCATTTGAGTTAATACCTTAGCCAGGCATTGATAAGCTGAAATGATTGTATATTGAGGATAGGACAATGAAGAGATAAGTGGATCCCACTTGCAGTATTTGGACAGGTCAAGTGTCAAACTCAGGAGCTTTTTAGATACTCTTATTCTGCAGTTCTCCATCTTAATTAAACATTAAAATTACCTGGGTGGCTTTGAAAAAGTGCCTACATTTGAACTCCACCCAAAACCAATTAAATAAGAATTTTATGTGCAGTCAAGTTTAAGAACCACAGTGGGTATCAAATAACTATAGAAAAATTTAACTTAGAACATCCTTCCTATGATCACATTTTTCCAATAACAAATGAATCATTAATTGGTGGTGAAAGAAATAATATGGATCCCCAACTATGTAGAACTCAATTTATTAAAAAAAAAGAGATAGACACTAATATGTGAAGTATGAGTTTACTCTTAAAGAATTAATGAAATTGAAGAAACAAAATTTACACATAGTAACTATCAAAATTGCTCTATGCCTTAAAATATTAGAATAACAATATGCAACAGGTGATTGAGAATTGATTTAAGGAGAAAATGTACCTGGGTTACTCAGGAATTACTGCCTTAGAAGGATCCCAGTAGACAGCTATTAAAGATGGATAAGATTGATCTAAGTTACTTTCCAAATACTTGGAAATACCATTATTATTGAAGCAATCTCCAGATTCTAGAAATTGCGTTGTAAACAAGTGGACATAAAAGAGTTGCAAACTATAAAGATTGTATTTTCGTGAATTGAGTTTTATGTTGTTAATCAAACAAATTTTATGGCAAAATTAATCAACTAACATACATAATTGTCATTATTATTTATAGCAATTAATGAGACACAATAATCAGCTCACAAAAATGAGATAATTACTATTGCTTTCATGAAATTAAAAACATTTTTTTTTTATTCTTAGTTTATTGTCCAGTTTATATACTCTATAGTATAGTGATACAGAGTTACAGCTCTGGGGCTGAACCTCCTAGGTTCAGATCTTTTGCTTTCTGAACTGTGAGCAAAGTAATTAATCTCCATCTCCTGTTTCCTCATATATAAAAATGGGATAATAATACTATTTTTTAAATTGTCATGAGGATTGAAATAGATAATACATGAAAAACACTTAAAATAACATCTGTCATATAGTCTGCCCTCAATAAGTGTTAGCTGTTATAATTACTCTAATTTTCTTTGACATCGGATATTAATTAGTGATCATTATTATTACTCATAAACACAACAGAAAGTGAAAAATAGAGGGTTGCCTTATTTAAATGTTATTTCTAATAACCGGGGTTTCCTGTTGCCACAGGCCTCCACTGAAATAACTATAACCTTTCACAAGTTAATCATCTGTGCTGTGCCTCAGTTTCTCATCTGTATAATGGGGATAATCATACTTCATACTTCAAAGATTGTTGTGAGAATTGATTAATTTATACAAAGCACTTAAAATCATACCTGGCACAAATTAAACATCATGTGTTAGCTATTATTCTTATAATTATCACTATCTTTATAATTCTGCTTCATTCATGATCTTCCCTTTGTTATTCTCACAGTTCCCAAGTGCCCTGAAGGGTCCTTTAGTGGATCCCCTCTACCTGTGTTAATTTCCCTGGTTGCTTGTGAGCTTAAGGCAGCAGAAAATGACTACCAGCTTATTAATAGCATTTTGACTGAAACTCATTTTTATAGAATGTCCTGGGAATTTACATTTTAAGCCTTTCTTCACTAATATTCTTCTGTTGAAGGATATTCTGTAAGTGTAGGTAAAAAGAGCCAAAACTCATCCTCATTACCTTTGGGCATTAAGTGGAGATGGAAGGCAGAGCATTTCCATGAACTTGGATCCATTCTACATTTAAGGTCAGTCCAAAGGAAATGTTTCTCTGCCATTGAGAAGAAAGGAGAATGGCTTTTAGTTCTTTGACACTTAAAATCTAAAATGGAAATAACTCAAGATAATAAAAATTAGCTAAACTAGCTCCATAATTTTCTAGAAGTTGGAACTATTCATATTGCTCTTTATAGACAAATCGAATTATGACAATGGTACCTCACGTGTGGTCATGTGTTGAGATAATTTAGAAAATTATGACGGTGACAGCAATTTTTAGGAAATGTACCATCAAACAAGGTTTTTCAGCCCTGGAAGGAAGAAAAAATTAAAACTCATCTTCTTAACAGTTTAATAGTAACAATATTCTGATAATACTAAATAGGTAAATTGTAACATTCTTTTCTCAACATAATCAACTTAGGCAGTATTTCTGCAGTAAATTTAAATGTAAACTACATTATTAAAAAATAATAGTGTTCTATTTTGTTTTATCTGAATTTGAGAATAAGTCCCTTTTATCTAATGGAAGAGAACAAAAAGAACAGACATAGTATTTTAAAAATAGCACCCTAAAGATTTTTAAAAACCAGAAAATTGAAATAAATTTGTAAAGATGGCATATCATTTTTAGAATTTTTTCAAGGTTCTTTCATTAAAAATCACCCCCACACTGCATTCTTTATAAAAGAAATTACTCTACTCATTTTTATTAGTTTAGCTTTAATGCCAGTACTCAGGTTTATAAGTGCAGTATTAGAAAAACAATGGATTAATAATAGATGTCATATGATGCTTTTATATCTCATATTATGTTTGATTCCTCATTGCTTTTCTCAGTTTCTTTAATTCCTAATCACTCTCCTCCAAACAGAGAGCATCTGCCAATTTCATTATATGGGAACTTAATAATATTTAATTAAAATACAAAGCTCTAGTTGCTATCTACCATTTAATTGAATGTGATTTAAATAAAACAATAATAGAAAGTATCAGATAGTTCATATATATTTCTGTTTGAAAAAGGATAATATCTTGACTATTTCTTCAGGGTAACCACAGGTTTTGTAATTTTATCTATATTATAAAAAGAAACTTTGCAAAATATTATTGGTTTTTCTTACCTTCTAGAACCACATCTTACTGTAGCTTTTTAAATATTAACTTTTCTTTTGGACATTCAAAGCCATGCCATTGCATTTTTATGTATCTTAAAAGTTTACTCTAGATGTAACTGTGTAATGGTTTCAAAATATTCATCTACAATGCTTAATAAGATTAAAAATGCTTTTACTAATTATTTTTTGCTTGCAAATTTTGATGAGGAGTGTAATTGTATGACAATCTGTTAAAAGGACCTCTTTTGGTAAAAGTGATAATTACCAATTAGTTACTAGTTATCCTACAAGAGTGAGGAAGGAATGGTAATAATCAAGGCAGAATTCAAATGCTATGAATTATTGTTCTTTCTTTTTTTCTCTATATCCAATAGTAATTTTTATAAAGCAAATGGACAAGTATAGAAATGCGGAACATAGAAGAAAAAAGGTTGAGACAGGCACTGTGTTTAGAATAAATATGTATTTTATAAAAAAGTTTGAAAGTGGTCTTCAGTATGCATCTTATATTTTGTCACATTTGCTTCAAATCACTTTTTAAAATAATATGTTATAAATTCCATTGAAGTTTCTTTTGTGCTTTTTCCCTGTCCTATTCCTATCACTCCACATTAACATGAAGTTGCTATTTAGTTAAACTGTCCACAGATTTACTTTTATAACATAATTATAAAAACAAATATTCAGAAACAGTTTATTATATATTTTTGGTATTTTAAAAATGTACATACATATTCTAGTTCATTTTAATTTCTATATGGTATTACTTCATATCAGTGGTGAACCAAGGTGGAATGGGAAGAAGCAGATGATGGTGGTAGCTGTATGCAGATAGGGAGTAGAATTTTATCACTGACATTGTTTAGAATTGCCAAATTTTTATTGGTTTTATTGTTGTTTTTAAATTTTTTACAGACAATGCTCCTCCTTATTGCTTACACTGAGACAGAACAATTCTACTATTCCCCTTCCCCTTAGTATGTCACTGCAGAGTATGAATATGATATAATTTCAACATTTCTTCAATTTTCGTGATCACGTGTCAGTGCTATACAAAGTACATGGTCTGCAAACTGCTTATACTTGGTTGGTGATGAGACAAATAGTTTGCATCATAATATATATTAATATAATATTTCCTTCATCCAGACAATTATGTAAATGAGGTAGTTTACCTGAACCAGTGTGTAATGATTTGCTTTCTGTAACAAGTCCCTTGCAACAGGATGGTAACAAACTGTTCACAGAGCAGTACTAGGCAGTACTAGGCACTTGGAACAGCGAAGATCTGAGACAGTTGCAATTTTTCTTACATATTACTCATAATTCAGAGAACATGCTTATATATGCTTTCTAATATAAGAGTGCAAGTGTTTTCCTGAACTTGTTCCTAAATGAAGATATGCTGGGAATTGGGCTATTTTCATAGTCAGCTTTGGTACTTAACAGTAAACTGATCTCCAGAGTTGTTGTACCAGCTTCCCCTCTGACTAGCATGCTGTAAATTTAAATTTTCCCCAAACCATACCATTAGTTAGAAATGTCAGACTTTTCCAATTTCATTAATATAGATGATTTCTCTTTATTATTTTACCTTGCATTTCATGATTACTATTAGAGCAGTTGTTCATCCTCTCATATTAGCCTTTCAACTTTACTACATGTTGTTTCTTACTGATTTGAGGATTAATAAATATTATATTTCAGAAAAATATTTTTGTTAAGACTGTAAATATCTTCTCTCAAACTCTTGTATTTTAACTGTTTATCTTTTTTGTTTTCTTTTTGTCTTACAATTTTTTTTATTTTGATGTAATTAAATTCTTCATCAATCTTTTTCTTTATGATTTTAAAACATTTTCTGTCTTTATCAAGGTATCCTTTCCTATTCCACCATTATAAATAGAGTCTCTATGTTGTCACCTGTGTTTAAAAGTTTTAAAATTTTCATATTTAAGATTTTAATCCACTTTTTCTTTCTGCTTGGAGTGAGGTCAGTATTTAATTTTATTTTATCATTCCATATGAATAGAAATTTGTATTCTAATGATATTTAAAAATTGATACACACTATTAATTTATAAATTTATAATGGTGACTTGTGTACATCAAATTCTAGTATCTATGCACTTTTTTCCTGTTATTTTTACAATTTCTGGCCATTGGGAATTTTGCTGGTCTTTCGCCTATAATATGCTGTTTTACTTACCTCTTATTTGGTAGAAAAGGGCCCTTGGTCCTATGAGTTTTCTGTAAAATTATTTTGTTTATTCTTATATCTTTGTATTTTTATATGTATCTTAGAATTAGTTTATATAATTCAACCAATTATGTTGGGTATTTCTTGTACTTTTTTGTTACTTTTTTTTTAAATGTAAGGAAGGATCTTTTGTAATTTTCTTTTTATAGTGCTGTTATCCCCAAAAGTTATTTCAGTACCATGCAGTACCATACCATGAAAACGATGAAACTCTATTAATTTCAAATGAAGAATCAACTTTGAAGTAAATAATTTTTTTCTGATTTGGAAGCTCTTATTTGTTATATCAGAAAAACCATCCATGCCAGCACATCGATTACAAAATTAATGAATGACACTAGTTGCTTGCAGAAGTAGAATTCTAATGCACATGCTTGCCAACTGTTAGTAAATTTACTCCAATGAAAAATTATTTTTAAAATATTATATTGAAATAAGTTTAGGAAAGAATCAGAAAGAACTTCATACAAGTCTATATTTCAATCATCTCATAGTATGAATGAGTCAAATTCAGGAGAGAGTAAAATATAGGCATCAAGTGGTTGTCTATGTGCAGAATTATTAGGTCAGGATGTAAAAGACTGAAAGTATTGGTTCAGAGCACCTGGCTTGGCTCTGGCCCTTATAGTGAGAGAAAGGCAGGGATAAATGTCCAGTCTAGGATACACATAGTCTACAATAAAAAAAGAAAATTGAACTTATAGTCAGTCTGGTAAAGTGAACTAACATGATAAACTTCCTCATAGTAAACTCACAGGAACAATCTATAAAATATAATTTAATATTTACTTAACAAATCTTAAAAAATATATAAAAAAACAATTCTTGAGTGTTAAAAAGAGAGAAGCACTTCAAATTCAGGTGTATGAAGAGGAATTTAATTGAATGGTATATGAAAATACTGGAACTAGCATATGCCTTGTACTAGGAGTTTTAATGTATATGCTGGAGACAATAATTCATGATATATTTCTCTTGAAATAATCCAATTCCATATTTAATACGATTAAATTTTTGGACTTTTATTAATAGATTATAGCAGTGTTTGATTATATATAGCAGCTCTGGGGATGAAAACATGTAGTCATTGAAATAAAAATTTAATAAATGAGTTATAAAAAGATTAAGCTAATTGGAAGATGAGTTTGGTATACTGAGGAATCAAACATATTGTTGAACAAAAGATAAAGAAATGTTAAATAAATATATATATTTTTTAAAAACAGAGAAAAAATAATGAGAAAGTTCAAAGTTCAATGCGTGTTGAATAGGAGTTCCAGAAGGAATGAACAGAGACTTGAGAAGAGAAAATACTGACAGAGTAATAGCTGAAGTTTTCTCAGATGGATAAATCAGGAGTCTTCTGACTGAAAAGTATAGTGAGTATATAGTAGGAAAATTAAAGCAGTGTATAGTTATGTATTGAAGCAAAAATACATCATAGTACTTATTTGCATTCATTCCTAAATATGTAATTACTAAACATTTTCAACTATGTCATTATGTTTTTAGATACAAAGAAACAATATCACAAGCAGTAGAGGGAAAGCGATCCCCTAATAGAAGCAAACAAGCAAACATACAGATGAAAACTACAAAGATAAGAGTTCTGGTAAAGCTGGCAGACGGTTAACGTTGTGTTTGCCTCCTTTCATGACCACATCTAAACTGGAGTGGCTCCATAGTGTAGTGGTTAGCACATCTGCTTTACATACAGAAGGCCTTGGGTTCACACCCCAGGTGGAGACACAGACTATACCGCGGGTGTGCCAGGCCCCAGGTGCATGCCGCGAGCATGTGGAAGGAGACACTTCACCTTCAGAGATCCAGTTCTTAAAGGGAAATGACAATATCCATAGGTCAGGGGTGAAAGTGGTGGTGGTGGGGGGGCAGAGATTAAAGAGAGGAGAAAAAAATTACAACTAAACTACAGAACAACTATCATTGAGAATCGCTGGAAGTCTAGCTATACAGAAGTCCCAACATCAAGGACGTATATAAGCCACATCAAGACTGGAAGGGTGGAGACATAGAGCAGGCTGATCTCACACCTATGTGTGGCAGTAGAGAATCAAGAAGAATATCTCAGCTGTGGAGGTCTCCCCCTGAGGAGTGAGGGATCGCACCCCACAATGGGCCCCATAGCACAAAGTTCCAGGGCCAGGGAGAGAAATATCCACAACTTCTGGTTGTGAAAACCAGCTGAATTTGTGGCTAAGTGAGACAGAGTACTGCTGGAGTCTCAAGTGTTCCTTTTAAAGGGCTCACACATGAATTTACTTGTTAATGAACTTATTCACTCTGAGTTCCAGCACTGGGGGTGCAGCTCGAAAGGTGTCAGGGACATACAAGAAAGAATTGAGTTGTCTAGCTTCAAGGCAGTGTTGGAGGGGCACCTTTCTCCCAGACAGAAGTCCTGGCAGAAGTCACTGTTCTTTTGTTGAGCCCTCGCCCTACCAGGTGCAAACACAGGAGTGGCACCATATCTGTATCTTTATAACCTAGCTAACACCATTCACTTAACTCTGGTGATTCCCTGAGACTATACCCTACTCAACTTGCAGGCCCACTCAAGCCTTTTTCAGTGGCTTTTTCATAGAAACTATCTTAGCTAATGCTGTGGACTTTCCAAAAATTCTCTCAAAGAGATTTAAGCAGCATCTGGCCTTGGCATGCTGGAAGCAGCCCACCTCTGTCTACAGCTTAGCTTCTCCGAACACCTTCAAACTCAGAATGATGACAATCATCAACGAATCAATTTGTAGACATACCAAGTGGCCCTGGGCAGGGCATAGTCAGCAGCTGAACATGGCCTGCATCAGAGCCCCTCCCAAGAGACTACAGAACCAACACACCTGGTGGCCAGCTTCAGACCACGCCAGAGCACCATACAACCACCTCTATAAATGACATATTCAAAAGGAAGTTTCAACAGGCACCAAAGCCTTGCTAAAATGAATCCTTCTCTGTAGGGTCAGTCCTTTAACAACAGCTCCTCTATTGTAGTCATGGCCAGCTCTCACAATCAGCCTCAGAGTCAGTCTCTCCCATTGATGTGCAAATAGCAACTAATGCTCAACAACAATAGAAGCACACACACAACCCACACAAGGGATACACCTGGAGCACCCAGCTCAGGTGACCAGAGAAACTGTATCACTGGGCCCCACAGGACACCTACTACATAAGGCCACTCTACCTAATACATAGAAACAAACACATGAAGGCAGCCAAAATGAGAAGACAAAGAAACATGACCCAAAAGAAAGAACAGAGCAAAGCTCTAGAAAAAGAACCAAATGAAATGGAGACACACAATCTACCAGATGCACAGTTCAAACACTAGTTAGAAGGATGCTCACTAATCTCAGTGAAAACTTCAACAAAAAGACAGGAAACATAAAAATGGAAATAGAAAACAAAAAAAAAGAACCAGTCAGAAATGAAGAATGCAATTACCGAAATAAAGAATAAATTGGAGAAAATCAACAGTATATTAAATGAAGCAGAGAATTAAATCAATTTGGAAGATAAAGTAGCAGAGAACACTCAAACAGAACAGCTAAGACAAAAAATCTAAAATTATAAGGATAGTTTAAGGGGCCCCTGGGACAGCAAGCATACCAGCATTTGCATCACAGGGATACCAGAATGAGATGAGAGAGAACAAGAAAATAAAAACTTATTTGACAAAATACCAATGGAAAACCTCCCTAACCTGGCGAAGGAAATAGACATACAAGCCCAGGAAGCACAGAGAATTCCAAACAAAATGAACTCCTGAAAACCCACACCAAGACACATCACAATGAAAATGATAAAGGTTGAAGACAAAGAATCTTCCAAATGGCAAGAGAAAAGCATTTAGTTACCTTACAAGAGATGTCCATAAGACTGTCAGCTGATTTTTTAACAGAAACTTTGCAGGTCTGAAAGTTTTGGCACAAAAAATTTGAAGCCATGAAAAGCAAGGACCTACAACTAAGATTACTCTACCTAGAAAAGCTATCATTTAGAATTGAGGGACAGATAAAGAGTTTCCCAGACAAGAAAAAGCTAAAAGAGTTCATTTGCATCAAACCAGTATTACAAGAAATGTTAAGGAGATTTCTTTAAGAAGAAAGGAAAAAAGGTAAAAAATGTGAATAATAAAATACTAATAACTACATATCTATCAACAAGCACTTTAAATGTTAATCAATTAAATGTTCCAATCAAAAGACACAGGGTGGCCAAACGTATAAGAAAACGAGTCCTTTACATATGCTTCCTACAGGAAACTCACTTCAAATCAAAAGACACAGACTAAAGTAAATGGATGAAAAATATACTTCATGAAAATAGAAATTTAAAAAGAAGCTGGATAGCAATACTTATACCAGACAAAATAGACTTTAAAACAAAGGCTATATAATAAGAGACAAAGAAGGACCCAGTATTTCCACCTCTGGGTATCCACCAGAAGAAACCCAAAAGACTACTTCAAAGGTATATGTTCATATGTTCATTATTATTTACAATAGTAGCATTATTTACAGTAGCTAAGATGGAGGCAACCCTGTGTCTATCAATGGATGAATGGGTAAAGAAGAGGTGGTACATATATAAATGGATTATTACTCAGCCATAAAAAGAATAAAATCTTGCCATGTGCTATGACATAGATGGACCTAGAGGATATTGTACTGAGTGAAGTAAGTCAGAAAGAGAAAGACAAATGTCATATTATTATATATATATATATATATATATATATATATATATATATGTGAAATCTAAAAGACAAAGTAAATGAAGAAACAAAACAAAACAAGCTCATAGATACAGAAAACATTTTGATAGTTGACAGATGGAGCAGAATTAGGGGGATGGATGAAAAAGAAAGAGATTAAGAAGTAAAAATTGGTGCTAGTCTAGTTGTGAATGTATATTGTTTGTACTTAATTCTTCACTGTATTAATGTTCAGTTTACTAAACTGACTGCCTCAAGTTCAGGCAAGTTATAATGCCTCGTTGTGCTACAATAAAAAAAAAACACATGCAAAAAAAAGAAGTAAAAATTGGTAGTTACAAAATAGTCATGGGAATGTAAAGTACAACATAAGGAATTTAGTCAATATTATAACTATGTATGCTGTCAGATGCATAATAGGGTTTATCAGGGTGAACACTTCATAAGTTATATAAATGTCTAATCACTATGTTGTAGACCTGAAACTAATATGATATTGTATTTCAACTCTAACTGAAAAATAAAAAATTATTTTAAAAAGAAGCAAAAAAATAGGGTAGATGAATAGATAAGAAAACAAGATCCTTACATTTGCTGTGTACATGAGACTCATTACAGTTAAAAGTCACACACAGACTAAAAGTAAAGAAATAGAAAAAAATGTTTTCATGAAAATGGAAACAAATGAAAAAAAATCTGGAGTAGCAATACTTATGCCAGACAAAATAGACTTTAAATTAAAGGCAATATAACAAGAGACTAAGAAGGGCCCAGTAATCCCACCTTGGCATATTTATCTGAAGAAAACTTAAACACTACTTTGAAGAGACATATGAATCTATATGTTCATTGCCACATTATTTACAATAGCCAAGATATGGAGGCAACCTGGGTGTCCATCAATGGAAGAATGAATAAAGAATAAATTGTACACATGTACGATATAATATTACTCAGCCATTAAAAGAATAAGATCTTGCCATCTGAAACAACATAGATGGACCTAAAAAGTATTGTGCTGAGTGGAGTAAGTCAAACAAAGAAAAACAAATGTCATATAATTTCATTTATATGTGGAATCTAGAGAACAGGATAAAAAAAAATAGAAATAAGCTCATAGATACAGAGTATTTTGATGGTTGCTGGATGGGAATGTGAAAGATGGCTGAAGCAGGCAGGTGATTAAGAGGTACAAACTGGTAGTTACAAAATAGTCATGGGGATGTAGAGTGTAACATGGGGAATACAGTCAGTAGGTCTGTATTATTTATGTATAGTGTTAGATATTAGATTTATCAGGGTGATCACTTTGTAATTTATATAAATGTCTGATCACTGTGTTGTATACTTGGAATTAATATAACATCATATATGAACTGTAATTGAAAAATAAAAATATTAAAAATATAAAAACTACAAAGATAAGTGGTATAATAGAAATAGGTAAAGAATATTATGACTATGTGACTAGAGAGTATGAGGATGCATCTCTACCTCAAAAAGTCAGGAAGTCTTTAAAATGAGATGGTGCTTGAGCTCAGTTTTGCAAAAAGAACAAATAAATAACATATGGTAGATTACTATTTTAGCAAAATAAAAGAAATAATTGTAGGCAATACATACCTAAGCATAATCATATGGGGGCCCACATCATGTTCTAGGACCTACAGATAGTCTGATACAGCAGAGAGCAGAATGAGGCTCAGGCAGTATGCAGTGATGGAAGTTAAGGCAAAGCAGAGGATGTAGCCTAAGTTTTCTCTGAAAGAAGATGGTCAGTCCCACTCAAAGTGTGGTCTGTGAACTGAAGCAAGCCCATCAACTCTCTAAGGTCCTTAGTGAGATAAGAAGGAAAAATGAGAAACAGCATTTAGGAACTTTTATAGCAATTTGACCTTAACAAGAAATCCAAGTGTGTGACTTTGTACTACACAAAGTATCAGTCTGAGAGAGTTTGGAAACAAAAGACAAATAAAAAACGACAATAAAAATTGGTTCATAGATAGTTTGAAAGGGCTTCCGAAGGGTTCTCAATTGGGGAGGAGCTGTTACAACAAGGCAACTACCACAATGTTATATATGAGAAAAATGGGCTCAGAGTAGTAAGACAAGTTGCTTCAGTTCAAATACCAAATTAAGTGAGACATATTCTTTTTGACCTCAATGATATCAAATATGTATACCTTATTGTGAATTTAAGTTATTCTATGTTCTTCCAGGAAATTTTAAAACAAACCTATAAAAGAGCATACTCTATGGCTTCCCCACCTTCTTCTTCGAATCCACACAAATGAAAGAAAATATATATTTCCAAAATCTATTAGCATTTTTGAAAAACAAAGAGACTCCATGGCAGACTAGAAATTGTGAAGAGTCTTGACAAATTAAAAGCAGATGATATGTAATTAAAGAAAGAAACCTTAGTTCGAGATTAATGAAGGATGATACTATAACAAAAGCGGTAGTTATAGCAAGCATGCTGATTGCCCAGAGATGATGGATAACTAGAATAAGGAAAGAAGGCACAGAGGAAAATAACAGAGAGATTAGCTTAATTGTCACAGGTTGAGTGGCCAGAAATCTCTTGCACATCTTGAGACAAGCAGCGAAAATTGAATATATGGGTTTCTTTCAGGTGGTGACAGTGAAAGTGGGATCTTGAATCAAAGAATGAGAGCAATGGTCCAGATAGATGGTAACACTTGAAAGAAATGAAGAACATATGCAAGCCACAATGCTAGTCATGGCTGGTGAGCATGCCCCAGAACTAAATCACATCAAAATAAAAGCCACAATATGCCCTGCCTCTACCCTCAGTAGACTATGCAAACAGAATCTGAAAAACCATCTCAACTAAAAAAAAAAAATATGCAATAAAAAAGTTAATAAAAGTCAAGGAAAGTCAATATCAAGAATAAATGATGATCAACTAAAAAATAACACATGTAAGTAAGCAGAATTAATAAATGTGAGCTGTAGAGGTCTTTAAGATGAATTGTATTAACATTCTGAGAGAAATGAAAGAAGCAGCAGAAATCATTAAAATGGACAATTTAATTATTGGCATAAAATAAAACATTAGTTGTTGGAATGAATAACAGAATGGATTTAACTGAAAAAAATTAGTTTTTTGGTTGAAAACAAAACGTATTCCCAGAATGCAGCATAAAATATAAAGATATGTACATCATGCAAGAAAAGTCTCACATAGGATGGGTTGAAAATTCCCCAAATCTATTCAATAGCATTTGGGAAAGAAAAAAGAAAATACAATGGAGAGAAAGTTAGTAGAATGTCCTACAACTGAAGAGAAACATAAGTTCTGAAATTAAAGAGATCTATGAAGTATTCAGTAGAAATAAATTTTTAAAAACTCACAAAAACAAGTGTTGTGAGTTTAGAATAACAGCAAGTAAGAGAAAAATTAAAGTCTATAAAATTTCTTTGGTGTGAAAAAGAAGAAAAGATATCAACAAATTTGAGAATCAAGTTGCCATCAAATTTTCCACTAATGACACTGAACATAAGAAGAATGGGCAGGATGTGTTGGGAGGAAATTTTTTAATTAATTTTTTTGCCGTAATATTGGTAAATAAAATTACATAGGTTTCAACTGTACAATTCAATAATACATCATGTGCGTATTGGATTGTACATTCACCACCCAAAGTTAAATTTCCTTCTGTCACCATATATTTGACCCCCTTTACCCTTATCTTCCTTAGTTCCTCTACTAACCACTAAACTCTTGTCTGTATCTATGAGTCTCTGTTTGTCTTATTTGTTGCTTTCAGTTTTATATCTCACATATGAGTGAAATCATATGGTTCTCAACTTTTTCTGACTTATTTCGCTTAACATGATAATTTCAAGATCGATCTATGTTGTCTCAAGTGGCAGTATTTTGTCTTTGCTTATGGCTGAGTAATATTCCATTTTGCACATATGTACCACATATCTTCTTTATCCAATCATCTATTGAAAGACACTTTGTTTCCATGTCTTTGTCACCATGAATGATGCTGCAGTGAACATCAGGGTGCATATATCTTTACGAATAAATGTTCTCAAATTTTGGGAGTAGATTCCCAGAAGAAGAATTCCTGGGTCATATGGTAATTCTATTCTTAATTTTTTGAGGAATCGAAATAACCATTTTCCATAGTGGCTGTACCAATTTACATTCCCACCAGCAGTGTGTGTGGGTTTCTTTTTCTACACAACTTTGCCAACTTGTTATATTGAAAACCATTCTAACAAGTTGGAGGTGGTTATGTCATTGTAGTTTTGATTTGCATTTCTCCAATACCTAGTGAAATTAAGCATCTTTTTATATGACTGTTGGCCATTTGTATGTTTTTTGAGAGAAGTGTTTGCTCAGGTCATCTGCTCATATTTTAATTAGATTGTTTTTGTTGTTATTATTGAGTTGTATAATTCTTCCTATATTCAGATATTAGCCCCTTATCAGAGGCGTTGTTTTCAAATATTTTTTTTTTCCCATTCAGTTAGTTGCCTCTTTGTCTTGATGGTTTCTTTCGCCCCACGGAAACTTTTTAGTTTGATATAGTCCCATTTATTTATTTTTGCTTTTACTTCCGTTGCCTTTGAAGTTAAATTTAAAAAATCCTCTCTAAATCCAAGGTCTATAAATCTAGAACCTATGTTTTGTTCTATATGATTTATTGTTTCAGGTCTTATATTCAGGTCTTTGATTCATTTTGAGTTAATTTTGGTGTATGGTGACAGCAATCTAGTTTCAATCTTTTTTATGTGGCTTTCAAATTTTCTCAGCATCATTTTTTGAAGAGGCTTTTTTTCTCCCTTGTATGTTTCTGGTTCCTTTGTTGTAAATTATTTGCCCATATGTATATAGGTTTATTTCTGGACTCTCATATTACTCAAAGCAATATACAGATTTAATGCAATCCTCATCAAAATACGATTTTTTTTAAAGAAATGGAACAAAAAATCATCAGTTTTATATGGAATCACAAAAGACCCAGAATAGTCAAAGAAATCCTGAGAAAAAAGAACAAGGCCAGAGGTATTACATTGCCTGACTTCAAGTTGTACTATAAAGTGACAATAATCTAAACGGCATAGTATTGGCAGAAAAACAGACACACAGATCAATGGAACAGCATCAGGAGAAAATTTTATTTTATTATTATTAATTTTTCATTAAACAATTTTTTAATTAAAAGTAATAAATGAAACGTTTACATAACATGATTAAAAATCAATTAGATAATATTTCTATGGTATGTTTAAAAAATTAACCTAAGTACACAGGCAATTTTAATATTTTATAAAGATGGCATATCATTAGTGGGTAAAGGAATAAATTATATAATAAATGGTATTAGGAAAGTTGTTATCTACATGGAAATACATACAAATTTAAATCTCTTATAAAACATGTATAGTATGGACAAAGACTTTTAAAAACCTATAAATTCTAAGAAAATAGTATAGAAAGCTATGTTTTGAACTTGGAATGATAGGTATTTATGTATACGCAGAAGCCATAAAAAACATATGTACACATAGGACTATACTTTTAAAAAAAAATGCTACATAAGTAGTGGCAAAATATTTGGAACACATGGAACAAATAAAGCAATTACCACTTAAATGATACAAAGAACTCCTACTAATACCAAGAAAACAAAACAAAAATAGTTAAGAAGAAAAAAGATTTGAACAAAGTATTTTCAGAAGAGGGAGCATAACTGTTTGAATTAGGAAAATGCAAATTAAAGCACTAATAGATATCTTTTGAAAGTGAGATTGGTGAAAAAGAAAAACTGTGATAATATCAAGTGTTAGCAAAGGGTAGAGGAAATAACTTTGAAACAATGTGGTAGAAATCTAAATTGGAATAGCTATTTTGGATGACAATTTGAGGGTGTTGATCTTTGATTCCAATTCTTCATATATTCTCTAGAGAAACGTACGAAGTTTACACAAGAAAACACAAACTGGATCTTCATAGTAGTACTGTTTGATGATATGGTAAATATTTTAAATTTGAAAATGTTTACTTTGATTGACACAATATTCAATACCTCTAAGGATCATAAAGCAGAGCCAAATGTCAGGTAATAAAAAATAAAACCTCGTTTCTCTAGATGACAGTTTTATCTTTTACTTACTGGAACAATTCTATAAATAAACCTAAAGAAATTAGTAGCTATACTATAAAGTTAAGAAATAAAGGGTGCGTTTTATTTCAAGTTATATTATCAAGTACAAGTAATTCAAATTTTCCATCCTTTACCTTCTTCAACTGAGGGATTCTTACCTAAGTTTTAGTCATAAACGTTTGGAAAGTCAAAGAATTATCTGATTCAATTTCTTGACTTTTGAAAGACAATACAAATGTCTATTACAGATGATATTTATCTCTGTAGTTGAAAGTGTCATAGTATTTCTCTAAAATATATTTCCTCTTGTTGATTTTTCTTTCTTATCCCTTTCTGTTAGTTCTTATTTTAACTTTGTAATGTTTCATCTGCACAGAGCTACCAAACAGTAGGAAAAAAATGTATGAGGAAAATAAAGGTCAGTTACAATATTCTAGATAACTGAAATAACTATAAAACTAAAGATGAAATATTGCAACCCAGAAAATTATAGAATTTATGTGTTGAGGCAATATATTTTTATATCATTGGAATAATAGAAAATGACTAACCTGTGTAAAGGTTAAGATACAAATGTTTTCATCCATAAGTTTTTGCCAATCCCTGTGATACTTCCAAATTGGTAATACTACTCGTGGTTTGTTTATTCCCTCATGTCTTCAAAAAGTCTTTACTAAACTCATGTCAGGAACAAAAGGCCATACCATTTATGGTAGATTTCTCTCTTTAGGGTAGGTGAGGGGAATAGAAAAAGTGATAATTTTATTCAGCACTTAATTCATGCAACAAAAGATTTCTGGGGATGCATTACATGCCAGGTTTAACGCTGAGAGTGGTGAACACAGCAGTAAATAAAACAGAATTTTGCTTTGTGGTAGTTATATTCTAGCACATCAAAAATTGTAAAAATGGCTATATTAAAAATTAAAATGTTTGAATTTATTTTTTATATGACTAACATTGGGATCATATAATTATTTTATATATCATCAAATTTTATTATGTATATATATTTTTTGGCTTATTTTTTCCTTAGTATTTTATCTTCTTAAAGACAGTTCTTCCCCACCCCTACTTGGGGCCTAATCAAATACTTGGCACAGAGTAGGAATTTAATAAAGTTTACTAAACAGCCATAGTATTCAACTTCTATGTACCTGAATATCTTCAACTATAGAAATAAGAATAGTGATGATAATAATAATAGTGTTACCAGTATTTATATGGTTGTGAATAGTAACATATACTATCTTTGGAAATCTTCATAAGATTTCAGGCAGAAGATGTTCGATTTGTCAATCTCATTAAAACATATATTTTAAAACACATTTCCATTTATAATATTATTATGAATGAAAACTTTGTGATGATGAGCCCTAAGAAAGAGAAAAATACTTTTGGATATACTTTTAACTATCTCTTACATGTGCTCCAGAGAGGGAAAAAATAACATGCTCACTTTCCCCACCATTTAAAATAATCTAAATGCAGCTTTATTCTTGATGGTCAAATTTTACTGTTCATATTTCCTTCCTTCTATGAGTATTTATATAATTTGTCTTAAATGCTTTTCTGCATAATGAATAGATTATTGTTTTTAATGTTAACAATCATGCCAAGTGTAATTTGTCTTTAATTTTTTTTCTATTTATACAGTAGTAAAACTCTTTAACTATTCTCTTCTTTTGAAAACAAATCACATTTTGGAGGAGAGAAAAAATGTTTTACACATTTTTTTCATACACGATAAGAAATTCATTCCACAAGTGGTGTAAGACCTTTAAAAGACCTTTATCTACCTCACCGAATAAATTTGATATGCCTTACAGACCATTATGTGAACTCTCCCTCACTGTGCATGCAGATAGTACCATCTCTTGAAAGCACTAACACTATCATTTCCATTCAGATGATGAAATTGTAATAAAAACAGTTTATATGCTACATTTGTATACGATTACACATTAGATTGTAGAACGTTAACATTTATTTTTCTTCTACTAATAATTATTTTTTCAAGATCCAATAAATTCAAGAAGCTTTAAAACATGTTTAAACGAAAGTATCTGTTTCATAGGAAAGAATGCCCTGCTGGTGGTGCTACTGATACTGTTTAGAAGCTAAACTAAATATCTATATGCCCCTATGCCATTTATACAGGTTTCTTATATTTTTTTCACAGTATGAGAACTGCTTAGTTATTGCTAATGGTATTTGAATACAGATCCTAATTTACTTTAAATGTGATCCTATTCCAATTTATTTATTTTCTTATTTAATTGTCTTTATAACAAATAAATAGTTCTGAGACCTTAATAAGTAAAAAAAAAAAAAATTGTAAGATTAACCCAAGTAGAATTCGTATTATCTGCCTATTAAAGTGAATAATTTGACAAGAGCTATAAAGTACTTGAATTTGGTGAAATCAGACCTCTGATTAAGTAATATGGCTCTTTCTATGATGGAACCTACAAAAACAATTTGTTAAATAGTTATATTTTAAAGCTAAAAATGGATGGAAACCATCTTGTTTAATACATTGATTTTTAGATATGAGAAAACTGATAGAATTAAGCAACACATCTAAACTTTTCATATAGTTAGGAGCAGACTTGAAATTTAGAACTCAGATGACTTACGCATATTTGAAATGGTTTTTATGCTGTACTTTACCTGATTAAATTGTCTTATCTTTAATGAAGAGTAACATCTAACTTGTTAGAAAACGTTTATATGCCAAACATCTGAAAGAATTGGGCATCCAAAAAGCTGTAAAATTGAGAAAAATTACATAGGCTTACAGTGAGAGGAACCTGTGATATTAAATTGTGTGTGCATTAACATCAATGAGAATTCAATACTGAGATCAAATGTATAATATGCCATCAAAAGTTTAATAATTCTTCAGTGTCTAATTAAGTCTAAGAAAGCTGCACTATGAGTGAGTCATTGTAATTTCATATTAAGTACAATATAATGAACTGGTATAAATAGGATAACACTGAAGTACCAATGATTTAAGCTGATTGTCTGAAAGCAGGTTTTATGTTACCTCAACCTTTTAATATCAACTTAGGCTTCTGTAAAAGGCAGAAAGAAAAGAAAAATGCTACACTTGGTGACACATGAAGTAGCACTGGATATTCATGGGCCTTAAGTGATCAATATCTTTATCAGATCTGTGTAAATGTTGTGGGCAAGTACAATTAAACAGCAAATCCCTGGATCAGTTGGCTAAGCTAAATTTCAGCCCCAGAAGCAGATGATTTCACTGGAGGGCACTTCTTATGGAAAGCAGGAAACAAATGTAGAAGATAAATGTTTTAAAGGCAAGTATAGGTTAATAATGGAGTCGCTGTAGTCAGAGCACCTGGGTTCAAAACTCTATCCATTGTCTGGTTCTATGATCTTGTACAAGTCACTCAACCTCTCTGAGCATCAGTTTTCCCATCTGTGAAACATAATATTTCCTTCATAGCACTATAATGAGTAATAAAAAGAAAGTATACATGGAAAAAGCACAGAAGAATAGCAAGCATTCAATAAATGTTCATTTTTATTCATGAAAGAGCATTTTCCAAGTAACATTTAGACAAGGGAATTCCTCTTTAAAACACAAAGATCTATGCATTTGCATTAGAAGTAAGTTCCATAGAAATCACATTTACTAATTCTAATTTATACAGATTCATGGAACATCAATTATGAACAGAAATAGAAAAAAAAAAGAATGGTTGAAATACAAATGTATAAAAGTCAGGCAAAAAAATCATAAATATAAATAGAACTAAGATAGATGTATTCATGTACTTTGTAATTAATTTATCAACAATGATTTTAGAAAAGAACAGATCATTATGAAGCATAGAGAAGAACAATAACGGACGACAAAATAAAACAAGAAGGCTGAAAGGAGGTCCAGACCAGGACCAGAGAAGAAGCATTGGCTATTTCTGGTGAAAGATTCACCAGTACCAGAAACATATACATATATTTATTGTTTTCTATACATCATTTATAAACACATTGACTATTAGTAACAATATATAATTTATTTTACAGTGAAAACTAAATTCTTCTCAGTTCACTGTCTTTATAAAATGTAAATTCAAAGAACCTCTTCAGATACTGAAAAGGAAAGTTTTTATAATATTTTCTTCCTAAGGAATAGAGTTAGTCTATTGGTATCTCAGTTGGGTAGGTTCGTGGAGTCATTGCCACAGATTACTGCCTGGAAAAGGACTAGTCCTATTTAGATTAATCAGTTTTTACAATAATCTTCTGAATACGCCTACAGAAATCTGTTGTTAGAAAAAAATTTCTGACTTGAAAATACAAAATTACCCAAACTAAAAGCTATAGCTTTTAGTAACTATATGCCTAATTATATTATAACTGTACATTATATGGCATTTCTTAAAATGCAATTAGGCATATAGTTACCAAGTGTAAATATATCCCCCAGAAGAAACCAGATTGTGATGAAAATCGAAAGCTCACAGGAGAGCAGTGAATTTTTAGAAAAATTTTGAGTTACTATACCTTTTTTTAACAATACACCTTTCTGACATGCAGGAATTCTCAGTTTAATGCAGAACATAAACACCTGCTCATTAGATAGGTTCTGTTTTGTTTTTTGTTTATTTCCCACATAGAAAAGCCTCACAGGCTCTTTCTAGGCACAGCTTCTGGTCTCAATGATGGCAGAGATCCCTTTTCTGTCTTGTGAGGGATAGTGATAGCCGAGATACCAGTAAATCAATGAATAATCCATCATAATGTTTATATTATGGTTTAATTATCATCCCTTATATATATACAAAATGATTTACATTTTCTAAAGTTAAATATAAAGAGAATTCTGACTGTCATATCAATTTTACTGATTGTCAAATTCATATATTTGAACTGATTCCAACTGATGAATTGATGAAACTTGATTTCCCTTCCATCGGCATCTCTTTCAGAGCGATTGCTTAAAGATATTTCCAGACAGAAAAGGACCATGCTTTGGTCAAGAATATTTCAGTAGACAACATACAGTATGGAATAGCTGAAGCTTTGGATAAGCTTCTAGGTTTTCTAAGAGTTTTTTATCATCTCCAAATAAGAACAATCAGAGTTCACTAAATGAGATTGTTTACTGACATTTATGCAACTGAGGTCCCAATATTCAAACTGAAATTCTAAAGTCAAGTCTCTTCCTTTAAAGTACAGTTATATATTATGACAAGATCCAGAGAATTCTTTAAGTAACTCAGAAATCTGGGGAGAGACAATATAGTAGATAAGATTGACTAGACCCTACAATGAAATCTGTGTACATTTATTATACAATAAATTATATATGTTATATAATTTATATATATTTTATACACATACACACTATATACATATATACATATGTATGTATATATGTATATAGTGTGTATGTGTTTAAAATATACATATACACATATACATATGCAGAAAAATGAGAAATGTTTTATTTTTGATATGATTTTCTTTCAAATTCACTGATTCTCACCACCACAATTATGTTCTTTTTCCTTATGTATCGAGGATTATTTTTTTTATTCAGTTCTTGACATTTATTATCTCAATCCCTTTTGTTGTCATTGTCCACAGTTTACTTCCAGCACACATTCTTTTTTAAGTTGATTTCTATGGCAGTTTATTCCTTCCCATCTATACTGGATTATGTCTGCTGTATTAATTTAATGCTTCAGGCGCGGTGTTTCTTTTTTGCTCCAGTCGGGAGAAAAGGTGCTCTGTGTTATGTCTGTATTCCATCTCTTATCCACTGTGTTCTCTCTACCACACTGAAGCATGAGGAGGACTTTTTTTGTACTCTCTTGGACTAAAAAGTAACTTTCCTTTTGAAGTTTAAATTGAAAACCGATTCCTCTTTATGTAGCACTGTGACACTCCTGTGCGATGCTGTTAAACACTATCCCTGGTTGCGGTAGCTCAGAGGACAGCCTTTTGACCATTCCATGCCTACTTTTGGGTGGAATAGACAATCATAGACATTACCCCATTTTATCCCCACAAGAGGTATGAACAGCAAGAAACACATTCAGCTAGATTAAATCAATCACCTGAGGTCACATACCTAGTAAATTTCAGATCAGGGATTCAAGCAAAGGTCTTTTGACTTTAAATCCCTTGGTACTTCCATTATACCACATTGCTGTCTATTGACTTAGCATCATCATGATACATAAATTGTAGTAGAAATAAAATTGAACAGAATTATTGTTTACATGTCTGTTTTTGAAAGAGAAGATAGCCTACATTGATGCTGATTTAAAAAGCCAGTCCCTTCTGATCAATTCTTTAGTGTAGCAGAGTGGAATAATTTTTATATTTAAATATTCCCATCTTGTACAAACAGAATTAGACTTCATGGCAAAGTAATAGTGTGAGGGGTGTGGTAGAATTGAATCTGTTAATATTTAAAAAATTCTTTTATTTTTGATTTAAAAATTACTTTCACCATAAAAATAACATTACAATTTTATAATTTATAGTTCAGTAAACTTTAAAAATTTATTTCACAAACTGAAACACCTTCCTGCCTGCTATTGTAAATAAAGTATATAAAGTCATCTGAATAAAATGTTACTTATGAGAAGAATCAGTTATTCTTTAAGCCAATGATTGTTTTTCTGCTTAATAGAAAACTTCATTGCTGCTGAAAAGAAAATGGACCTTGACCCTTCAAATTAATTTTTGTATTTTTGTTACAATTAGTATTTGTATTGAAACAATATAAGTGATCAAATAGGAGACTCCTGAGAGATTGATTATTTTGGCTCTTTTTTTTGTTCTTTTGGCCCTTTTAATGATTGACTATCAGCCTACAAAAGCAGAATTCCTACCTCTTCCTATATAAGGCTATTATTTTCTTCTCTTTTCTTCTCTCTCATTTCTTCTGTCTCACCCCACCCTTCCTACCTTCCCTCCCTCCTTCCTTTCTTTCACTCATTATAAAAATAGTATTCACTAGAATCTATTAGAATCAAAACAATCTTATTTTGTGCACTCCCTGCATCCATCACACGCACTATTGAGAACTTGGATTTCTAGAGAGCAGAAATAATACATTACCTCAGTGGACCATCTAAGCAATTTATGACTCTAGCATTCTGGTAAGAAAATATTTAATACTCAAGCTGTTACTGAGTTAGATGTCGATACTTCTCATACAATGTGCAGCCAAAGGCTTCTTGCTAAGTGCCCATCTAGGAAAGCCAACAAGATATATTGTGGGAAACAGGCTTTCACAGAGAATTTTCATTTGGGAATAATGTGATAAAGCCTCTTTCTCTCTTTGTGTTATTTCCAACTGGAAACACCATGAGAAAATATGTTTCTTATTATATTTCCTATCTGTTCAATTGTGTATATGGGCCAAGAGACCAGTTGAATGTAAAGAAAAGACTCAAAGTTAAGAGTTACCAGCAAAACAATGAGAGAAAATCCTTTTACTTCTCCAGGTTGATCAGATATTTCGAAATATTTGAATCCAATTTCAAGTAAAGACAAACACTACGTCTTAGAAATATCATATTGGCATTCCTGGTAAAGCCATTTTAAGTTACCAGGAAATTCTATGTTGTATTCTTTATTTACATTACATTCAGGATTTTAAATCTGAATGAGGATTAAGGAGAACTATGATTATTTTTTTTTTCCTTTTGCTTGGTTCACTTTCTGTTTTGATATTCTTCACATTTCCATTTTGTGAAGAAAGATAATCTTTTTCAAATCCCAGTGGCTCTATTCCTTCTGCTGTGTGTAAATGCCTATTCATACCAATATTGCTTATAAAAGTCTTCTATTTGAAAGCTCAACCAACAGTCTAAATTTTAGTCCCCATCCACCCAACCCTTTTCCAACTGCCCCGCCTCCCCGGCCCCTGGTAACATTGTTCCTGTTTTTGTTTCTCTGAGGGGTGATTTTAACAAGCAAATTCTGTGAATTGTCTCTCCCTTCTCCGCATCCCGACTTTATCACATTGGGCAGTGTCTATATGGAAACAGCCTTTGCCTCTTAAGCTCAAGTATTTTATGTTGGCACTAATAGAAAAGTATAAAAAATTACAGATAGACCTGTGGTTCAAATTTGGCATCGCTGTCCCAAACTTAGAACATCCTGCCAATAAGATTGAACTGATAACCACCTGCTGGCTGACCAGTTATGTGTGCTTTCCTTGGCAATTGGCTGCCAATAAGTTATGTACTGATGGAAAATAAGATATAATGAAATATTTGCCCTACCTATCTACATTAGAACATAAAAATGGCCACCCTGAGCTTTGGGACAGATTTATATATTAGTCATTATGGTCATCACCAGCATTAAAAAAAAAAAAAGACAGAAAGATGTTTTTGTTTTTCTTACATTGCAGTGAAAGATCCCCTTCATCTGAGACCACAGAGCATTATTTAAACATTATTTGATTCATTCCTATAATATTCTCACAAGGACAAAGACAAACATTGCCAATTTTATTTTACAAGTGAGGGGTTCTTGGCAAGGAGGAAGTTTGGTAAATAGAGAGAAGATTATGCCAGGTTCTATTAGAAATATAGTTGGGTATGTCTCAATGCAGAAAATGCTACTCTATCACTAAAACTTTTACCAGAAATGTATGCAGATTTTAATAACTGATTTGGATGGAGCTACAATTTTACATCAAATAAACAAATACATACTCTTTGCCTATTATGTACAAGGTTCTATAATAAGTGGTTGAAAGATTTAATTTCCAAGCATAGAGAGGCTAGCACTTTTCTGGTTTGCACTTCGCAGTTAAGTATTTTTTCTATATGGTTCTTATTGGGCAATACTTTTAGAGCTTGTGTTTTTTGTCCCTTTGGAATCATTGACAATATTCCATTTAAATTTCTTAAACAAAAATATTTTAAAGGAAGTATTGTACATATATATGTATATTAATGAATCTATTCACGTCTTATTTTCAATTTCCTTCCAAATGAAAATAAGTAATGACTCTTGTGACAATAAAAATATAAATAATGAGACTATGTTCCGCTACACACTTTCTAACAAAAAATTTTATTTTGTATCACTTTTAGATTAAAAGGTGTAAACAGAGAAAGAAAAATATTATATATATATATATATATATGAATATATGAATCAGGAATCTAAAAAAAGCAAAACAAATAAACAAAAAAAACAAAGACAGACTCACAGAAACAGAGATCAAATTGATGGTTGCCAGAGGGAAGTGGGGTGGGAGGATGAATAAAAAAGACGAAGAGGAATATAGACAATTATATTGTGATAAGTTGCATGGTAACAGATTACTAAACCCTGGTGATCACGTTGAATGTAAATATCGAATCACTATATTGTACATCTGAAATTAATATAATATTGTATACTAACTATAATTAAATTTTAAAAAGTTGTAAACATAGTATACAGACAGTTCCCATATACCCATCACCCAGCTTCCTTCAATGTTAACATCTTATATAACCATGGCGCCTAAATTGACAAATGCACAAGCACTATTAACTCAATTATAGACTATTTGGATTTTACCAGTTTTCTATTTCAGAATCAAATCCAAGATACCACATTACATTTGTCATGTCTCCTCTTCTACAAACTTTGACATTCTATCATTCTTTCCTTATTTTTCATGACTTTGATATTTTTTGAAGCATATACAGTCTTTGATGAATCTAGTAAATAGCATGGTTTATATCTATGGGCTAAAAGATGAAATGTATGTAAATTACATAAAAACTTTTTTTTTTTTAACTTTATTCCCTCTCATCAATTTGTATAACCCATTTCAACTCTATTTCATTCACTTTTATTATGGTAAGTGCATAAGAAAAATTTTAAGGTAAAAAAAATGTCAGAATTACTCAGTCAAAATTTTTACACTAGAAGGGACTTTAGCTTCCAACTTCCACCCCGCCACAGCCCCGCAAAAAAAATAAAAAAAGAAATAATAGAACCAAGACTTGCCCAAGGAGCTATAGTTATTCAGTGACAGAGCAGGGACAGAGCAAAACTAATATGATACCATCTACATTAATACATTACTTCCCAGCTGACAAGTTGCCCACATAGACATGATTTCCTTTGGTTTTCACAAAATTCTTTGTTCCTGGAACATATTAGGCAAGTTTCTACTAGAGATTTTGTTTCACTTGTTTCCACTATCTAGAATACTATTCCAACAGATACACAATTGATTAATTCTATCTTTTTAAAATATTTGGTTCAATCTCAGTTTCCCCTTGATACTTACCTTGATGACCTACTTAGTGTTCAGTTTGTGGAGCTCCTACCCATAGTTCTCCCATCCAGTCTTTCCCTAATTGAATTTTTATAAGAATATTTTATGTTCTAACATACTATATGCTTTATTAAATTTATTAAATTTATTTTATATTGTCTGGTCATTGCTCTAAATAAGATCCAAGAAGGCAGGGCTCTTTGTGCACTTATGAGTTCAAGCTAATTAGTACAAAGCCAGACATGTAGTAGATACTCAATAAATATTTGCTATATAAATAAGTGATGGTATGATGCAATAATAATTTTCATATTACAAATGAGGTCTAGAGAATGTAGAGCTTTGTCCACTCTCATACAGCCAGTATCTTGTGTGTTTTGAAACAGAACAATTCTTATCACTTTAAAATACAGAATGCAGATTGGTCAGTCTTCCTGTAGAGCCTAAAAGCAATCAGCAGGGGTTAGCATAGGTACTCTCTGTGGAAACAAACTAGGACATAAGGAAGCTTATTATTTTTTCTAAAATTCATAAATAATGTACTTAACTTTCTGATGTGTTGCTAATATGTTAGTAACTACAGTCAGCTTCCTTCTATGTATTTATACATCCTCTTTAAAGAAAAAAATGCATAAATACACACTTCGTATGCAAACACACACATAAGCACAATTGGATACTTGTAAAAGGCCATTTGAGTGAACATATTCCATGAACGTTTCTATGAAGTGAAAAAAGCTTGGAAGAAATAATAATAGTAGCAATCATTTCTTGAATATCTAGAATTAATAAGATCATATTAGGCATTTTAAATATATTATCTAATTTAATGTGTCTGACAGTCGATAAATATTATCAATTGAATAACCTGCTGCTTACAGAGGGTAAATAGTTCATCTAAGTTTATCCAGGAATCTACAGAGCCAAGATCTAACCATTAATCTAACAGGGAGAGGAAGCCTAATATTAGGTACTTTGAATCTACATTTTTATGGCCTTCGCTTCCCCTTTATTTATGCTTGTTTATTCTTCAAAGGAATCAAACTAATTCTAATGATAATCTCTGTACAACATTTGGATGTTTTCAACGTGTTTCTCACATATACTATTCAATCTAATTGTTTCAATGATCCTAGATAGCACATATATTATCACAGTTTGTAGGTCAAAAAATAATCAGCAAAGAGGTTTTAGGATAATAATGCAGCAAGGAACAAAAGATAAAATCCCCACTATCATAGAGTAAATGCAGAGAAAGACAATAAACAAATAAACAGACCAAAAAGTTAATTTTATATATTGATAAGTGCTAATAAAACAATAAAACAGGTTAATGAGATAGAGAATGGCTAAGATATATTGGCCAAGGGTAGCCTCTCCCAATGTGATTTTTAAATCAAGACTTATGGTTCAAGTGTTCTCAGGCTTAATTCAGCATGAATAATTGCCTGATGGGATTTGTCTTCTCTCACTACAACTTTAGTTTACATTTTACTTTTTCTTCACTTCTTGTACATATCATATTAAGGGAGTAAATTTCATTCTAACTCAAGTAATTGGATATCTTATACACTGGGGAAAAAATTGTTTCCTAAACTACCACATCATTTCCTATGAGACACATTTTGATTCTTTGCTTGGATTCAGAATAGACAGAGATTTCCAGGGATTTCTTGATGATTCATACCCTCCTAGAAAAGGAAGGTGTCTGGACAGATCTTAGTAGGCTACTCTAGGCTTATACGAATTGATTTAGTTCTTGCCTAGACTCTCTCAGTAAAATGTTATTGTAGCATTCCACATTTGTTTTCTAAACCTTATTGAGTTAAAAAGGTAAAGACCCTAAACGACAATGAGGACTAGAGAGAAAGGGAAGGCAATGATATTAGACTAAGTTATGGCATTTAGGCTATTTTGCGTAAGGCTGAACTCATAACCAACCTCCGAAGGACTGAAGTACTTACCTAAGACACTTGCCTATAATCTAATATTGCTTTCGAAGGAAATATGAGAAATGTCAGAATAAATGTGTTTTTAATCATGTTTGAAGAAGTTAGGTGATGATCGAATAGGAATAAACACAAAGTAATATAACATTTGAGTTATATACTTTTAATAATATATGTGCATAAAATAATTCATAACTAAAGTGACCTTCTATTAATAGAGAAATAGCATAAGTAAATAACCAATATACTTTTGGCTACTTTATGTCATATAAATATGCCGACAATCCCTATATCAATTTCAAATTCTACTGAACATTTATTTAGCACATAATATGTGATAGGCACTGTGGTAAGTGTTGAAGATACAAAGATAAATAAGACATGATAACAGAACAATACAGTCTAGTAGTAGAAATATGTATAAATACATAATATCACTACAATGTGGTAAGAAGTATAATTAATGTACATAGGGAGCTTTAGAAGCAAATAACCTGGGAGTTTATAGAAGATTTTCTGAGTGTAATGATGTCCGATTTAATTATTTCAGACACCATATCATTTCCCCTGCCTCTGTCTTTTCCAGTATCTCATAACTAGATCCACTGATGCCCTTCTCTATTTCAACTATCTCTGAGTTATTGATAATGTATTAACTATATTCAGGAACACCTAAGTTGTTCCAGTTTATTCCATGACATGCATTTTAAGGCTAAAGTCAACACCATGGAGTTTAACATGATGTCTTCTTCCAGGTAGACTACACAAGCAATGAGCCTGCGGCTCTCTTTTTGTATTGGGATAAAGTGTTTACATTCTAAATCCTGAATTCTTGTACTGAAATGGCTCCATTTGGATAACTGGAAGTCAGAACCCATTTCTTGTCTCTATGAGCCCTTGGTGTGTAGCCTGGTTTACAGAGGCATACATTAAAAGAGAAAGATAATCAGATTTAGAATAGACAAATATGAATGCGAATTGTCTTTGCCATATGTTAACTGACATTTTTTCATCCAGTGATAGTTTTTTTGAGATCTCAGTAAATTCCAGTCACTTTGCCAGGCACTGGAAATAAGGAGTCCTGAGATTTAATTTTCTAGAAGTGGGGTTATAGAAAATAAATCAATGACAATGATAATGTGTTAGTTTGCTCAGGCTACCATAAAAAAGTACAACAGATTGGGTGGCTTAAACAACAGAAGTCTATTTCCTCATAGATTTGGAGTCTAGAAGTCCAAGATCAAGGCGTCAGCAGAGTTGGTTCTTCTGAGAGCCTCCTTCTTGTCTTATAGACGGTTGTCCTCTTCTGGGGTCTTCTTGTGGTCTCACTTCAGTGTATATTTGTGTTCTAATCATCTATTTTTATAAGGGCATTAGTCATATTGGATTAGAGCCTACTCATATGACCTAATTTTACATTAATTGCTTCTTTAAAAGCCTCATTTAACAATGGAATATTACTCAGCCATAAGAAGAGATGAAATACTGCCATTTACAACAACATGGATGGACCTCGAGATAATCATCCTAAGCAAAATAAGCCAGACAGAAAAAGTCGAAAACACATGATATCACTTATATGTGGGATATAAACCTAAAAGCAGCAAACGAACAGGACAAACAAGCAGAGACTCATGGGCATAGACAATAGACTAGTGGTTACCAGAGGGTAGGGGGGCGGAGGTAAGAGGGAGGTAAATAGAATAAAAGGGGTCAAATATGTGGTGACAGAAAGAAATCTAACTATGGGAGAGGAATACACACACACACACACATATATATATATATGTATGTGTATATATAAATATATATATATGTATGTGTATATATGTATGTATGCTATATTTAACTGTAAGGAGCATATATGTGTGTGTGTGTGTGTATGTGTGTGTGTGTATGTACTATGTGTGTATATATATATATATATATATATATATATATATGCACCTTACTGTTAAATTGTACACTTGAAACTTACTGGATTTTGTTAACCAATGCCACCAAAAAATAAATAAATTAAAAAAAAACTTAAAAAGTTGCATTTAAAACATAATCACATTCTGAGGTACTGGGAATTAGGACTTCAATATATAGATTCTGGGAGTGGGGGACACAATTCAGTCTATAACAGAGTAAGAGCTGTCTCTAAAGGCAGTATTCAGAGTGATATTATAAGAAAATGGAGTGGGCTTGTGGGCTGATTCAAGGTCAAAGGAGGCCTCTCTGAGAAGATGAGAGCTGAGATAAGACCTTAAAGCTAAGAATGAACCTATTGTATTGTTATCCAAGGGAAGGGTAAGCCAAGCAGAGGAAACTATAAAGCCCATGAAAGAACACTTTAAGTATTTGGAGAACTGAATGTCAGGGTGTTAAGAACTTGGTGAACCAGGGAAAATGATCCTAGAAAATGAGGTCTGTAATTTGGGTAAATTTCTAAATTTTTTGTTTGAGTTTGCATAGCTATAAAACTCATGCTATTATAACCAACTACAACAAATTGTTGAAAGAATTACACCATGTAATAATGAACAGTACTAGTATCTAATTGATGCTCCATTATTTCTTTAAAAGGCTTAAAAAGAGAAAAAGAAACATTTTCTTTTTTTTTACATATAATTCATTACATTTGAAATTATACTGTAGAACATTCAATAATATAACTAATTCTGACCTAACACTAGCAAAATGGAGGTGGTATAGTCACACATTTTCTATCACGTGACCAGCCTCAATCACTTTACAGCTGCCATCAAAATCTGACAAGTCCATGATCACTGTTCTTAAATACTTACATTAAAAATATCCTTATCAAATATACTGTCAAAAAACCAGGATTTGATTTTGCTATGTAGTTAACCTCCAATTAGTTTTGGAAAAGAAGATACATTATAATCACTTTTCAACTAGTAAAACAATTTCAAATTTGGTAAATTTCTACACGTAATTATATAAAACAATGGCAAGTGTCTTTTTAGATAATTATATCTAATCAATTATAATATAACCTATTTTAAATCCTCTAAGAGATATTTCAAAATACCAAATATACCATTCACTCACTTATATCACATGTATTAGGAAGTAAAATGAAGATGTAACATTCTCTGCAAATTGAAACTTTATTAATAAGGTGATAAATTAATGATGTTTAAGAAGATGTAATTTTTGTTTCAAAAGAGAGGGTAGACAGGTTAAACTGGATTCAGATATTTTTTATTTATTTCAAATTGAGATACCTCAAATTGCCCTTATTTCATTCAATTATGATGCTTTTTTATTCTAGTTGTGTTTTACCTTTCCGAAGATGTCTTCAAGGGAACGTTCTTATACCATACTCAATTGTCAGCATTGTTCCTTGGGTTGTTCAGATAAAAGCAAGATGCTGAAATACGCAAACATAAAATATCTTCAGTCTTGTTCATATTGATACTGAGTCAGCATTTCTGAAGCCATATTTCTTCTTTCTTTTTTTTCTGCAAAATGATATCCAGAATTCCGAGAGTTACTTCCATGAAGTATATTGAAAATTTTCTTTTTAAAACCACAATGCCTTGTACAAAATAGATGTTCAATAAGTTTTTCTTTTGATCAATAAATATGCTCCAGAATGTTGTATAGTTTGATTTGCAGTGTTATTTTAAGAATGGTTTTGCAACTAATTCTTAATTATCTAGTGACAAAAGAATGCTAGAGATTCAATAATAAAGCAGGACAGTCAATTATAGTAACTATGGCTGACTTAAATTTAACTTTTAAATTTATTTTGCGAGCTTTTTCTTCCGTATATGCACATTCTTCATCCAGATTTTTTTTTAATCCTCTAGGCTAATAATAGACCTGGACCAGAGATGGCAAATTAGATTTTGTCTTAAGTGCTGTATGAATCAATGGGTAGTGCCTATCTGAATATCCAGATTAAGAGGATTCTGAAGTTATGCTGAAGCTCATTAAGGCTATGATAATTAGTAATGTCCACCATGGAGGCTGGAAGAAAGTGTTTACATGGCATTTACTATCCTTGATTTAGGAAATATCTTGTAGCAGATTAAATTTTTCACATTTTACAATTGCTTTGTTCTTTGAGAGCACCTTTTCTCTATCATCTAGCACTCATATATATACTCCCTATTTTCTTTTCAAACTCTGCTTTCAGGAAGGAGTAAAAAATTCAATAGTAAAATCAATAATAACAATTTTCATTTTGAATCTACATTTTATGTCATATGCTGTGCTAGATGCTCTACATATGTTTATGTAATACCCAGTAAAATGACTATGGAGTAGGATTTTTTTTTTTTTAAATTTATAGGAAAGGCTTAGATAGTTATATACTCAGAGCTACCAAGTACCAAGTTCAAATTTCAAGCCCAAAATTTTTGACTCCAATGCCTGTGGTCATAGTCATATTTACCAAGACAGTTTAAATGACATTGAACCTCAGGCACATTAGCATTAATGTGGATCAAGGCTATCAGTAGAGAGGACAATGCTAATGATGAGATCTCATTTATTTTCTAGTAAATGAATAGTTATGTTTTCTACAGTTTTTGACATTTTTCCAAATCAAAGCTAACCAATACAAAACAGCAGTACTTGGGTTAATAGAATCCAATGGAGATTTAGCACATGGAGAGATGTTAGGGATCATTCTTTCCAACATCTTCATTTTTGAATGAGGCAATAGGACTTGGAAAGTGATACAATGATTTCTCTGGTTCATGAGAACAATTAATGAAAGAAATAGACTAGTACCCAAGCAATCTGACTCTAGATCCTGGATTCTTTCTATCACTTCAGTCTACTTTTCCTTAGTATATATCAAATAATGCCAGAAAGAAATCCCATGATGAGGGCAGGACAACAAACCCAGTATTAAAATTATGTCATGGGTTAAAAAAAGTTAAGAAAGGAAAGTAAAGGAAAAAAAAGGAAACAAAAAAATAGAATGAAATAAAAGAAGACAAGACTAAGTAGTAGCTTAAAAAACTATAGTCTGACTATAGTCTTAGCAAATGAAAAAAAAATTCTTACGGTACTCACCATCTAAAACTACAACTATCTTCAAAATATAGGATTTTATTATTCACTGCCAAATACTTAACATTTTAAAGAAAGAAACAATATAAATTATAACCATTCTCCTTCAAGAATAGACCTATTATAATTTGCTTCAGTTGTCTCTTCACTCTGATAGCAAACATCCTAAAAGTTTATTGCAATGCAACTTGAGATCACTGAATGTGCTTGCAGAAATAGTGTGTGTGTGTGTGTGTGTGTGTGTGTGTTGGGGAGGTGTGTTTTGACTGTCTAAAGGTAACAGGCACTTGTAAAATTTAATTGTCATCAGTTAGGAGGGGCTGAACCAATAATAGAGCCTCAGTCTTCAGATTTCTTTTTCAGTCAGAAACTGTAAACGAGAAAATCTTCACTTCTCACACAACCATAGAATAAAGATTTTTCTCTTAGAGTTAAAACAACTACTTCCAGTTTTAGTCAAAAGCTATAAATCTCAAGAAGTAAAGTGCCAAGTTAGAAAAAGCATCTCCTCAGGTGAAAAATTCTCTATATTAAGTTAATATTCAGTGATGTTTATGTAACCATTTTGGTAAAACTGCTTCTCAACTGAGAAATTAAGAGTTAAGTGAATAGAAGAAAGCATTTATAAATACAATTGAGATTTTTTTCAGAAGATGAAACAATTAACATGTTTAGCAATTTTTATAACATGGTAATGTTAAAGCATATTATATTGTGATTTCTCAATTAGTCAGTATTTAAAAATTTATTATAGTATGCAAATAAACTTATAAATAAATGAACTTTCAAAAGAAGGTAAAAGATCAATTTGGAAATCAGAAAAATTATGTTTTTTATGGGGTCTCATCAATCTCACCTTCTGGAAAGCAAACTAGCTTACCCTACCTTTCAAGTAATTTGACATTTTCCTATGAATCTCAATATTGTGGTAAATTTTTAGAAAATTAAAGTACAAATTGATTATGGTTTTACAAATTAAACATTACCTTGGCATGAGATCATTATTTGATGGCTGAAATAACAAGAGAATTCATGTACTTTCTACATAAGTTTGACTACAATGGAACCATTTTCAGTTCACGTATTTTAACATGTAAAATATTTCATAAACAGTATATAAGTAGTGAATTGAAAAATAAGAGACAGGAAAGATTTTATAGCTTATAAAAAGTATTCCTGGATCTGACCAGTTAGCTCCATCTACAAGGAACACAGCAGGAAGTATTCCTGGATCTGACCAGTTAGCTCCAGCCTGACATAAGGCTGTCTCTTATGTCAGGAAAAGTTTACAGATGAATTCAGTTATAAGTAGGTTAGACTTGATTTTATCTTTTTTTCTTGACCACTGTTAATGAAGAAAGTCTTACCTCAATGACTGCTATTCATTGACATATTTAAAAAACACAAATAGATCTTTTAGGCTCTTCCTTCCTTAAAATAAAAATGAAGCTCTTCCTTTATTAAATTCTGTATTTATCAAATGCTTTGACTACATAATGGTATAATTTCATTGAATCTTTCTGAAGACAAATAGATTCTCCCATCTTTGCCATAATTAATATAGATTTTCTCTCTCAACCTTATGCCCAATTGATGTTCATTTATCACAATGGGACTTGTACACATATATAATAACTAAGCTTCTAAATGTTACAAAGAATTTAATTCAAGTTTAAAAGTCTAACAGCAAATAGCAGAAACTTTCTTAAAGGACTTTGAGACTTAGTTAAAAAGTGAAGAAATGGTATTGGGATTTTGTTAGCTGATAGGAGAATAAGTCTTTTGGTTATCACGAGTGATGTCAGAAATATATTTCTGTGAACAAGGAACACAGCAGGATTTACTTACAGGTTGTCAGGGGCAGGGGTGGTTGAAGCGCTTCCCTGTGGTATCCATTCTCTTCTTGAGTGCTGTTACAATTATTTGCTTCAGCCAACATGATCTGAAATGCATACAAAAATGCATATAAGTATTAGAATTTTCAATGAAAATCTCAATCTTAATTAACTATAAATTAGTAAAGCCTAGTAGCCTGAGGTAGGTTAAAATGAGAACTTTGTACATGAAAGGCTTCATATGCCCCTAAATCTAAAGAATTTCCTAGTTGCAAACCTCCAAATTGCGACATGCAACAACTTTGACTTCAATTATTTCCTAAGTAAAGTGAAAGCAGATTAACCAAGCCAAATAGGAGTCTGTGTCATCAGAGGAGAAGTCTTTTTGTTGTTGTTGTTCATGTAGCAAAAGTCATAAGAAAGATCTCAGTGGGAGTAGACTTCTGGCTGTGTCATCTAAGAATATGGAGTGAAACAAAGTTAGAATTGAAGTACTCCTGATTAACTGAATTATATCCATGGGGCCTTAGACCTAGGAGTGGTGTGCCTTCAGAACTTTTTTTTTTGCCACTCTTAAGAGACTTAGCACGTACTGCTTCATCAAGTTATTAGTATGCTTATGTTATCTTCCTTTGTAAGATTTAACATTCTTTAAGGAGAATACTTCTTGCCATGAATAGCATGACTTAGGCTTTGTATGCATATTTACAATATCTCTAATTACTGGACATTGCAAATAGTATATGCTCAAAAATATACAATTGCTTTTAAAAAAGGAAAGATGTTATGCTACCAATTAAAAGACAGGAGGGAAGAGTTCTCAAACACTTTACCAGGATAGAATATTTCAAACATTCACAAAGATTCCTATATTGCTCTTCATGCCCTAAATGCATTTTCTATTAGATTAATTTCTTTCATTTGTTTTTGTTTTTGCTCATCTCAAGTCAAACGTAAGTTGACATTGGCAAATGAATAATCATACATACGTCCACTGCAAAGTTATATTTACCTCTCTTCAAATTGGGAGATCGTCATCAAGGCCATAATGTAAATAGCAGTTTCCCAAATGAGGACTGTGTGCACATTCAGGAAGACCATGGAACTCAGATGGGGACAGGCCAGACCTCACCTACCAGAACAATTAAAAATTGTTCATTTGCTGGAACAATTAAATTTTTTTTTAATCAAGCTAGATGTTTTATCTGAGCACTTTCCTGTTTTTAATAATTTTATTTAATTCTACATAGAATTTTGAATGTCTCATAATCTATATTATAATGTTTACATAAAATCTGTGGAGTTAAATAATACCACTGTGATTTGGCTCTGGACAATTTTAATATAAAATCTCCTTTTCTCAAAATAGAAAGCTCTTTTGGTATTTGATGAACACCAGACATAATAGTATCCTGTTCATCTGCCCATCTTTGAAAAATAACTCATTAAAAAGATTAACCATTTAGGATCTTTCTTTGTCTTTCTCTCTTTCCTTCTCCAGTGAATTGACTGTGTTGAGTTTGAAACAAAACTGCATACTACACACAAGTAATGAGGAAGTCTGCAAGTCTTAACTTTCTGACATCTTTTTGAGAGGAAAATATGATTTTTTAAAACTTTTTCCTTTTACATTGCAGTGTTACTTGTAGTTTCTGATCATTCAGCTATTAACATTATATTAGTAAAGATATTTATTATAATGTTTACAATATTACCTTCATTTTCCACTTGTTCTGAGAGTGGATTAGGGTATGTGGTTTAGTATCTTTAGTTTATTAAATGATACTTCAAATAAAATATGACTGGGAGAATAGATTATATTTAACTTGGAGTTAATATATTTATGAAGGACAACTTAATCATGTTTCTCAATAGTTTTACTTGTATAGTCTATAAATAAAAACAGCATTTTTTCTGAGCTTGTCTGATACGTTTGGTGATAAGATAACATAGATAAATTGATGGTATATTTGGAAAGAGTTTCCTTAGAATTACTTGTCATAACTATTTTATGCTATTTAATCTCAACTAAAAAAATCATCTGGTTTTCCTGGTTAACCTTTAATTTTTTAAAATTTATAACAAAAATTTTAATAAATTATTTTAATAAATTTGCCTTATAAGTCTTATTCATGAAATGATTTCTGAGGACTATATCAGAATGTTATTTTTGTTGTTGATGATTTATATTAAGTGAAAAAGACCTCAGGATATTTATGGTGTAACCTGCTCAGGCTGCCATAACAAAATACCATAGACTCTGTGATTTAAACAGCAAAAATTTATTTCTCACAGTTCTGGAGCCTGGAGATCCAAGATCAGGGTAACAGCCTGGATAAGAAATTTCTTTCTGGCTTGCAGATGGCCACATTGTCACTATGTGGTCTTTCCTCAGTGCATATGCATAGACAAAGAGAGAGAGCTCTCTTCCCTTCTCTTATAAGGCCACCAATCGTATTGAATTAGAACCTCACCATTATGACCTCATTTAACTTGCATTACCTCCTAAAAGCATTATGTTTAAATACAGTCATATTGGGTATTAGGGCTTCAACCCATCAATTTGTAGAGGGGGACACAATTCAATCTATAGCATTCTGATTTCTATACATTTCTAATTTGTACTCTACTAATGACAAAGCTTTTCATTATTGGTTGTTTAATTAATAGATCAATTAAATAATCTACGCACTCATTAAACACTTGTAGACAACGTCTTACATGTCAGGCAATATAGTAGTGCTGGAGCTGTGGAGATTAAAAGCCATTATTCTTGCTCACTGTGCTTTCAAATGTAGTGGGAAAATAGGTAAAAGAATAATTGTACAGTATGGTTAATTGCTAAAATCAGGAGACTTGATGAGAAGTAGTTAAATTAATTTAGTTAATGAAGAATTGGAAGAAGAAAAACAGGTAGTAAATGTGTAAGAATGTAGAATGCTTGAATAACACTATCAACTAACTTGAGACAATTGACATTTACAGACTATTCCAACCAACAATAGCATAATACACACTTTTTATAAGCTCAAATGTAATATTCACTGAAATATATCATATGCAGGGCTGAAAAGCAAATCAATAAATTTAAAAGAACTGGAAATTCTAAAGAGAATTTGTGTGACAAGACAGAAGTAAATTTTAAGTCTGTGACAGAAAAATACCCCCAAACCTCCAAATACTTGTAAATTAAATTATACATTTCTAACTAATTGATGACCCAAACAAGAAATCGTAATAGGTATTAAAAATATTTTGACCCAAATAAAGTATTTAAAAAATATGTCAAAATTTGTTTCATGCAGCTAAAGCAGTGATTAATTAGCCTCAGTCTCTTTCCTCAAGGGTTTTGTTAGTTAAAATCCTTGGATGATGAAGGGTCAGGAAGGAGCTGAAAGCTCATTCTGGTTTTCAGAAGGCCATTTTAATCAGAAGCATTTTGATCAATATATTGTATTGCAAGCAATTTGGGGGGATAAGAGGTAAAATGTAAGGTAGGTGGGTATCATTATTTTAACTGCTTTGAGAAGTAACTTTCATAACAATAAAAATGGATTCATTTAAACATACAGTTCGATGAGTCTTGGCAAATGACTAGGGTGGTGAAACCATCAGCACATCAGCATATGGAACATTTCCATCATTCTCCAAATTTCTCCTGTCCCTTTGAGGTTGATCTCCTGCTCCCACTGCCAGCCCCAAGCACCCACTGATCTGCATTCTGTTTCTGTAGTTTTGCCTTTTCTAGGCTTTCTTATAAATGCAGTCATATAGTATGTAGTCATGTGTTTGGCTTTTTTCACTTAGCATAATGTTGTAGATTTTCATTCATGTTCTATATATTCATATTTTGCCCTTTTTATTCTTGAATGATATTCATTTTTAAAGATAAACAATTTGTTTAGCTTGTTGGTAGACATTTGAGATGATTCTAGTCTTAGGCTCTTATGAATAAAGCTCCCATATACATTTGTTTACAAGTCTTTGTACCGACGTACATTTTCATGTCTTTTGAGTGGGTTGCTGGGTCGTATGGTAAGTGTAAATTTCTTTCTAGCCCTGAGTTCCAGTCTTGAACACCTCAAGTCAGTAAAGTATCCAGCAGCTGCCTTCAGGAGCCTTGAGTGGTTTGAGGAATGCATCAAAGGTGAGCTTACTCGTAAATCTCACTGAGCTGGTTTCTCTTTTAAAAATAGATCTCTTTTTAGTGTCTATCTGTTTTTGAACAGACTACCTGTGTGTTTCCATGCTCATGTGCAGTTTATAGAAAATCAGGATTTTGAGAAGAATTTTTATTTAGATTTTTAAATCTCAGTCCTTCTGTGGCTATTTTGCTTTCAGGATTGCTCCCTTAAATATTCAGCAGGTCTGCTGCCTTGAATTTTATCATCTGCCACCTTGAGCTGCTAACTCTGTGGTTCTCCACCTGGTTCGAGGATGTGGGATGGCTTAGGAAATAATCAAGGCAAGAAAACCACAAACTCACAGTTCTTACCTGGTACAGCAGCCATGTTTGAAATTGAAATATTCTCAAGGTTTATGTGACTTTTGTAATTACCAAAGCCTTCAAATAGTTATTTTTAATAATTTCGTCCAGGTCTATAATTGTTATCTCTAGGAAGGATTCTCCATTATTATTAGAAAGGTCTTATTTTTTTTGCAGTACTTAACAAAGAAATATCTAGCAAGATATTAACCAAAAGGTAAGTAGTAGTTATTTTACAGTGGAGGAATTTCAGATAATTTTTTCTACTTTTCTATATTTCTTGATTTTTTAATTATGTTATCTTTATAATCAGAAAAAAGAGCATTCCGTTTTATTACTTTCATTTTGTAATAATTTGCAAGAACAAGAACCAGGAAGTTGGAGCTGAGATGTAATTTTAGAGACTGTTAGAGTGTTTTAACAAACAAAAGAGAATTATTTTGTAATTAGTATAGTTTTATGTCGAATGTAAAACCTCCCATTACGGTGGTACTTGAAAAGATTTGTTGGAGTTTCAGTCTTAGTAGCTTAAAATTTTGTCTTATTTATGCTATTAATTTGTATAATACTTTTTTACAATATAAAATAATGTAAGTTCATGTTATATGATTAATTTAAATTATAATTAATATAATTTAGCTGCTTTTTTAAAGGCCACACTATTATTTTTATGGGGAAATCTTCTGATCTGAGTATAGAAACAAAGAGCTAATAGTAGCTGTTACTCATTGAGAACTGTCCAAATGCCAGCCACTTTTCTAAATGCTTTACACATTTTTGAACCTTTTAATCCTCTCAACGCCCCAATCAAGTGGGTTCAAATATGTCTTTCTTTTATAGATTAGGAAACTGAAGTTTAGAAAGATTGAGCAGTTTCTCTAGAGTCACTAAGTTGGTAAACAGAATTTCTTAGATTTGAACCCAGGCAGACTGGCTCTATGCCCATCATCTTTACTGTCACACTACACTATACAACAGAGAAAGGTGGGTTTGCGGGTGGGGAATGTTATCTTATAGCCCTTCTCTTTCAAAATTAAATGGTAGAAAATATTGTTAACACCCCCTCCCTCCAAAAAAAAAACCTAGAGCTCTTCTGGCTAAATTGAGTTAACATTTTCTTGGGGTGCTTTAGATATGGTCCAAATTAAAGGCAAGATGAAGTCTGAACATTTTCTTCCAGAGCTATAATTTAGTGTCTTGCTTCTCAGCTATTCCCGACTAAAGAATAATTAAGAAATAAATACCCTGCACCTCAAAAGCTGCATTTTTTTGTCAGGCTTGGCACTCAATTGTCCCTTAACTTAGGTTTGTAAAAGTCAGATTGTTACTTCTTCAGGTCAGTTTAGTGGAAAGAGCACTGTAGTAGTGTACAGAAGCCTCTTGTTTCTCTCATTAACCATTCTCTTCTTTCTTACTAATAAAGCCTTTTGAGTTTTAATTGCATGAATGACTGCTCGGTCAAACTCATTTTCCTGCCTTCTTTTTTAGTGAGATGTGACAACAAGACTAACTTCTGACCAAAATAATGTAAGCTAAAGTGAAATATTTAATCAAAGTCATATCTTTCAAAAGAAAAGTGCTTATTTTCAACTTCGTTTTTTTTTTCTTTTCTGCTAGCTGGAAAAATGAATATAAGTAGGACAGCTGTCTTGGATCTAGAGATCAAAACCATATATTCAGAATGGCAAGGTCAACCTATGTGCCATGGATTACTTTCTTCTGTGCAGCTAAATGAGAGAAAATTTGTCCATGTTTTTTAAATGATGTATTTTAAATCTATATTACTTAAATAATATATTTTTAAGTCTATATAATTTAAATTGTGTGTTTTAAAGCTATACTATTTAAACCATGTAATTTGCTGTCTCTGTTACAATGTAAACAGTATACTGATGTAAAAACTGGTATCTGAAATGGAGTATTGTCATAATAAAACCCAAAATATGTGGTACTGGCTTTGCAATCAGGTAGTGGGAGGTAAGGGGGCATAAATTATAGTCTTGTAAAGTGGCGATTCTTACTATACTGGGGCAAAACATTTAATAAGCAGTTACTTTTGTTAATTTTAGAGATAGGCCACATCTTTACTGGTACTACAGATCCAGGGTAAATGGCTAAAAAATTTCAAAATGCTGCTGTACTTTAACAGATCCTTTCGACTTTTAGTATGTAACTAAGACAGAATAGATTTAGTCAATTATTAACAAATTTGCAAGCAAAAATCAAAGGGAACAAAGCCTTTCAAATGAATACTATCTGCTCTATTAAATCTAAATAAGTACTGATCTTAAAATATAAAGAGGATATTTTTCCCCACAGGAAGTGGTTTTTGTTTTGCTTTGCTTTGTTTTGTTTTCTTTGTTGTTGTTGCTGTTGTTGTTGTCATTTTGTCATAAAACAAGTGTCAGGAGGCACAAGAGAACTCACATTAATGATCCTTTGAAGTCAAGATTTTATCTGGATTGGAAAAAGAGAGGCCATTTCAGGTCAAGAGTATGGCCTGATTGGAAACTTGATTTTTGTTCACTCTTATCACCTGCCAACTTTTGTGGTTATTTGATTGTTAAAAAGTGAATTTTTGGAAAGAAGAGGAGCAATATCAAAATTGTTAAAAAGAAGATTAATAAATGTTAATATCTATTATATGGTACTAATGTAATCAAAACATATGTCTTACATTACAAAAAGAAAATCAGTCTAAGTTGACTATGAGTTCAGTGATTTAGACCTTAGAAGGTTAGAAACAGTCTAATGTATCTGAACCCCAAACAACATAAGAAAAGATGGTTGCATTTCTGGAAACTGCCATATTAAATGTTCTTTATCTGAAAATTGAGGCGATCCAGCATTCATTAAAAGTCCGTTTAATGATATTGTCCTTTCATCCAAGCTACTGTTTCAGATGGCCTCAAGGTAACTGCCATTAAATTGAGGTAGGTGGGAGAGTAGTCTAAGACCAGAAACTAGTAGATAAATGAAAGTGTGAAGTCATAAAAACTAGAACTAGAGATTATTATACTTTGATTACTTCTAATGGAGCAGACTGGAATCAAAGTGATGAAAAGCAATCACTGTTAACCACAAGCCTGGCTTGTGAGAGCCTGTGGTTGCTGAACCTCTAAAACAATCTCTGTTTCCCAGAGTAGATGCCAGCAGTATAAGGCTACAAGGACATATTTTTCAGCCCTATTTTCACTTGTGGCCACAGAGAAAAAAATTACAGGAAGGCAAAGGAGAGGCTACAGAGGACATTGGACATAGGGGTTATTTTAAAAACTCATGGCAAACAGTGGGCTAATGAAGGAACTTACACAGCATGAAGACTTCAAAATTCACAATAAGCAGGATTCGATTATTTATTTCTCCTTCTTTTTTTGATCTGAGTTTTTATTGTTATGGTGTTTCTATCCCACCATTGTATATTGAAGATATATGCGGAAGGCACGTGTCTTTTAGTTTATAAGTCCCAGGATCACAGATAGCCACTTTCTGTGCTGGAAAGTACTGTGTTTCATCCAGATACATGGACTTTTCTTGGCTGTAACTCTGGATTCTCTTCCTTAGGGAAGGAATAAGAATGTCTTATATACACAATAAAGATGTGTATTGATATATAGGTGGCCAGAGGGTGATGCCATGGAAGTGATTGCTAGCTGTTCTCACTGTCCTTTCTGCTTACCTCTTTTATTAATAGAATCTTTACTGATACAGCCTGAATGATCAGGTAGAGACCACTTTTTATAAACATTGTTGAAAGTAGGTGAGAGCATAGGATTAAGATCTGGCCAATAAAATGTGAGTCATATAATATATGTGACTTCTGGTCACAACTTTTGGATACAAGTTGCTTGCTTTTTTCTTTTCTGTTCTGTCTGCTATATGGGAGACAAAGTCAAGTGGATTTTAAACATGTAGAGCTTGGCATAAGTAAATCTCTCTTATAGCAGCTTATCCTGTACCTTAAACATTAGTAACTTCTTCCCAAGTTTACTCTATTTTAATGGACCATGTGACTTGTGGGCAAGCAAACCTTACTCATTTTTAGTAAATTACCACTCACCACTTTAAAATTATATAAAGACACAAATTAGGGGAACAGGTATTCTACACATTAAACAATTTTTTTTCTTTTTTTTCTGAGAACCAATCATACAATTTTTGGTGTAATTTCTTATGAATTATGCCTAAGGAAAAAAATAATATATACCAAGATGTTTATAAAAGTGCTGCTAATTTATTTTTAACAGGAAAAATATACAAAGTTCTATAATAAAATGGTAATTAAGCAAAAAGATAATCATCTTTATAAAATATTATATAATCAGATGGAACTGAATATATTATATTTGCTTTCCAGATAGTCCTTGCTTTGTCTCACAAGAGGGTAACCTGTTTGGATTTTATCAGCAGGTTTTCCTTTTCTTCGGTCATGCCAATGACAAATACTAACAAGAAATCAGAACAAGAGCAAGGCATGGGTATATATTCTTCAAATTCTCTATTTATAGGACCACTACAAGTTATATGGATCCTTTAGCCCAAAGTGAGGATTCCTGTCACCAAGACCTCTGCACAGAGCACTTTCAATCTCTGGGTTCAGTAATTATTTCCAACCCTGTCTCCTCAGTCTTTGGGTTGGGAGCAACACCTTGATTATTAGTCCTGGGATACTGTACTGCTTCTTTGGTTTCCCTACACCCAGCCCACTTCTTTATAAATTGTCTCTTTATTAAATTATCCTTAAATTATCTAATTTCAGTATGCCATCTATTTTCTCCAGGGAAGGTGGCTGGTACACAGCACCACATAATATTTTGGCCAATGATGGACAATATACAGGACGGTGATCCCGTAAAATTATAATGGAGCTGAAAAATTCCTTTGTATAGTGACATCGTAGCTGTGGCAACCTTACAGAGCAAAGGTTACAAAAATTAACAAGGCTGTGGTTGAGAGAGCTAACAACTTTAACTGAGGTACAGATGAGGATGACATTGAAGAACTACTAGAGGTGGTTCTTGAGGAACTGACTAATGAAGAGTTGTTGGAACTGGAACAGGAAATCGTATCTGAAGAAGAGGCAAGAGAAAAAAAAACTGCAAAAGAAAAAGAACTGTCCAGAAAATTCACAGTGAAGGGATTAGCAGAAGTTTTTGTAGATCTCGACAAGCTCCTTAAAAAGTTTGAAAATATGGACTTTAATACTGAGAGGTTTTCGTCAATAGAGAGGAATATTCATGGTACATTATCCGCTTACGAGCAAATCTGTGATGAAAGAAAGAAAGAAAGAAAGAGAGAGAGAGAGAAAGCAAGGAAGGAGGAAGAAGGAAGGAAAGAAGGAAGGAAGGAAAGAAGGAAGGAAGGAAGGAAATAAGGAAGGAAGGAAGGAAGGAAGAAGGAAGGAAGGAAAGAAGGAAGGAAGGAAAGAAGGAAAGAAGAAACCAAGCAAATCACCAGAACCGTACTTCTGAAAAGAGTGACACCTCTTCAAGAAGAGACTCAGGTAGGTCCTTCAGGAAGTTTCCCAGAAGAAGGCATTATTATCATAGAGATGACAGCTTCTTGAGTGATTTGCACCTGAAGACCTTCCAATGAAACAAGATGTGGAGATAGTAGATGGTGATATTGATAATCCTGACCTTTATGGTTTAGGCTAATGTATATGTTTGTGTTTTAGTTTTTAACAGTAAAGTATAAAAGTTAAAATAATAAAATAAAAATAAGAAAAAAGCTTACAGAATGAGGATATAGAGAAACAAAATATTTTGTACAATCGTACAATGTCTTTGTGTTTTAAGCTATATGTTATTACAAGAGTCGAAAAGTTTAAAAATTTTATTAAGTTTATAAAGTAAAAAAGTTGCAATCAACTGAGATTAATGTAATATTGAAGAAATAAAAATATTTTTGTACAAATTTAAAGTAGCTTAAGTGTACAGTGTTTATAAAGTTTACAGCAGGGCACAGTAATATCCTAGGCCCATTCGCATTCTCTCAACACTCACTCACTGACACACAGAGCAACTTCCAGTCCTGCAAGCTCTATTCAGTCCTTTTCAAAAAATATAGTACATTTATGCCCTATATAAATGTACTATATTTTTTTACCTTTTATACCATATTTTGATTATATTCTTTTTATGTTTAAATGTGTTTAGATATATAAATACTTACCATTGTGTTATAATTACCTATGAAATAGAGCAAGAATGTAGCCTTGGAGCAATAGGCCATATCGTATAGCCTAGGTGTGTAGAAGGCTATACCATCTATGTTTGTGTAAGTGCACTCTATAATGTTTGCAAGATGAATCATCTAACAATGCACTTTTCAGAATGTAACTCCCATCATTATGTGACCCATGACTACAGTATAAAATGTAATTTATAAGGTAAAAGATTGAAAAGAAAGACAGAAACCAATAAAATATTACGTTATGATAGTAAGATTAAAGGTGAATATATTTTCTTCCATAGTTACATATATTGTTACATTAGAATAATTTTATTAGTTAAAAATATGTAAAATTGTTGCTAAGATATTTTGTCAGGTGGATTTTCTTAGCTTTGCTTTACTACTTAGATAAGAATGAATCATTAACATATTGAATTTATGTAAATCACCCTAATCATCTGCTTTCTCTTCTTGTGCTCCTAGGCCACAGAGAATTGATAGAGAAAGTTTTGGAAGAAGCCTGACTTGATTTTGTCAGAGTTCTTCATTTCAAGCAAAAGAAGCAGTTTCTGGCTGATTTACCAGAGACGTTTATTAAGTAGAAATCAGGAACTTACCGATTTGTTGGGGAAAAAAAACAAACTCAAGACTAAGCTTCCAGGAGAATGCTTAAAACTACAGAACTGTCCTAATAAGAAGCCTTTTATCATTACTGTCACTGACCTCTAGATTTTACAGCTTGCCTTGCTGATGTCCATATACCTGACTTTGCTACAAATTTACCTATTGCCTGAATCTTGCTGAGTCTGACTTCCCTGACACCCACATCTGCCTGGTAAAGCTGAATGGCTCTGTCATCATTTTTCACTGAAAAATGGACTTGAAGTACACTCCACACTCATGTGGCTCCCTCTTAAACCAAGATCTCAGACTTGCTCATATAATTAGTGAAGCTTTGTGATGCACTTTCATTTTAGACACAGTGGACAATGGGAAATTGAATTTTAACTTTTCTTTTAAGAAAATAGTACATAAGTACTTCTTTAAAATACAAAATATAATAGTTTGCTACAGCTGTCAGTACCTCAGACTGGGTAGGTTAAACAATAAAAATATATTTTATTACAATTCTTGGGGCTAGAGGTTCTAGGTCAAGGTGTTGGCTGGGTTGGTTTCTTCTGAGGACTTTTCTCCTTGGTTTATAGATGGCCATCTCTGTGTCTTGTCTTTGTGTGTTCTTTTGGCTCTATGTGTCTGTGTCCTAGTCAACTCTTTTTATAAGGACACCAGTCATTTTAGATTAGGGCCCAATGACCTCATTTTAACTTAATTGCCTCTTTACAGACCTTATCTTCAAAATAGCCATATGCTGAGGTCCTGAGGGTAAGGACTTAACATAGTGAATTTCAGGGTGACAAAATTCAGCCCATAACAGAAGTGTATTTGAGAAGCATGGTAACTAAATGCAATGTATGATCTTAGATTAGACTCTGAACAAGAAAAATAGTGCCCAAAGGACAGAATTGGGACTAAGAAATTTGAATATGGACTATATATTAGATTGCTATGTTTTATCAATTTTAAATTTATTAAATCTCATCATTGTACTGTGATTGTATAAAAGAAGGTTTTTGCTTTTAGGAGATGTGCACTAAAGTTTTTAGAAGGACATGGTCACAATGCTTCAAATGTATTCTCAAATGGTTCAGAGAATGAGAAAATACATTAAGTAAAATTCTGTACTATTCTTGTAACTTAACTGAAGGCTAACATATTTTCAAAACAAATGTGTTTTTAAAAAGTATTAGGAAGTTGCAAAAACATAGGATAATACAATAATCCAAACTCAACTGCCCATAACCAATATATACTATTCTACTATGCTTAAAATTTCAAAATAAATACCTCCTGCTAAATACAATGTAACTATCACTCTTCTGAATAAACACTGAAAGAGACAGAGGTTTATTTAAGAATGAGAAATTCCAGGGGAAGACAAGTTTCACAGAGATAGAAGATAGAAATGGAGTGAAGGTGCAGGTCGTTATTGTTGAAAAAGTCAAGAAAATGTGAGGCTGGGGTATTAAAAATATTTTCTACATGGATGCAAGATATTCTTCACAGGATTATAGGATGGATTTTGGTGGTTGAAAAACAATAAGACAGACTTCAAAAACCTGGATGAATGTGAACAAATGACCTGGAAGTTAGTAGAATTGAGTGGTGGAAAATGTATAGAAGAGTGAGCTAGTTATGTCACGTACTTCAAAAGAAGGATGTGAAAATGAAAGAGAAATGCCAACAATACCCTGTGTTTGCAATATGTTGGACATGAGAAAAAGAGGAGCCACCATTTTGAGAGCACTATAGAGAAGCAATGATCTTGAGGAAAGATCAGATTTCATTTAGAGCAAAAAAGTGAGGGGTAGATAGGTTATTTCAAGAACTTGTAGATTGTAGGAGAGTTTGTTATTGATGAGTCAGAGATTATAAGAAAACAAAACTAACAAGCCAAAAACAAAACAAAACAAACAAAAAACACTGAATAATGTTAAATGAAAATATGTATGCAAAGTGTCCTTATCATTAATTTTTTCTTTAATTGTCCAATGAGATATTTCAGCTATTTTTAAATATTTGAAGCTAATATTTGATACAGTGTTATTATGCAATGTCTAAAGTTACTCTCCAAAGCAATCAGAGAAATATTAGAATTTCTCTTTTCATTGTCGTTAGAGAGTATGTCTCAAAATTGTAGCATTCAAGGGTTTTCTTTATAAAAAGTACAACTTCATTTTTTTAATTTATTAAAGTTAATTTATTAAATTTATTAAAATTTTACAGAAAAAGAACAAAACACAACACAATATAAATTTAAAATATATGTAAGTTCATTGGCTGAAGATTATTTTTGCATCAGCAAAGAGATCAGAGAAGAAGATTTTAAGCAAAAGATAATGTGACCTTAAAGAATTTGCACTTTTTGTTCTTCTCACATGTTCAGTTATGAGAGTTCCCTACTAGTGTTTATTCACATCTGTCAGTTAAATCATAGATTCAAGTGTAAAACATAACCCAGGAACATTATGTGGATTCGTGACACTCTCTGGAGGACTTTGGATCCATAAAGCAATGAATGGATTATAAGAGGACATAAATATGGTATTTTCATCTATAATAGATGTACTCTTGCTCCAATGTTATTTATATTATATAAAAGAAAACACGACTTATTTTTCTCAGTCCAACTGAAAGAAGCCCCACTTAGAGATGAATATATAAATAGTTCTCTATTAATTTCCAATTCTTATGAATTTATCTTTGAAATTGTCAAGTTTTAGAGAATTTTTAAATGACCTGTGTTTATTTATTTATTTTACACATATGTATGTGTGTAAAAATGGAACCAAAAGGAAAAATGCAGGATGGAATTGTGATAACAGAATAGATTTTTAATTATTTGCCATTATCTTGAACCATGCAAAACTTACTTCTCTTTGGATTTTAATGACCAATTAGATACCCAAACTAGGTTTCTATAAAACCTGCTTTGAGCCTGTTAATATTTTTGCATCATCATTCCTAGCTACAGTTAAGGAAGTTTAATGTGGTGTTCTGGAAAAAGCAGTAATCTAGTGTTAATGCCACCTCACCTCTATTTTTATAAGTTTGAAGATTTGGGATTGAAATAAGAGATGCCTTAAAGTTCTCCAACTCCAAAATTTTGTACTTTGACCCAATCAAAAAATCTCATGTCTTTTTGTGTTCATGTTAGCCCTAAAATTTTGGAAAATAATCATCAGTGAAACAGCAGAAATTTACTCATTAAATAAATGCTATTTCACAACGTATAAAACTTGGGCCAGACATTGAAAAATATGCTTGAGTTAGTTTCCTGTATCAAAACTGTTTTCTTGTGCAAAATAGAAAAGAAAGAATAAATACTCTAATTCATAACTGTGAGTCAATAACTATAGCTCAGATTAAAATGATAGCTTTATATCTAACCAAGAGATTTATAAGAATATTCTCTTTCAATATTATGGTTATAAATGGCTAAATATTGATTAGATGGCATTAAGAACAATTTAATATTTTTATTTCAAAAATCAAAATCAATTAGGAAAATGATGTTTTCTGATGTGAAATTATTTAGTCTCAGATAATTCTCTGAGGATAGGAGGAAGCCATATTATGAACCCTGAAACATTAGTAAAATTGTTCAAAGGTGCTTAATTAAGCAAATACTAAAAAACTAAAGATACTAATTACTGATAGTAATTCCTTTAATCTCCAATCTCTACCCTCCACACTTAAAAGCACTGTTCTGAATAAAACTATTAAGAAAAAAGAGTCCTTAAATTAAATTTGATTCAACAAAATTACTGTATCTTTTCCAGACTATTCCAGTAATATCTTTAAATAATTTCTTCGTTGCTGTTGAGAAAGTAAAACATAGCACATATAAATAGCAGGGGTTTTCAAAATAAATTTAGTATAACTAATATAAATTTTATTTTAAAAATTGCCTAATCATTCTACTGTACATCTAAAGCAAACCAAAACCAAAAACAAAACAAAAAAAATGAAAAACAAACAAACAAAAAACTATCGAATGCCAAAGATTAAAAAAAAAATCAATTTTCAAAAGTTAGGTTCTCATGGTTAACTTTTGACTGGTGGTTTTAGCCATGAAATGGCCAGTGAGAAACATTTTATTGTTATCGCAAAATGTTATCAGAAACACCATTGGGCTGTTAAAACTTTTCAAATGCTGATATTCACATTTTTTCATGAATTGTTTATTGTGTTTATCTCTAGGTTTTATCTAATAGACACAAAGTAATTTTACATGGAAAATAAATGACTGACTTTAACCTTATTCCAGGTTTTTATTTTATTTTTAGTTTAAAAATTAAGCTGTTATTTTGTAAATCTTTAAAGTGATTTTAAGCTTTCATACCAATATTGATACCAATTTTCATTTTTATTAACAAAGAAAAGTTTAAGTTGTATATATTTAGTGAGCTAATTGTTCATTTATTGTCATATAAAGTTCAATGTCTCAAATAATATTGAATGTCAAACTAATTAAAAATTAAAATTAAAAAAATAAAGTATTTAGCCCCCTCCCCCCCAAAAAATTCAGTGTCTTTCCAATGATATATCAACTTAAAATAAAAATTTTGAACTTAATAAAAGTTTTAAGGGAAAAAGTGTAGCCCAAGACTGATTAATGTTTTAATTTATTATCTAGAACTGATTAAGATACAGTGAATTTATTTACTTTTAAATTGAGAGTTAATTGACATATAACACAGTTTCAAGTGTACAGCATAGTGCTTCAACATATATATATTTCCAGAACAGTGTGGCATAATAGGAAATACATTATTAGGAGACTTCCAGACAAGATGGCAGGACAGTAAACCCTGTGCTTGCCTCCTCCCATGACCACATTAAAAATACAACTAAATTATAGAACAATAAACCTGGAGAATTATCTAAAGATTAGGTGAACAGAATTCATTTAACTAAAATATAAAGAATTGGCCATATTGAGACTAGTAGGAGAAGCAGAGATTTGAAAGGCCTGGCCCTGCACCCACATCTGGTGGTTGAGCGTTGGGAAGGATGTCTCAGCAGGAGAGGTCCTTCTGGAGGAGCAGGGGTCCCCAGATCCACACCAGGACTCCCCAGCCCAGGATTTCAGTGCTAGGAAGAGAAGTCCCCCAAATACCTGGCTATGAAAATCAATAAGGATTCTGACCATGCAAGTGAGATAGAAAGCTGTTGGAAACCCAGACATCCCCTTAAAGTGCTCGTGTGCAGACTCACATCCTCACAGGTACTCACCCTGGCAGAAGGATGACAGCTTGGGAGGCTCCAGGGAAATATAGAAAAAGACTGAGTTGTGTGGCTTTGAGGCAGGGACTAGAGGGACAGCCACCATTGTTCCTGTGTTCAGTCCTCCTCTTGTACAGCATAGAGGTGGAAGCCATCTTCCCTATGTTGAGCCTTCCCCCAAACAGCAAAATCTGAATCTGCATTGACTTAGTGAACTCCACTCTCTCTACTCTGATGATTCCCTGGGATGCTGGCCCACCCAACTTGAGAATTGCTGGAGGCACATTCCTGGCTGGGAAGCCATCCCCACCTTGCCTTCTCAGCAGAAGACTCCTTTGGCAGCAATTGGCAAGCCTAGGTTCACACAATTCCAGGGATGTTTTGGTAGTGGATAACCAGGCCTGGAAAGAGCTGTAGTGTTTCTTAAACAAATCTTGGTGGTCTGCAGGCTGCAGATAGGTGGTGGCTTGCTTTGGTGTGATATGAGACTTTTGCAAATGGCCAAAGGATCATCACTGGCACCAAATCTGGGCCTGCACTAACCTTGGGAGCACTGGCCACCATATCCTGGTGACTTTCTGAGACCTTGCCTCACCCAACTCGTGTACCACCTAGGACTCCTGTAGCTACTAAGCTTTGTAGGCAGCCAGCAGATGGCCTCAGAATTTGGGATTCCTTGGACCCTTTGCTGAACTGCCTCGGGCCTGGTGCTGGTGGTAGCTGGCCTCAGTTCGCTACATGGCCTCTCACACTTGCCTCCAGGTTCAGCACAAGAAGTGACCAACCATGGATCATCTGTAACTCCTAGCAGGTAGCCCCCAATGATTACAGGCAATGGCTTACCTTCACCTGCACAGGAGCCACTTCCTTCCAAAGGGTCCCAAAACCAGCACTCTTGGAGGCTGACATCAGACCACAATAGAGCAATAGCTAATTAGCCCCATAAGTGGCACACTAAAAGGGTGGTCTCAACAGGCACAGGATCCATCTTGGGCAGATCCCACTCCATGAGGTCAGCCCCCACACAGCAGCTCATATGCTGTGGGCATGACCAATCTTCACAGTCAGTCATCCAAAGAGTCAATCACACTCACTGATGTGTCAACAGCAACCAAAGCTTAACTACAATAGGAGAGCACACACAATCCACACAAGGGACATTCCTGGGGCATCCGGCACAGATAACCAGGGAGACTGAGTTGCTGGGCCACACAAGACACCTACTACAGCAGCCAAGACTAGGAGATATAGCACATCTATCTAATACATAGAAACAAGCACAGAGAGGTAGCCACAATAAGAAAACAAAGAAACATGTCTCAAATGAAAGAATAGGAGAAAACTCCAGAAAAAGAACCAAATGAAATGGAGGCAAGCAACCTATGAGACACAGTTCAAAACACTGGTTATAAGGATACTCAATGAACTTAGGGAAAGAATACATGATCTCGATGAGAACTAGAACAAAAAGATAGAAAGCATGAAACAGGACATAGAAATCATAAAAAAGATCAGTCAGAAATGAAGAACACACTACTAGAATCAACAGTAGATTAGATGAAGCAGAGGATCGAATCAGTAATTTGTAAGACAAGGTAGCAGAAAACACCCAATTCAAACAGAAAAAAAGAAATTAAAAAGAGTAGAAAATTTAATAAATCTCTGAGACAACATCAAACACAACAGCATTCACATCATAGGGGTACCAGAAGAAGAAGAGAGAGAGCAAGGGATTAAGAACCTATTTGAAGAAATAATGACAAAAAACTTTCCTAACCTGACCAAAAAAATAGAGAGACAAGTCCAAGAAGCACAGAGAGTCCCAAACATGGTGAATCCAAACTGGTCTATACTAAGACACATCATAATTAAAATGCCAAAAATCAAAGACAAAGAGAAAATTCTAATAGCAGTAAGAGAAAAGTGGTTAGATACTTACAAAAGAGCTCCTGTAAGACTGTGAGCTGATTTCTCAACAGAAACATTGAAGGCCAGAAGGAATTGGCAAGAAATATTTAAAGTGATGAAAAACAAGGATCTACAACCAAGATTACTCTACCTAGCAAAGCTATCAATTAAAATTGAAGGTGAGATAAAGAGCTTCCCATACAAGAGAAAGCTACTAGAATTCATCACCAGCAAATCAGTGTTACAAGAAATGTTAAAGAGACTTCTTTAAGAAAAAGAAGGTGGAAAAACACATAAATAGGAATAACAAAATGGCAATAATTATGTACATATCAATAATCACTTTAACTGTAAATGAATTAAATGCTGTAATCAAAAGATGTAAGGTAGCTGAATGGAGATGAAAACTAGGTCCATACATATGCTGCCTAAAAGAGATCAACTTCAGATCAAAAGATGCACACAAACTGAAAAGAAGGGGATGGAAAAAGGTATTTCGTGCAAAAGGAAATAAAAAATCTTGGATGGCAATACTTATATCAGACAAAATAGACCTTAAAAGGGGGCTATCATAAGAGAAAAAGAAAGACATTACATAATAATAAAAAGAATCAGTCCAACAAGAGGATAAAATCTTAATAAATATTTATGTACCCAATATAAGGCACCTAAATATATAAAGCAAATATTAACCAACATAAAAGGAGAGATCAATAATAATATAGTTATAGTAGGGGACTTTGACATCCTATTGATAACAATGGACAGATCTTCCAGACAGAAAATCAACAAAGAAACAGCAGCTTTAAATGACACACTACAACAGATAAATTTATTTGATTTTTTTAGAGCATTTCACTCCAAAGAATCAGAATATATATTCTCTTCGAGGGCACATGGAACGTTTCCCAAGATAGACCCCATGTTAGGCTGCAAAACAAGTCTCAATAAATTTAAGAAGACTGAAATCATATCAAATGTCTTCTTAGACCGCAATGTTATGAAACTAGATATCAATTACAAGTATAAAACTGAAAAACACACAAACACATGGAGGCCAAATAACATGCTGCTAAACAATGAATAGGTTAACAATGAGATGAAGGAAAAAATCAAAAGATACCATGAGACTAATGAAAATGAAAACACAAAAACTCAAAATCTATGGGACGCAGTAAATGCAGTTCTGAGAGTGAAAGTCATAACAATATAAGCCTACTCAAGAAACAAGAAAAATCTCAAATAAAGTCTAACTTCACACATAAAGGAACTAGAAAAAGAACAGCAAACAAAGCCCAAAGTGATTAGAAAGAAGAAAATAGTAAAGATCAGAGAAAAAATAAATAAAATAGAGTCTAATAAAATACAAAAGATTAGTAAAATCAAGAGCTGGTTCTTTGAAAAGATAAACAAAATTGATAAAACTTTAACCAGTCTTATCAAGAAAAAAAGAGAGGACTGAAATTAATAAAATCAGAAATGAAAAAGGAAGAATGACAAATGACTCCACAGAAATACAAAGGAACATGAGAAAATAGTACAAACAATTGTTTGCCAATAATCTGGACAATCTAGAAGAAATGGATACATTTCTAGGAATGTACAATCTCCCAAAATTGAGTCAAGAAGAAATAAAAAAATCTGAACTGACCGATTACTACAAACAATATCAGATGAGTTACTAAAAAACTCCCAACAAACAAAATCCTGGACCAGATGGCTTCACAGATGAATTTTGCCAAACATTTAAAGAATAATTAACACTTATTGTTCTCAAACTATTCAAAACTTCAAGAGGAAGGAAGTCTCCCTAGTTCTTTTTTATGAGGCCATCATTACCCTGATTCCAAAGTCAGACAAAGACATTACAAACAAACAAAATAAGTCGATATCCTGTATAAATATAGATGCAAAAATCCTCAACAAAATACTAACAAACCAAATTCAGCAATACAATAGAAAGATCATACATAAAGTAAGATTAATTTCTAGGATGCAAGTTTGTTTCAATGTCCACAAATTAATTAATGTGATATACCACATTAACAAATTAAAAGGTAAAAATCATATGATTATATCAATAGATGTGGAAAAAACATTTGACAAAATCCAGCATCCATTTAAGATAAAAACCCTCAGGAAAGTAGAAATAGAGGGAACATACCTCAACATAATAAAGGCAATATATGACAGATCCACAGCTAAAATCATACTCCATGCGAAAAAGCCCACTTTTACCACCTTCATTCAACAATATTGGAAGTTTCAGCCATATTAATCAGACAAGAAAGAGAAATATAAGGCATTTAAATTGGAAAGGAAAAAGTAAAACTATCATTATTTGCAGGTGACATGATATTACATTTAGAGAACCCTAAAGATTTCACCAAAAGACTGTTAAAACTGATAAATAAATTTAGTAGTGGGGTACAAAATTAATATTCAGAAATTGGTTTTATTTTTATATACCAACAACAAACTATCAGGAAGAGAAATTTAAAAAAACAATCTCATTTACAATTTCATCAAAAAAAAAAACAAACAAACCTAGAAATAAATTTAATCAAAGGGGTAAAAGGACTGTACTCAAAAAAATCACAAGTCATTAAAAAATAAATTGAAGAAGATACAGGTAGATAAAAGCATGTATCGTGTCCATGGATAGGAAGAACTAACATTGTTAGAATGTCCATACTACCCCAAAACAATCTACAGATTTAATGCAATCCTTATCAAGATATCAATGGCATTTTTCAGAGAACTAGAATAAGTAATCAAAAAAAATTATTTGAAACCATAAAAGACCCCTAATAACCATGGCAATATTGAAAAAACGAAATAAGTTGGAGGTATCATACTACCTGATACCAAACTATACTACAAGACTATAATAATAAAAACTGCATGATACTAGCATAAAAATAGAAACATAGATCAATGGACCAGAGTAGAGATCCCAGAAATAAATCCATGCTTATATGGTCATCAAATCTATGCCAAAGGAGGCAAAAATATACAATGGGGTAAAGATGGTCTATTCAATAAATGGTGCTAGGAAAACCAGACAGATACATACAAAGAGCCATCTTATTACAACATATACAAGAATAAACTCAAAATATTTTAGACTTAAATGTAAGACCTGAAATCATAAAACTAGAAGAAAACATAGGCAGTAAACTCTCTGACACTGCTCTTAATCATATATATATTTTTTCCTACTATATCTCCTCGGGCAAAAGAAATAAAAGAAAAAATAAACAAATGGGAGTACTTCAAACTAAAAATTTTTTTGCAAAGCAAACAAAACCATCAACAAAATAAAAATACTACCTACTGAATGGAAGAAGATATTTACCTATGATACATCTGATAAGAGATTAATATCCACAATTTATAAAGAACTCATACAACTCAACACCAAAAAAAAAAAAATCAAATTGAAAAATGAGCAGAGGACCTAAATAAACATTTCTCCAAAGAGGGCATACAGATGGCCAAAAGACATATGCAAAAATGCTCAATATCATTAATCATCAGAAAAATGCAAATTACAATCATAACGAGATATTATGTCATACCTGTCAGAATGGCTATCAACAAGTGCAGGCAAGAATGCAGAGAAAAGGGAAACTTTGTGCACTTTTGCTGGATTGCAAATTGGTATAACCACTATGGAAAACAGTTTGGAGGTTCCTCAAAGATTAAAAATAGTACTACCTTATGACTTAACAATTATACTTCTAGATATTTATTTAAAGAAAACCAAAACAGTCTTTGGGATCTTACAATCTGCAGTCAAGTCATGGGCTTCATGTCCCCAAAGCCCCAGGCTTTGTCCAGATGCTCAAGGAGGGAGAGAAGCAGTTTTTAACATTAGAAGAAGCAGTGTACAGGAACATACCAGTTTGCAAGGAGCTTGCCCAAGTGACTCATACAGAGTATGGACCAAATGGAATGAACAAAATGGTTATCAAACACCTGGAGAAGTTGTTTGTGATGAATGATGTAGTGACTATTTTAAGAGAGCTAGAAGTACAGCATCCTGCTGCAAAAATAATCGCAATGGTCTCTCACATGCAGGAGTAGAGGTTGGAGATGGCACAAACTTTGTCCTTATGTTTGCTGGAGCTCTTCTGGAATTAGCTGGAGAACTTGTCAGAATTGGTCTGTCAGTTTCAGAGGTCATAGAAGGTTATGAAATAGCCTACAGAAAAGCCCATGAGATTCTTCCTGATTTGGTATGCTGTTCCGCAAAAAATCTTCGAGATGTGGATGAAGTGTCATCTCTACTTCATACCTCCATAATGAGTAAACAGTAGGGTAATACTGGCCAAACTTATTGCTCAAGCATGTGAATCAATTTTTCTTGATTCTAGCATTTCCATGTTGATAATATCAGAGTTTATAAGATTCTGGGCTCTAATATTTATTTCTCTTCAGTATTACATGGCATGGTTTTTAAGAAGGAAACTAAAAGATGATGTAACATCTGTCAAAGATACAAAAACAGCAGTGTACTCTTGTCCTTTTGATGGCATGATAACAAACACTAAGAGGATGATATTGATGAAGACTGCTGAAGAATTGATGAATTTTAGTAAAGGAGAAGAAAATCTTATGGATGCACAAGTCAAAGCTATTGTTGATATCGGTGCAAATGTCATCATTAATAAGTGGCTAAGTGGCAGACATAGCTCTTCATTATGCAAACAAATACAATATTATGTTGGTGAGGTTGAACTCAAAATGAGATCTCAGAAGGCTATGTAAAACAGTTGGTGCTACAGCTCTTCCTAGATTTACTCCTCCTGTGCTTGAAGAAATGGGACATTGCAACAGTGTTTACCTCAGAATTTGGAGAAACACAGGTGATTGTTTTCAAGCATGATAAGGAAGATGAGGCCATTTCCACCATAGTGCTTCGAGGTTCTACAGACAATCTGATGGATGATACAGAAAGGGCAGTAGATGATGGTGTTAATACTTTCAAAGTTCTCACAAGGGATAAACGTCTTATACCTGGAGGTGGAACAACAGAAATTGAGTTGGCCAAACAGGTCACAGCATATGGAGAGACATGTCCTGGACTGGAACTTTATGCCATTAAGAAATTTGCCAAGGCATTTGAAACTATTCTCTGGGCACTGGCAGGGAACTCTGGGGTTAAGGCCAATAAGTAATCTCTAAACTTTATGTAGTACATCAAGAAAGAGATAAAAATGTTGGATTAAATATTGAGATATGGAGGCTAAAGTTCCTGCTGTAAAGGACATGTTAGAGGCTGGTATTCTAGATATTTACCTAGAAAAATATCAGGCTATCAACCTGGCCACTAATGCTGACTTCACTGTACTTAGAGTGGATCAGATCATCATGGCAAAACCAGCCAGTGGACCCAAACTTCCAAGTGGGAAGAAAGACCGGGATGATTACCAAAATGATTGAATGATTTATTTTTTACTGTAGGCAAAGGCTGTAGGTATAGTAGTATTCTAGGAATTGCCTGATTTTTTCCTATTCTTAAATTAAGAAGTGTTTTGTGTTTATAACCTTGAGCGTTTGATACAATAAATGTGTTGTTACAAAAAAACCCCCACCAGAACTAATTTGAAAATATATATGCACCCCTATGCTAACTGCAGTATTGTTTATAATAACCAATATATGAAAACAACATAAGTGCCTATCAATAGACAACTGGATAAAGAAATTGTGATACACACACACACACACACACACACTGGAATATTACTCAGACATGAAAAATGAAACCTTACCATTTGTAAAAATGTGGATGGTATTATGCTAAGTGAAATAAGTCAGACAGAGAAAAACATACTACATGATTATGCTAAGTGAAATAAGTCAGACAGAGAAAAACATTACTACATGATTTCACTTATATATGGACTCTCAAAAACAAAATAAACAAAGAAACAAAAGGAAAACAGAATCATAGATGTAGAGAACAAACTGGTCATTGCCAAAAGAGAGGGGAGTTTGAAGTTGGATAAAAAAGGCGAAGGGATTAAGAAGTACAAATTGGTAGTTAAAAATAGTCATGAGATGTGAAGTACAACATAGAGAATATAATCAATAACATTGTAATTGGTATGTATAGTGCCAGATGGGCATTAGACTAACTGGAGGAATCACTTCGTAAATTATATAAATGTCTAATCTTATTCTATACAACTGAAACTCATATAAAATAATAAGGAACATCAAGTCTAATTGAAAAATTAAAATTGAAAACTAATTAACTAAATAAATAAATGTATACACACACAAAAGAAAATAGCTTATCAGTATATCTGAAATTCAATATTTCCTGTCAAATATGGCCAAAGGTGTCAAATCTTCTGAAGGACAAGAAATAATGCATATTGTGTAGGAAGTTATCAATATTAAAAATATTGAAAAAATTTTTTTAAGTTTTTTTCTGATTTTCTCCTACTAATTCATAATTTTTACATTATCCTAAATTTTATTTGAATATCTAATAGGTTCTTAAATAATTTGATATCTGACTTTGTCATATTATCCTACTCTTATTATCTTTTCTCTTCTTTTTTTAATTTATTTAAAATTCAAGTAAATAAATGGTGAGTTTTTTTACTGTCATATTTTAATGTCATCATCACAAGTTTTAACTATTATTAAATTATAGCATACTTTAATAATTTAGAGACCAACCCCTTCATTGATCTTTCTTTCTGAATATTTCATTAAATTAACATGCATTTCTGAATAATTATAGAATAAAAAATTTAGAGTGGATTATAATTATAAATACATTTTGGGAAAATTGATATGTTTATCATATTTATTTTTTCTACTCAGAAATATGGGAAGAGCTCTTAATTGTTTTGTGGCATTTCTATGCTTTGTAATTGAGTCTCTTGATTTTCTTAAACACATACAGATGTGTACACACTTTATAACCCTCTAAGTGCATCTTTAAATGCTTAGTTTTGTTTATTATTTTTACCATAATCACCTTTCACTTACATTTTAATGGGTGGCATAATGAAATGCTTTTGATTGAAATGTATGTATGAGAGTGTGTGTGTGCAAGTGTGTGTAAAATGCTAATTTATAGAGCATCAGGTTTATTATTCCTTATAGGTGTAGTTGATAATTCACAACCTCACAATTTCTCAAAGACACAGATTCCTCTGGATAAAGCTCAATAGCTTTAGAGAGTTGATATAGCTGTGGCCACTGTTTAAAGTGTTCTGTAAGATCCATGAAAACTGAAAATAGCATAAGATATATTTGGAGGAGACAAGAGAAGAACTCACTGAAAGGAAATGGAAATATCAGAGCAATATGAATTTGCCAGGAACTGGCAAGGACCTTGAAAGTTTGAGATGTTATCACAAGACAGGAGACATCTGAGAGAACGGAGAATGAAAGTGGTTTCTTCGCAATACATCCATGAATTTCTCAGTTATTTCTCATTGATTGTTTCTGTCTTTTCCCATTCCATTCCTTCTATTTGGATGCCTTTCTTCCTCCCTAATTAGAAAGTACGTCTATCTGTCATTCACCTTCTTTTACTGCTTGTGCACTCAGTGTGTCCAGTGGGTTCAAGGACTAATGCTGGTGATACCCTCAGTAAATAAGGAGCCTGTCCCTGCAGCTCTGCGTTCCTCATGGACTATGAGACCTTACTAATAAGTCTGAAGTTTCTTTAAATAGTGTCATGTTTTTCAAATTGCATTGTAGCTGCCTTGATATAGTAACAGAATAGTGTCAACGCTTCACTTGTAGTGATAATGTGCAGTAGTGTATGTGAGATTCAATTCTTAGCGTTTGATCTTTTTTTGAGAGGCATTTCTCCAACATCACAGGTTTAAATGTTTCTATTGATTTTCATGTCTAGATATATTGTGAACATATAACCTCCAGTTAGCCTAAAGCAGCTTTTCTGGTTTCTTAAGCAAAACAACAACCAGTTAGAAAGACTTAACGACAGCACTCTAAATGTACAAGACTGAGCTGTGAAAAATAATTGTATTTATATTGGAAATTGTCAACAGTTCAGTTTTCAGAATATATTATTATAATAAATGGCTTTTGGGAGGTCAGGTAAGCTTATATTAACTTGAAATTCCTTGAAATGATCTGTGAAGACCAATACTACACACACACACACACACACACACACATGTGTATTATACTATTCATATATATATTCATAATTGCACTATCTGTTAAATCCGTTGTTTGCCTCTTTGGGTCCACTCTTCACCTTACCCTATCTAATCCTGTGCAGAGTGTATATTCCTTCAGTGGACTCTCTTACCCTTTAGCTTTTGGCTATGTTCAACCGATACGAAAAATGTGTGGGAGATCGAAGAACAAGAGGAGAGTGAGGTTGGAGTATCTTCCCCTAAATCCCTCCCTGTTGATTGGTGTTGAAGATGGTGCCCTTTCACAAATGTCTTATTCCTGTCAGATAACTTTTTCTATGGGGCAGTTTCTCTAGGCTCTAGGCACTGCTCACTGCTTTTTCTCTAAAGTCCACTAATTCGTGGCTCTCAAGATTACTAGCCCAAAGTAAGAACTATAGCATTTCTTATTTTTCTTAAACATGGACCTCATTATTTAGCTGTTCTCAAATTGCTCATTTTAGTGCCCCATACATTTGTTTTATGCCAGGGTTCTAACTGATAGACAGGTTGATGTTTCCCCGAATTTTTTAAAATTTTAATTTCTGTTAATGGGGACTTTTTTTCAATGCTGATAATATATGTTAAAAAGTGATTTTTAATAATTTGACATCTCTGTACCATTATTATTATAGTTCTTAATTATTTAAGAAATATTTTATGATTTTCTACTCTATGCCAGATATTGTCTTAGACACTTAAAATACAAGATGTCCCATGAAATTGTAACATAATAGTCCCCCCTTTATCTGCGGAGATAAGTTCTAAGACCCCCCCTATTGGATGTCTGAAACAGAAGATAGTATGGAACCCTACACATATTATTTCTTTAAATTCATACATATCTTTTCACTTAAAGGAAGCATGTTAAGCCTTCTATTTGGCATATCCAAATTGCCTATATCACAACTTTTGCACTTTGAGGCCATTATTAAGTAAAACAAGAGTTACTTGAAAACTGTGATACCTTGACAATCGATCTGCTAACCAAGACTGCTACTAAGCGACTAATGTATGGGGGGTGTATATAGCATGGAAACACCAAAGGGATGATTCATATCCTAGGTGGGACAGAGAAAAATGGCATGAGATTTCATCACGAAACTCAAAATGGTGCATAATTTAAAACTTGTAGATTGTTTATTTCTAAAACATTTCATTTAATATTTTTAGATGCAGTTGGCCACAGATAATGGAAACCATGGAAAGTGAAACCACAGATAAGGAAGACTACTGTATATGAAACATTATCAGTGGTGATAAATGCAAATATAAATTATCTTGTTTATGATGTGGCTGTGATTTAAAAAGGTCGTGTCAGTGGGTGTTCCAAACATTCACCAAAGATGAGACATTCATATTCTTTGGAATTATAATAATCTTTTCTTTAATATTGCTAGAAGTTACTGTATAACTTTATATTGGTATGTTATACTGGTATATTTGTTCATAAATCTTAGAAAAAATATTTAAAAATTATAAAAGTTAACAAATTTTCTCATAAAATGTTTACAAAAATATGAAAGCACACTTAAGTCACTAACTTTCCAGAAAAGCATTAGTCTTTTTTTTTTAGAAATGGAGTTTCAAACACCTTTTGAAATTTGAATTCCAGTTGCAAGGAATCATCAAACTGCCTAAAAAGATTTTTTTTTCTGTCATTGACACAGAGGAGCTGTATAAAAATCCTAGCTTTTAAGTGGAAAAAGTAATTTCTTTTGCAATTGCAACAAAAAGAATAAAATATCTAGGAAGAAATTTAACAAAACATGTGAAGGACCTATATGATGAAAAGTATAAGGCCCTAATAAAAGAAATTGAAGAGGATACAAAGAAATGGAAAGATAGTCCATGTTCTTGGATTAGAAGAATCAACACAGTTAAAATGACCTTATTAAAGCATTATACAGATTTAATGCAATCCCCATCAAAATCCCATTGGCATTTTTTAAAGAAATGGAATAACAATTCATCAGACTTGTCTGGAAGCACAAAAGACCCCGAAATGCCAAAGCCACCTTGAGAAAAAAGAATGAGGTTGGAGGCATCACTCTGCCTGACTTCAAATTATACTACAAAGCGATAATAATCAAAACAGCATGGTATTGTCAAAACAAAAAACAAAAAACAGACATACACACCAGTGGAACAAAATTGAGAGCCCAGAAGTAAACCCATGTTTATATGGGCAAATAATTTTTGACAAAAGAGCACAAAACATATAGTGGAGTATGAAAAGCCTCTACAATAAATGGTGCTGGGAAAACTGGAAGGCCACCTGCAAAAGAATGAAACTAGACTGTTGTCTATCACCACACACCAAAATTAACTGAAAATGGATTAAGGACTAGAATATAACACCTGAAACAATAAAATGCATAGAAGAAAACATAGGAACTAAATTGAAGGACCTTGGACTTACCTTGGACTTAAAGAGGATTTTATGAATCTGACCTCAAAGGCAAGGGAAGTAAAATCAAAAATAAGTAAATGTGACTACATCAAACTAAAAAGAAAATGTCAACAGGGTAAAAAGACAACCATCTGAATGGGAGAAGATATTTGCAAGCAACGCCTCCAGTAAGGGCGTAATATCCAAAATATACAAAGAATTCATACAACTCAATAACAACAATGACAACAAAAAACCACAAATAGTCCAATCAAAAACTGGGCAGAGGACCTGAACAGACACTTCCCCCAAGAAGACATAGAAATAACCAACAAACATATGAAAGGATGCTCAACATCGCTAGCTGTTAGGAAAATGCAAATCAAAACTTCAATGAGGTATGATCTCTCACCTGTAAGAATGGCTATTATAAACAAGACAAGTAATAACAAGTGTTTGAGAGGTTGTGGGGGAAAAGGAACCCTCATACACTGCTGGTGGGACTACAAATTGGTACAGCTACTATGGAAAACAGTATGGAGGTTCCTCAAAAAACTAAGAATTGATCTACCATGTGATCCAGCAATGTCTCTACTGAGTATTTACCCCAAAGACTTGAAAACCCATATATGAAAAGATATTTGCACGCTAATGTCATAGTAGCATTATTCACAGTGGCCAGGACGTGGAAGCAACCTAACTGTCCTACAATAGGCTAAAGAAGCTGTGGTATATATATATATATACAATGGAATATTACTCAGCCTTAAAAAGAGATGAAATACTGCCATTTGCAACAACGCGGATGGACTTTGAGATAATCATACTAATCAAAATAAACCAGGCAGAAAAATTTGAAAGCCACAGATATCACTTATATGTGGGATATAAACCTAAAAGCAACAAACAAGCAGGGCAAACAAACAGCAACCCATGGACATGGACAATAGACTAGTAGTTACCAGAGGGTAAGGGAGGAGGGGGACAGGGAGAGGGTAGATAGGCGGGGTAAAGGGGTCAATTATATATATATATATATATAAATATATACACACACACACACGTGTGTGTGTGTGTGTGTGTGTGTGTGTGTGTGTGTGTGTATGCCGTACTGCTAAATTGCACACCCGAAACTTACTGGATTTTAACTTATGTCACCATAATAATACAAAAATTAAAAAATAAAAACATTCTTTGCAAAAAAAAACCCCAAATCCGAGCTTTTGACAGAATTTGCCTTTGTCGGTCATAGGCCTTAATGCATGTGAGTAGATTAGTTCACTATTGTGGGTCAATTTGATTCTGGGGTCAGATTATCACCATTCAAACTCCCACACATAATAGCTTGTGACCTAGTGCAAAATAATAATAGTATCTAACTTGTTAGATTATTTTAAAGCTTAGATGAGATAATATCTGTAAAATGATAAAAACAATATTGGAATATAATAAACATCACTGTATGTTAGTTATTTTTTCCTTAGTGCCACTAAAATTGTGGGAGCAAAGGCATCAAATATTTCTGAACCCATTAACACAATATCAAAACCACCATCCTCTGGGATGAAAGATTGTATTAACAGTGCTGTATATACTAGGAATACAGTATTATAATGCTAACTTTTCTAGCACTTTAGTTTTTCATTTTAGGCTAGCAGTGTTTAGACTTAATAAAATATTTCCTCCCTTCCTTTTTTCCTTCCTTCTTTCTTCAACCAGTTCTTCTGCTTCATAATTGCTACTGGTCCAGTTAGCCTATTATATGGGTATTTCGAATGTGTGTATAAATTTGAAACTGTATAAAAAAAAAATAGATATACTGAAAAGATTAATGAGGTATATCAACACAAACTAGTAATAAGGATGTGTTTTGTTTATGTAGAATGCTATAGCTATATGCTAAGTATATTATAAATTTATATTACCATAATAAGGTATCACCTTAGCTATTAATCTAAGTTACAGAATATCATATGTATATTTATCTTCTTTCAAAGGGATCTAAGCTTATTTACATCTTCTGTACATAAAATAGTTTTAAGGACATTTTAATATTGGCCACTAATTTTATACTGTCAGAATGTCTTAATGTAATTACAAAGGAATGTAGCTATAGTCTAAACTTATTTAATCTACATACTCTCTGTTTGACCTTTCCTGTAGGAGCATATGAAAAAAAAGAAAATATCCATACTATTCTACAAAAGTCCCAGTATAAGGAAAAGGGCAAAAATAACAAAAAATTTTAGCAAGAAAATTTTTTGTGTACCAACAACTTGCCGTCAAAACAAATGGCATGAAAAAAGAGACAATCACAAAGCTAAACAAAAAGCTTTCCTGTTGCTCATGTTCTTAATCTCTTTAATAAAATAAATAAGGCATTTCAATGAAATAAATTATATCCAAGGAGCACAGTACCTTCTGTACGATGACTGTATTTACTTTCAAGTAATACTGCTTAGAGATAGTATGTACAAAAGTCAACATAATTATTTTCTTTATTTGACTGTAGTGTCTGGATCTTAGTCAAAGGACAAAGTGCAATTGGTTTGTTTTTCAAGTTATTTCTTATCTCAGTTGCATGTCAGAAAGATCATAATGTTACTGTTTTAATTTTGATTGTTAACATAAAATTGGAATCCAAAGTAAAGGAAATTGTGAAAATTAACTTGTTACAAGTATCAAAGAACAAAGCATGGGCATTATGATAATGTAATCATTGAGAATCTGAAATAAAATGTATTTTTAAAGACACAAAGTTAATGCTTTCCTTTGAAATCTCCATGTAAAAATTGAAAACACAACTTAAACAGAAGATAGACACAGGTAGCATATGAAAAATTACAACTTGGGAAATTAATAAAAATAGTATCTAAAACAGTATTAGTGAGATATAAGCTCATTCATTAACAGTCTGTACGATAATATATCACTGAAAATGTTGCATGAAGGGAAGTCTTTTCATAGGATTATGTACAGTATAATAGCAAGATACCGGAATTAAAATTCACTGAGAAGATACATCTTGCGAACTGAAGGGTAAGAAGATAATAATGGTAACATTAATAATAGTAAATAACAAGAATAAAGTGATTCACATAAATAGAATTTTCATCAGCAACCATTATTGTAATTATGTGAAAGATAAGCTAGTAGTCTACACTAAATAGCTAATCTTTATTGATTCATTGTTAATTTCTTTTTATTTTAAAGGCTTTAGAGCTGCTGTTAATAATAATGGGTATATGAGAAAAAGTTACACAGAGAAAGAACAGGAAAACAATGTACTGGATTGTGCAATGTACAGAATTTCTAAAGAATCTTTTAAAAATACATTTATATTCTATTGTTAAGGAAAAAGAAAAACATTCAAAAGATTTCTCCCTTTTTAAATGATTGCTGTGTAACTTATTCTAACAGTTTATGGGGGGTTCCATAAACAAAATGAAAAAATGCAGGGATCTCAGCTCTGACTCTTTAATCACACGAATTTGAGGGTTATTCTTCATCAATAACACCTGGAAGAAAAAGGTAGGCTATCAGCAGAATGACCCTACAGCAGCCCTAGGGGCAGTTTCACTGCCATCATCAAAGTTAGCACTAAGGATAAGGGAACCGTATCCAAGGTCCAGAAAATAGCAGGAGCAGGGGAGAAAATAAATTTCATGTTTAGCTCATGATTTCTGGCAACCAAGTCTTCTACATCAATAGCATTGCAAGAAGAAAAGTTGCAAAGAGATGGTCTTTCTTTTACCTGCAACTGATACAAAATTGACAAGAAGAATTTAACTAGGCTCTAAAATTATAAAGTATATCGATTACAGAGGAGAAAAATATTTCATTTCTCTGAGCAATTAGTTTTTTAGCTAAAATCTGGATGGATTATTTAATCAATTAAATGCTTTATTACTGATCCTTAGCTATTTGTTAATTACTATATTTGAAAAGTCTTTAGAAGATTTAAACTATTTTCTTTTATCTCATTCTCCACACATTCCTCCCTGTCACTCTCTTTTCAGAAAAACCTGGGCTCTGTAATAAAAGAACAGTACTCAGTGTTGTAAAGTTTTAGCAGCCAAAATATCAATTTGAACCTGAGAGTTGGTTAGTTCTATGCATTCATTCAGTTATAGAATTTCTGATTTCTATCATTAAATACAAGACCCACAGGACCATTTCTCATCTCCTTTCCCTTTATTCCAGGAATATACCTGCCACATCTCAAGTCAACTATAGAGTTTCACATTCCCACCTTTATCCATTTTCAATTTATCTTTATCTAGAACTTATACGCATCTTACTCCCAGTCCTTCATAAACTTTCTTCTGTCTCTAGTGAACCACATTTTAGAGCTGAAAATTCATGTCATATCATTAAAATTTTCTCTCAAGTTTTCAGTTTATCATCAAAAACATAATTTCTCCAGAAATCAGCATACCATTCATAACTGTCTTCACTGGTAATATATCTTCCTGGTCTTGTAGTCTCATGGGTTAAGAAAGGAGAATCGTCGTTGTCCTTGGCTGACACTGTAGTTTCTAGATAATTGTTCAGTCACCTTGGAGCCAGCTCATTGCTCCTTTAAAGTTCATTAAAACTTCTCCTGTCACCTTTTTCTCTTCCTTGTCACCAACCTTCCAGTTCCTTCCCCAAGACTTTCCTTGGTGACTTCAACATATTCTCTATAACTTTATCTACTTGTTCGTTAAGTATTTCTTTTTTTTTTAATGTTAGTATTTTGTTTATGTTACATTGAAATAACTATTTAAAAAATGTTCTTATTTTCCAGCTTAATTGAGGTATAACTAACAAATAAAATTGTCAGACTTTTAAAGTGTACGTTATGATCTCATATATACATATAGATTATAAAAGCATTTCCCCATCTAGTTAATTAACACATCCATCACCTCACGTAGTTCTTCTTCTTTTTTCTTTTTTTTTTTTCTTGGTGAGAACATTTAAGCTTCACTCTCCCAACAAACCTTAAATATACAATAGTGTTTTCAACTCTAGTCACCATGCTGTATATCAGATCTTCAAACTTCATTCATCTTACAGCTAAAAGTTTGTATCCTCTTTTGAGGCCAGTTTTTCCAAGGCCAATTCTGAAAGAATGTGGGGTTTAAGCTAAAGAAAAGAGAATTCAGAATATAACAAGAGGCCACACTAAAAAATAAGGGTTATACAAGGATTCCAATTTATCATTACTCTACTTCAAACATTCACTCCAGTCATCTGGTCAACCAGTTTTCCTAATGATCCACTATGTAATCTATTAATTTAAAGGGAAATTGAATACATTATGTTTATCTACTTCAATAGACATGTGCACTGGATACAAAAACAGCACAATGAAAAGTAGGACCTACGTCTGCCTGAAGAAATGTCACGGGCATCAAGGAAGATTTAGCAGAGAAGACTTAGCGGAGAATAACAAGGAGAATATCAAACAGTAAAAGGAAGGAAGATATTTCAAAAACAGCAAACAAGTAGTTCAAATTTTATGACCAGATGAATAGACCAACATGAATGAAATATAGGCACATATGAGGAAGTAGCAGGAGGCGAATGACAAGATGTACGCCATTTCCTGCCATATTCTTTCCTTTGACTTGACTATGATCAGATATGATCATCTCATGTTGATTCTAAAATCTTTCAACAGTGGCCAAAGTTAGATCCATATTTTGAAAACATTAGGAGTAGGTGAATTACAACAGAAGAAGGGCAGTCTCCTGAATTTGAAGTTACATTATATTTTTATTTATTTTTTTTTATTTTCTTAATCTCTTTAATCTTTGTTCTCTGGGAACTGGTTCTAACCCTTGTCTTCTCTTTCCTGACCTAACAATAGTCTCTTTTCTGGTTTCCTGACTCTGGTTTTTTCCTTCTCCAAGTTATTATTTCTATTAATTCCTAAAGTTACAAACTTAATCATGTCACTCCTTAAATTTTTTAATGGCTACCTACTATAGGATAAAGTGCAAGCTCTTTAGCTTCACAAAAGGAACTATTGGTGATATGGTCCTGGCATTCAGTCTCAGACTCATCTCTTATCACTTGTAGTTTTATTCCATATGCTTTAAAATACCTGAAGTTTTCCAAATAGAGCATGCTCTTCCATGCTCCTGCACTTTTACAGGTGCTGTTCTTTCCATGTGGTATACCCTCCTCATCTTATGTGGTGATAAGGCAAACTCCTATTCAGTCTTCAAAACCTGGACCAGGTGGTTACATTTTTGTGACATAATCCTCATACTGTATTAATGTATAGAATATGTATATTAACAGAAGATATTTATAGAATCTCAGTTCCATTTCTGTGTTTTATGTATGCAATTACATAACTGATTTTCATACTTTATTATGATTATTTCTTAATGTCTGCTTCTCCTATTAGATCGTTATCTTCTTTTTTTAAAAAAAAATATTTTTTTTATTTTTCAATTAGAGCCGACATTCAGTATTATATTTGTTTCAGGTCTACAACACAGTGATTAGACATTTATATAACTTACAAAATGCTCACCCCAATAAGTCTAGTACCCACCTGACATCATACATAGTTGTTACAATATTATTGACTATATTCTCTGTATTGTACTTTACATCCTCATGACTGTTTCTTTAATATTATATTTTTAGTTTTTTCAATTATAGTTAACATATGGTATTATATTAGTTTCAGGTGTACAATACAGTTTGTATAACTTACATTTGTATAACTTACAAAATGATCACCCTGAAAAATCCAGTACACATCTGACACCATACCTAGTTATTACAATACTACTGACTATATTCCCTATGCTAAATTCTACATTCCCATGACTATTTTGTAATATTAATTCGTAACTCTTCATCCTCTCCCCGTTCTTCCATCCCCCTACCCATTAATGCAGTAACCATCAAAATGCTCTCTGTATCTAAGAGCATGTTTTTGTTTGTTCAATTATCCTTTTCTTTAGATAACACATATAAGTGAAATCATATAATTGTCATTCTCTCTTTGACTTACTTTACTCAACAAAACACCCTTTAGCTCCAATCATGTTGTTGCAAATGGCAAGTGGATTTTATTCTTTTTATGCCTGAGTAATATTCCATTGTATATTTGTACCACCTCTTCTTTAACCATTCTTCCGTTAGTGGAAACACAGGTTGCCTCCATATCTTGGCTATTGTAAATAGTGCTACAATAAACATAAATGCACATGGTCCTTTGAAGTAGTATTTTGAATTTCTTTGGACCAATACTCAAAAGTATGATTACTGAGTCCTCCTTTGTCTCTTCTTATAGTTTTTGTTTTAAAGTCTATTTTGTCTGGGTTTAGCATTGCAACCCCAACTTTCGTTTGTTTCCATTTTCATGAAATGTCTTTTCCCATTTATTTACTTCCAGTTCATGTATATCTTTTGATCTGAAACAAATCTCTTGCAGGCAGCAAATGTAAGACTGTTTTCATTATCTATTCAGCTACCCTACGTCTTTTAATTGGAACAGTTAATCCATTTACATTTAAACTAATTGTTACTATTTTATTATATATATATATATATATATATAATAAATATGTAACATATAATAAATCCATATAATAAAATAGCAACAATTAGTTTACATATTATATATATGTAAATATATACATTTTTTCTTTTTCTTCTTAAAGAAGTCCTTTTAACATTTCTTGTAAAATTGGTTCAGTGATAAAAAACTCCTTAACTTTTTCTTCTCTGGAAAGCTCTTTATGTGTCCTTCTACCCTAAAAGCCTTGCTGAGTAGAGTAATCTTGGTTGTAGGTCCTTGCTTTTTTATCACTTTAGGTATTTTGTGCCAAGGCCTTCTGGCCTGCAAAGTTTCTGTTGAGAAATCAGCTGACAGTTCTATGAGAGCTTCCTTGTAGGTAACTAACTGCTTTTCTCTTCATTTGCTCTTTGTCTTTAAACTTTGGCATTTTAATTATGACGTGTCTTGGTGTGAGCCTCTTTGGATTCATCTTGTTTGGGACTCTGTGTCCTTCCTGGCTTGTATGTCTATTTGCCATGCTAGGGATGTTTTCAGTCATTATTTCTTCAAATAGGTTTTTGATCTTTTGCTCCCTCTTTTGTCCTTTTGGTACCCCTATTATGTTAATGCTGGCATGCTTGATGTTGTCCCAGAGACTCCTTAAATTATACTCACATTTTTGGATTTTAATTTTTTTTTTACTTTTCTAATTGGATGTTTTCTGCTGTCTTATCTTGCAAATCACTAATTCAGTCTTCTGCTTCCTCTAATCTGCTGTTGATTCCATCTAATTTAATATTCATTTCAGTTATTGTATTATTTATTTCTGACTGGTCTTCTTCATGGTTTCTATCTCCTTGTGTTAGTTTTCACTGGGCTCATTTACTCTTTCTCTAAGTTCATTGAGCATTCTTATAACCAGTGTTCTGAACTCTGCATCTGGTAGATTGTTTGTCTCCATTTATTAGTTCTTTTCAGGAGTTTTGTCCTGTTCTTTCATTTGGAACATGCTTCTTTGTCTCCTCATTTTGGCTGCCTCCTTGTATTTGTTTATATGTATTATGTCACACTGCTATGTCTCCTAGGCTTGATAGAGTGGTCTTATGTAGAAGATGTCCTGTGGGGTCCAGTGGCACAGTCTTCCCTGGTCACCTGAGCCAGGTGCTTTTGGTGTGCGTCCTTTGTGTGGGTTGTCTGTGCCCTCCTGTTGTAGTTGAGCCTTGATTACCGTTGGTACGTCTATGAGAGGGATTGACCCATAGGCTGATTGGCTGTGAGGACCTTTCATAACTACCGTGGAGGAGCTGCTGTGCAGGAGCTAACCCCACAGAGTAGGATTTGCTTTAGTGGGGTTCTAGTGCCTGCCAAGTCTACTCTTTGTAAATGTCATTTGTATAGGTAGTTGGGTGGTGCTCCGGTGTGGTCTTAAGTCAACAACCAAGGTCAGCCACTACCTGTGCCCTGCCCACAGCCACTTGGTATAAGCTGCAAAGTGATCTGAAGATGTTTGTCACTTGTCCTGGGCTTAGAGTTGCCTAGTAGAGGCTAAGTTGTGAACCTAGGCTGGCTTCTACTAGTGCCCACTTAATAAGGGGACCACTTAATAAGAGGTACAGGGTACTCTGAGATCAGATGCTTCTTATTTAGGGTTTATAAACCCTTGAGAGAGTTTAGGAAGTTCCACAGCATGAGCTAAGACAGGCTGTTTGTATGGAGTCCCGGAATCATCTTGGGTAGGCCCACAAGTTGAGTGAGGCCAGTTCTCAGGAAATTACCAGGGTGGGATAAAAGGTGTTAACCAGGTTGTTGGAGACTTAGACTTGGTGTCAGCCTATGCCTTCAGGCAAGGTGGGCTCAATAAAAGAAGAAAGGATTCTGCCAGCACTTATGTCTGGGAGAAAGCTGACCCTCCAGCCCTCATCCTTAAGCCAGACAACTCAATTCCTCCCCGTATGTCCCTGGTGCTTTTCATACTGCTGCTTCAGTGCTGAGCACAGAGCAACTGAGTCTGTCAGCCAGTTGGTTCATGTGTGGGCCCTTTAAGAGGAATTTCTGGGACTCCAGCAGCGATCCGTCTCACTCAGCCAACATCCTCTTTGGTTTTCATAGCCAGAAATTATGGGTACTTCTCTTCCTGGCACTAGGACCTTGGGATGAGGAGCCTTGTGTGGGTCAAGGATCTCTCGCACCTCATGGGGTCCTCTGAAGCTGAGATATCCCTCCTGATTCTTAACCATCTCGTGTGGTATGGGACCAGCTTGTTCCTTGTCTCCTCCCCTCCTATCAGTCTCAGTTGGCCTCTTCTGTGTATCCCTAGTTATAGGACTTCTGTTCAGCTAGTCTTCAGGCAATTCTCAGTGTGGTTGTTGTGTAGTTTAGTTGTAATTTTGATGTGGTCATGGGATAAGGTGAGCACAGTCTACCTATTCCTCCATCTTGTACCAAAATCCAGACTTTGAACTTTTGAAAAAAGATGCACATGTGCCTGTATGCATGTTTGTGTGTGTGTATCTTGGTTTAACACTGTGCTGGCATATAAAATACTTCTAAATAAAATATTGAAACAAGTTGAATTGTATTGGATAAAAGAGAGAAAATTGCTCTAAAGAGGCTGGAGAAGGCTTACATTGCAGAAAACTACCTCCTTGGAGAATATAGTCTGTCTCCTTTCATTAATTCCACAATTCCTCCTTATCTGAACTTCTACCATTTTATAATACTAATTAGCATTTTAAAAATAATCCATCAAGACACAGCACAACTCTATTATTTGATTCTTATTTATTTGAATACCAGTTACCACATATGATACAAATTTACTTTGGAACAACCTACTGTTACTGGAGTACTGTGTTTTAGTAGAGTGATTAATAGTGTTTAATGTAACGCAAATATATATATATGTATGTATATATATGTATGTGTGTATATATATATGTATATATATATACTATAAAGTGTATATATAAACTATAAAGTTTGCTATATATATATATATATACATATGTACATATATATAGTACATATGTATATATATATAGTAAACTTTATAGTTGAGAAAATTTATTAAGAATTGAACACATTAAAAATTTTAAGGTCCCTAAAAGGTAGCTATAGGTCCAGAAGTTACACTACATTTTCTTATACAGCTACCAAATCCTATTTCTATTTCTTCATTTAGAAGGAAATAGAGTCTAGATGTGTTGTGTCTCTTTCAGGGGAAGATATAAACTTGTTTAATTTGAAGAGCTAACTTTCATATTCTTCTGATAATTATTTATAACATGACTATGAAGCTAAATATAACCCCTCCCCTGAACACGCAAACATGTGTATTTGACTTGCCCAATATTGTCTTTCATTTCGTTGTTTTCCATTTTTATGCTACTCAGTGGTATTTACTGGAAGGGCCACTAACATTCATCTTAATTTCTTAATGATGTGTATGCTTGTATGTGTGTGTGTGTAAGTGTTTTGTGTATAAACACAAATGTTTTTCTATTTTTCTCTTTCTCAGTAACACATGCCTAAAATGTGTAGAATAAGTGAGAATATTTAAGGGCAGGAAAGGAAGCACACATAAAAAAGGAATTGGTGTATTATAAAAGTACAAATAGAAGAGTTTGAATATGTAGGAAAGAATGATAACTTTAATGGCGCATACAATTTTTGAAAGAATAAAGCTCTAAAATTTGGTTGTTCAGTCTATTGTTAATTAGATAATTTAAATATAAAAAATAATTGCTGAATTTAAATTATTCATTTATTTTATATCTGTTGTTGGTTTCCTATAATAGCAAAATGATCTTAGATAGTTGATTGCTCTACACTTTAGTTTGGGTGCTTTGTATAAAATATAATACAGTACAGGTGTCAATTCAAGAACTAAATAGCACATATTTCTGAAAAACCATAAATATATTAACGTTCTAGAAACAATGGCTCTGTAATTACTTTTTGCTGTGGAGTAAGGTTAGTCATTTATCCTTATAGAGTCCTAATACACAAAGTCAGATCTACCCCTGTGGTCCTTTTCCTTTTGTTGATGAATGCATTGTACAGGTACCTTGTATGGCCCCTATAGTATATAAGGTCATCCTATACTGTTAGCACAAATAGTGTGAACAATAGTTTATATGCCACTTAACTCCATGGGAGAAACAGTTAACCTTGGTGGAGAGGATAGATCAGTCATGTATAGTTATTAAGGTCTAGAAGGTTTTGCTATGCTCTACAATACTTTTGTACAGTCACAGAATACTTCTGTATAGGACTATTTTAGCAGGAAAGCAAAGGAAGGAGAAATCACCTTTGGAATTTTTACAAAATGTATACAATGAAATAGGTGATGGAAGTTTATCAAAGATCCATTTCATTAATGACACCTCCACTGCATAGGTGGCAAACATTTTCCCATTTAGAAATAGACTTCTTAAAAATATGTTAATGAATTAAGAATAAAAGCTGTGCAGATGTAAAATAAAAGTTTTTGAAAATTATCAACTTGCTAAAAAGAATTTGATCTTATCATTTTGTTTAAAGATTTCAGAATCATCTTATTATGTTTTAAGTGACTGCTTTTGCTATGAAATGAAGGGCTCTTATAAAATTTATTCTAGGTCATTATCAGACTTCATTTAAAATTAACTTTCAACCAATGCCCTTAGTTACCATGTATTTTTAATCTTGAGGATCATCTGATGATGATAGTCTCAAAAAAATCAGCTGAGAGTACCTAGAATCTTTAGTTCTCTCCTATTTTTAATGAAACCATAAGGAGATTTTATCTCTTTTTTTCTGGTGAGTAAAGATATGTAGAAAAACTATCATGAATTTATTTTTAATATTTAATGATACCATATTTCATGCTTTTTTGCTGAAATAAGTTAAAATGTTTTTATAACACTTCATAGGTACTGAAGGTGTCTAAAAAATATTATGAGTGGAAAAGCATGAGATAAGCAACATTTTTTTTAAAAAGGTCATTGTACAGAATAGTAGATGATTTAAAAACCTTTGTTTCTTATAGTCTCAATAAAAACAGTTGAGTTATGTTTTTCTTGTATTTCACTGAACTATTAAGAAAAAGTACATTTTATGACTTTTTGAAACAGTAAGGAAAAAATCAGTTTACCACCACTGTTGTTTAAATATCTTCTAACTGGCAAAATTAAACCATGTCTCTTAATTTATTTATTGCACTTGTAAAAAGATTAATGGGAATGTGATTCCTTGAGGCTTTTACATATAACTCCTTCACAAAGAACAAAATTATACAGTTTGGCAAATGAACTAAATTAGCTACATTTATTTAAATAATCACTATAGAGGAAACAATAAATCAACAACATTCTGTACAAAAAAAAGTGTTTACAGAGTGTCTTGTAATTTGTTTTATCAAGGACACAGACTTTTTGCTCTTAGCTAATCTTGCTTCTAACAGTCTATTATCACATCAACCATTAATGAGTATTTGCAATAGAAATTTAGCTGAGGCTTAGAAATAGAAAAGTAAGAATAACTTCCACCTTCATCACCAGCACAGTTACTCTGAAACACATTCTTCTAAAAAACATTTTATCAAAGGTTTCTAATAACTTCAGAAACAATCAAAATTAAATGGCAGAGCTTTGTTAAATCAGGAAAAGAGATGATTTGAATGGTCATAATCATGCAATTATCTCAGCCTCTCTATATTTCAAAGAACTCTGTCCGTATCTCAGTCTATATCAGAAGTAAGTGAGTAGGGGGAGCTCTAATGCTGAACCTGTGATATATTCATAAATCAAGACTTTCAGAGCCTGTCACAGGGACCATAATGAGGGTCATTATTCAGGCAGAGTGTCAAAACTACTATCAAAGGACCTTCTCAGAATTACAATCATTCTGTTTCTTGTTAAATAAGCAATGTGGTACACAAAAATGGCAAACAAGAAGCAGGTCAATTTGATACAGTGTGAGGGCACAGAGATCTCTAGAGTAATTTACCCTCTGGGAATTCTGATGGCTGGTGAGATGAATTATACACACCCTCAAAAAAGATTAATGGTAATAAAACCCCTTGAACAGTTTTACCAAAAAGCCTACAAATTGCTCATAAGCAACTTTAGAAACAAAGCTGAAAAAAATTATTTTTGTTGTTGTTAGATCTAAAACTCTTTGAAAAAATAGAAAATATGTCTTAGAAAATTGTCAGTTTTCATTGTACTAATAAAATACTATAAGTTTGATTAACTTATAGTTTGGGGTCATTAAAAAAAGTAAAATTTTTAAACCAAAAATTTCTATTTATTTTATCTTAACTGAATCACTACATCCGCAAACATTCTTACAGACTTATATATACACAGGCATAAACCCACATCTCTTTCATATGCACATAAAACCCAAAATAGTAAAGAAACAATTTCCTGAAGTTCTTATTTTTCTGGCAAACACAGCAGTATACAAAGTAGGCTTATAAATAATTTCATTCTTTATATATCAAAAAGAAAGAAACCAGTCTTTAGAATTATATGGTTATTATGTATGTAAGTACATCTTTCCTCGATTTTCAGGTGAAATTTGCATGCCCTTTTCTTTATATGCCCTAATTAGTAAATGCTTCAAAATATAGCAGACAAGCATGTCATCAATTAGAGCTAACATAAAAATATAAAAGTCTATGTGGACGAGAGTCTGGAGAAATTTTCATATACTTGTTGAGGATAAAAATTCATACAATTTCGTAAAGGATAATTTGACAATGTGAATACAGTATCATAAATATATTAATTTAAATTTGAATCCAAAGTTCCACTTGTAGAAAATTATCTGAAGGACATAATTATGTACATCAATAACAACCAGAACAGCCTTTATATCTCAAAATAAAAGTTTGACGAAACCAGTTACATTTGATAAAAATAAAGAAATGCTATATATTCATTGAAAAGATGTAGAAAAATGCATACGATTATGAGAAAATGTTCATTAAACATTGCTAAGCAAATAGAGAAATTTGAAAATACGACAAGGCATTGGATGTTAACTTTTATATACAGTTGATCCTCAAATAATGCGAGGGTTAGGGGCACCAACTGGCCCTCCGTCGTAGTTGAATAAAAATATAATTTTTGTTTCTCTCAAAACTTCACTACAGTAGGCCCTTCACATCCACAGAATCAACCACACATGGATGGAAAATAGTTTTTTGATCTGTAGTTGGGAAACCACGAATGAAAATGTGAAAATACTGTTTCAGGTCTGAAGTTGGGTTGAATCTTCAGATATGAAACTTGTGACTTTGAAGGGCCAACTGTATTTAGTGGAAAAAAATCCACGTATAATTGAACCCATGCAGTCCAAACCCATATTGTTCACGAGTCAACTGTATAATTTTTTGTACTTTTTTATATGTTACAAATTTTATGTGATCAATATATATTACTTTTAGAATAAATAAACAAGTATATTACATGAGTAATTATTTATTGTATAGATGCATACTTATTTAAAAAGAAAGTTTTGAAAGCAAAACAGTATAATTTTAAAGGACAGCTATTGTCAGCACCCAGGTGATCGAGAAGGGAAGGTTTCAGTGGTGAGATGCCCAGTTGGAAGAACCTTGAGGGATCGTCATGAGAATGAAATAGCAGGCACCAACTTTATTGCGGGGAGTGTGCTTCTACTGCGGAGGCATGCTTCTGCTTCTGCTTCTGCTCTTCTTCTTCTCCCTAGGCGACCGCAGGGGCTCCACATTTATCAGAATACAGTAGTGGCATTCTGCCACACATGTGTGATACAATAAGCTGAATTATGTTTACATACATTAAGCACAGGTGCCCTACTACACTAATGTAACATTCTAAATCCGGGATCCTATTCCTAACCGTGAGCCTGGATTACAGCCAGACCTGGGACCAACTAGGCCAGGGACCCTCAGCTGTCTAAGTAGAAAACATTTATTAAAAATAAATAGTTTTATTTTACGGCTTTTTCAATGAAATAAACATTTTTTAGGAACATATAGATGCATTTAACACATTTTTCAGTCAGCGTCGTTTACAATCCATGGATCTTCAGTGATTCCAACTTTGGCGCTGGACAATAGTCTCTGCTTGAAATAAACATTTATATGAAGATTTGTATAAATTCTATGTAATTTTTGAAAACAATCTTAAGCGGGATGGAAAGTGAGATTTTTGAAATATGGTACTTGAAAATTATCTTAATTCTTATGTTTATGTCCATATCGTTTTATTAAATTTAAATGCAGTAACTCCTTTTAAAATCAAATGAATAAATGTAAAGACTTATTTTTTTAAAATCCTCCAATTTTTTTAGTTTTGTGCTTATTAACTATAAGATAGAATTAAGCACAATCAGATATAGTTGATTTTTAAAATGGTGACAAACTATAGTCTTAAGGATAGATACAAGCCATTAAAAATAGTAATGTTTAATGCCTTGGGCTAGATGGTTAACCACAAAATAAAAATAAAAATAAATAATTGAAATCTTCATCTGTAAGACAAAGCTACTTCAAGAGACTTTAAGAATCTTTGGGGCAAGAGCTGGCAGCATTGCTTTTGGAAAAGCACAGGCTTCACATTTAGACAAATAGGTTTAAATCCAGACTTCACTTTTGTTAACTCTGCAGCTTTGAACTTACTCTATTTCTTTGTTTTATTTTCTTATTTGTAAAATTGAGATGATGCCATTCTCTTCCCTATATATGTATATGCATATTTTGCTGACTTCCATCCTCTCTGAAATTTCAGTTTTTATTTAGGACATTAAAAAATCAAGATTATATAAAATACTGTAATGTAACCAAGACTTGGAAGTAAAGTTACTTCGTAAAAAAAAGCATAGATTTCACTTATACATGAAATGTAGTGAACAAAAAGAACAAACTAATCAAAAACAGATTCACAAACATAGAGGACAATCTGGTGATGGCCAGAGAGATGGGGATTAGGGAGCTGGGAGAATGGGGTGAAGGGTTAAAGAAGTACAAATTAGTAGTTGATAGATGGTCATGGGGATGGGGAGCATAGCATAGAGAATGCAGTTAGCATTAGTGTAATGGCTAGGTGGAGAGCCAGAGGAGAGAAAGAATAATTAGGGGGATCATTTTATAAACTATATAAATGTCTAACCAATGTACTGTATACTTGAAACTAATAATAAAATTAAATTTTAATAAGTCATCAATGATTTCTTTTTATTTCTTTTAAAATGATGTTCTCCAACTATTCCAAAAATTTGTAGTAGGTTGGTATCTATTGTGAAACCAAGAAATCCTTAAGATCTTAAGTAATGAGAAGATAGACTTCAGTTTTATGACATTTGTAGTGGACAACTCTAAGTGAAAATAAAGCTAAACATTTACTCAAGGTTTTATTTCTACCCAAGATTTCACGTGTGGAGGTTAAAAGAATCTCTTAATTCCTCTCTGTCAAACTGAATATTCTGTGACAATAAATCCTACCTTGTTCAGACTTACTCTTTAAGTAAATTGGTATCAATAAAATAATCAAAAGCAAACCAATTATGTTCTGGCATCTTTTATCCATCTGTTTGGATTTAACTATCTTTTAAATTGTGTTTGCATATGAGGAAATGCTTTTTGTATGCAGAAGTACTCAATTATTTAGATTATACATTTGAATAAACTGTACAGTGGAAGGCTTACCCTTGTAATGTAGGACAATTACATTTTCTTGCATAGTTTACAGATTATTAAACTAATATCAATTCGACCCACACTACCAGTTACTGGATTCTAACCTTTGCCTTTGAGACTTAACTACTATGAGGATCCAGTTTCTACCCCAACAATTAACAATCCATGTCAATCACTTCAAATTATACCAAATTATGCAAATTAGTGGTTTTGGGAAAAGAATTGTATGAGGAGACAACAAAAATTTAATTTCAATAAAGGTCACAGGTGAGGTTTGTAGCTGCCTGCTGCTGTTCGAGAACTTGCAGCTCTCTGTGGTTCATAAGCAACGGGTCTCTTGTTTCAGAGTGGCTTTCCCGACATACGTGGGTCAGGAGAGTCTTGGTGTGAGCCTCCCCACCACACAAGAATGTTAATTCCACCTCGGGCACTAAGAACTACTACAAAGATTTTCTTTGTTAGAAATAACTTTATTTAATTTTCTTGGAAAAAAAGCATTAGATCATTAACACATATGTTCATCATGATGTATAATATTTAAAAGTATAACAAACTATCATGTTTAAACTCTATCTTCACAGAATTTTGTTTTTATAAAGATTACCCAATAAGGTAATGTTTTTCTCTCACTTCTACATTTTAATTGCAAAATTAAATAGTATTTTTTAATTACAAAAATATTTATTTGCTGTAACAAAACAGAGATGCTCCTTTCCCCAACTCCTATCTGCCACTTATTCTGTAATAAGTTTGATGTAGATGTGGATTTTTATCTAAGTTTATAAATGCGGGCATAAATTTAAATATTTATATTTTATAAAATAGGATTAAAGAACATGAGTTATAGATAAACTGGTGATTTGATTCTCCCAATGGGATGTATTGGAAAATTTGTTGAAATACTCTATTTTCATATACTCAATCTGCATCATTTGTTTTATGACGTCTCCCCCTGTCCACAGAAGAAATAAGAGCTGTTGGAGACTCTTAATTGTTAACCTGTTTCATTTTAACAGATTCATTGAGAATCAGAGAGGTTAAGAGAATCCTACAGTCAGTTAATGGCATATAGGAAAGTGAGACTGAGTATTCTTAATTCCTAGTTTAGTGCATTTTTCTATAATCTCTCCTGGTTCTCATGTCATGAATGGGCAAGGTGGATTTTTCATATATTTCTTTTATGTTTCATTGTAACACATAACTTATGCAAATTTAGAAGTTCTTGTATTAATCTAAAATATATTCCAATCCTCACATACATGTAGAAAAGATGTGTTTTTCTAATAAATTCTGAGTCTCCTCATACCATAAATCTTATTTATTCATTTTTATATATCCAGTATGGAGATGGTCAGTTTTATGTGTTAACTTAGCCAGTTATTTAATCAAACAGTAATCTAGATGCTGCTGTGAAGGCTTTTTGCAGATGTGATTAACATCTACAATCAGTTGACTTTGCACAAAGGATATTATCCTGGATAATTTGGGTGGACTAGATTCAATTAGTTGAGAGGACATAATAGCAGACTGAAGAAGTTTCCCCTTGTAGAATATAGCATGAGCTCTGACCCAAGAGTTTTCAGCTTGCCCTTCTTGGTGGCCTACTAGATAGATGTTGGATTTGCCTAGTTACTCCCCACCCCCGCTGCCCCAATCACATAGACAAATTCTTTGAAGTAAATAAATAATTATATATAATAATTGTGTATATAATAATAAAAAATTACACATTTATATATCTCCTCCTGGAACCCTGATACAAGTAAGTACCTGGTACAATATTCAATAAATGTTTTCTCTTCTCTGAATTGATGTATGTATAAATGAATGTTTTAGTTTTTAAAACTATAAATTTGATTGAATTTATTATATTACCTACAAATATTTTGTTATTTTTCTAATACATTTAAATATATTAACATTGATAAAGAAGAATCTCTTATAACATAGGGATTTAATGTCTATTTTATTCCTCTCATTAGGCAATATATCTCATTAGACGATATATCTCATTGTTGAGTAAAGTGGATTATCTTCCTTGGTTACAGAAATATACAGAGAAAGAGAAGGCTCTTTAAAAATAATATTTACTGGAAAGAGTATACATTTAATTTGTTCTCAATTGACGAAGAAGAACCTGGTTAAATCTCCCAAGACCATTATGAATCCCTTATTTTAAATCTTCAGTGCTGTAAATAATGAAATAGCAATGTCTTGCAAGCATTGTGTTGACGACAATAACTCTTTAAAGTGAATTTGGCATATGAGACACTCAGGTCCTGTTCTTCCATAAATGAAAACTCTTATATAATATTTGAGGGGGTAAAGATGTTAAAAACTTTTCCTAGTGACAGTTCATTTACATATCTTTATTATTGATCAACTGCCCTATAGGAGTAATGACAATGAGAGAATCATTACCTCACACACACACATACGCAAAACTTCCTTCGTGGCTAAGATAAAGAAAAATCCACAGCAAGTCTTTTCACACAGTAAATCAAATATAGAGTTTTTTTAAGAATCCCAATGCCAGATTGATTTCAACCTATAGAATATATGACTCCAAAGAAAACCTTTCCTAAATTCATGGGTGAAAGAATATATGACAAATAAAAGCCTAGCTGCATGATCAAGTCTTTTACACTACAATTATTTGCATTTCCAATGAATGTTGACTACATACCACAGTTAGGTAATGTTAAGGTGACAGGTGTGCAGGAGATGATTCTGATTCATAATGAATGTAACTCAAGGTGCACTTGTGTATATCAGACTGTATAACGCTGTTTATCAGAAATGTTCAGGGATAGCAAAACATTTAGGTAAACAAGGTTTTATGTAATCAAGGGAGTTACAAGGTAATTGATTCATGTCAGGAGACATAACCTAAATTTAGACAGGAGATAGTATTGAATCGAAGATTTAGGATCTATGGAGCTTTAAAAACGTAAATGTAAGATTGCCAAATTTTATTAGCAATACTAATGTGTATTTTGGTTTGCATTTTAAATACATAAAAATAAGTTACCTAGAATTCTTTAGGTAATCTCAGAGACAGTAAAAACTTTAAAGTATAAATATTGAAATGTTTGAATAAATATAATTTTCAAACATAATTTTTCTCGAAGCTAAATACTGGCCAAAGTGAAAAAAGAATCTACCAGTACGTGGGAATTTGGGTTCTACAGTTGGTTCCCCACATTCATGTTTTAGTCTTCAAATACTAATAATAGCTCTGTATGCAACATAATTTTTTTACATAATTATTCATTTTGTACTTTAGTTTTTCCTGTTTATTCCTAATCCAGTAATCCAGATGGAACCATGTGAATTCTAAACTGTGGTTCATGTTTGCTTCGCTGATTGATTTCCTGACAAAATTAGGCTTTCTGATCATCACTGTATTGGTAAATAACTGTTTCTTCTATAAGCAATAATAATCTATTCTACATTCCTACTGTAGCTAAATCATTGACAATGAGTTGGTAATTTACTGTTTAGAGTTTACTTAAAAGGATTCCTGTGTCCTTTTGGTGTTTAATAAAGCCTCCATACAATGGTAAAGGAAGGAGTCTTTTATCCAGTCTCATTGCCTTTATATCTGCCTCCGAGAGGCTTATTCATTGAATTCCATGACCTCATCTTAGGCCAGTATTGGGAGGCAGCACAATTTTAGCAGGCAAACCTGTTGTTGGGACAAGTTTATTGGCCTAGGAATTACTTCAGACTGGGAATCACAGTGTGTGTGTGTGTGTGTGTTATTAAATTCACATATGCAATTGTGTTTCTTTTTGGGTTTTACATTTATTACATCTATGTGGTAGTTTAAATAATATGACCAAATTATTTGATACTTTCCCTCCTTCTCAAGAGGTGGAGCTTAAGTCTCCTGCTCTTGGCTGAGGACTAGACTTAGTGACTCACTTTTAAATAATAACAAATGGCAAAAGTGATTATATGTTACTTTGCAGATTAAGGTAATAAAAGACTGGCTTCAATCTTGGGTGTGTTCTCTTTCTCTTTCTCTCTCTTTCCCTCTCATTTTCTCTAATCATTCATTCTGGGAGAAGCCAGCTGCTATGTCATCTGGAGATGTGGCTTACTTCAGATGATATTAAAGCATATGTATTTTACCAAATTAAGAAAGTATCCATCAATTCCAACTTTGTTTTGTGTTTTAAAGAAATGGTGTCAAATGTTTTTCAAATGCTTTTCCATATCCACAAAGATAATCATATGGATTTTCCTCTTCACTCTGTTAATAAGATGCTGGGATTCTACTTGCACATAAATATTTTGTTAAAGATTTTTACTTTGATATTTAAAAGTGAGGTCGATCTTCAGTTTTATTTTTTGGTTAATTTTCTATCGTATTATGAAATTACTATTATACATTTTTTAAAAAATTAAATTGAAAAAAGAGAAAGAAATGCTGATATATTTTGTGATAAAGATTAAAACTTTAAGCAAAAATAATCAGTCAGGAGGGTCTGTGGGAGGAGCTTGGGTTTGTGGAAGTTCTCACACTCTTCATAATCATGAGGACCCTACATGCAAAAACCCTGCAGGAAAAACTCTATATTTATAAAAGTTCTATGATTCTAACTTCCTTTTCCCTTCTATATATACTGCTCCCTCTTGCCACGTAGGTCAGAGTATGCACGTGACTTGCCATGTCTACATGCACTGAGTTACAATCTTGTCTTTTCACGTATAAATTCTTTTTGGTGACAAAACACTTAGTCAATATTATTTTTCAGTTAACATCTTGGGGATTTGTTTGTAATTCCAGAGAAAGACAGCCCTGACAGCTTCAGGACAGGTGAGCAACCACTTTGACTCAGTGCTTGCTCTCAGATTCAGAAGCTTAGGGTAAGTCTTCTGAAATCAAGCTTCTGCTTTCTGCATTTTGAAGCTCTCCAGTTTTTATTCAGGAATTGTTTAGAGGGGTGTGTGTGTGTGTGTGTGTGTGTGTGTGTGTGTGCGCGTGTGCGTGCACGCGCGCACACGTGTACATGTGCATTAAAAAGGTCTTGCTTGTTTGTCCCTCTGTTGTCTGTGAGTACTCAATTTGGCACATTTGGCACTCAATTTGGCTTAATTTCATCAGATACAGATTGTCTTTTGAGACCAAACTGGCTAAAGATCCCTTTGGGGACTGAGATTATTTCTACTGAAATTAGTCAATTTGACCCAGTATTAGACTGTGTAGTCTCATTGAATGGAGTGGCACTCAGCTCGGCCCTTAACTGGACTCTCTGAGGGTCAGTTATTTTCCTTTTAGCCTTCAGCCTGGTCCTGTGTGATCAGACTGTTCTAAAGTGAGGCTGGCTGGTGTTCGAGCTGTTGTAAATTCTTAGGCCCTTTGTTCTAGAGAAAAGTCTCTGAAAAATGGAATCTCAGCTATCTAAATATTTTAAAACTGTCCTTCCTCTTCCCAGGATGCCACCTGAATACATGGTTAAATGCCATGGCAATTTTCATGTGCATATTTAACGAAATAAACAGATCTAACTAAAAGTGATTTAGAAAATCAGTGGTCACTCTGGGGAACTTAGATTCCCAAACTTCATTTTCTTAAAACTGAACTGGACAATAATAGTGCAAAAACTGGTAAAATTGAGCGGAATACTATTTTGGATGGTATTTTGAGGCTTCCAAATGAGACCAAATTCTGAAGTTACCTCTTTGCGAAATAGTTTTAAAATTAACAAAGGCTACTGAAAATTTAAAGAGAGAAAATGGCTTCTGAAGCCACCTGTTCTTCCTCTGCAGTGTTGTCTTGACCTTCCCCCTCTACTCCACTGTCTCAGGATCCATCTTCGGGTACACCCTCTTCTTCTATAGAAACTTTGCCTCAGGCTTTTTCTCTAGCCTGTGCAAGCACTTCTTCCACAACTCCTTTGCCTCAAGCTCCACCTTCGATGCCAGCCATCTTGCCATCTGCTATTGCCTTTCTTACCTTTGGTTCCCCCTTCAGTTCCATTTTCCCTTGAATTCTCTCTTACTTTTCCCTCATCTGAACTTATCAATATTTTCCCATTTAAGATTAAACCCTATAGAGATTCTAACAGACCCCAAAATATATGTCCTCTGGATTAAAGCTGTGTTATAAGCCATTGTAAAGGAATTCCCTACAACAATTGAGGATCTTCACAAGTTTGCTGAGGAACTTGATATTATTATTCGGGCTTATCAGCCTGGATTAGCCTATCAGCTAACTTATTTGTCAGTTGGTGAAGGCCAGGCTTGACAATGGATGAGAATTGCTGGATGGGAACATCCCGAAAGAGATTTAGAAAAGGAAACCTCCAATTTTAAAGAAGAAGCTGGATAACTTTTTTGAAAACTACACCAAGCAATTTCCAGTGCTTTCTCAAAGCCTGTTGATTGGAGCAACATTCAGACTTACTCACAAAAGTCTGACAATATGCTTATGACTATTAGAATAGACTTTGGGTTGTTTTTAAGGAAGTATTTATTTTTCCTTCAGATGTTGACTCCACTCAGGCACGTTTAATTCTTTGTTAATGGATTGAACAGAGATCTTTCTCTCCTAGTTAAGAAAAGCAGGGTGGAATAGGAGACCATGGCCACCTTAGATTTGGTTAAGTTAGTCAGTCGGCTTACCTGTACTCTAGACTTGGCAAATGAGAGACTCCTTGGCAAAACTGAAAGACTCCAAACTTTTGCCATTATTGCAAGAGACAGGACGCTGGAAAAGGAATTGCAATAAATTTAAGCATTTCAGTTGCTCTCAGCCTTCTAATAAGCCTTCTATGAATTCCTTTTGTTAATGGCAATATAACTTTTTAGTATTATAATAACCTTAATCTAGCTACTCTTCTCCCTTCTGAAATTTATGGAGCACCTCATGACTGCTTGACACTGACAAATCACCTCATGACTCCTTATGACGATTTGCAAGAGATTCCTCTAGGTAAAGCTGATTTCTTATGGTTTACAGATGGTTCATATTTAAAAAACAAAAATGATAAGTAACATACTGGTAATGCTATTGTTATCTATTCTGAAGCTGAAGTATCATCTTTGCCTTGGCTATTTCAGCACAGCGGGCTGAATTATAGTCCATCACTTGAGCCTGCATTTTAACGAAGGGTAAAATCTGTCAACATTTATACTGACAGTAGATATGTCTTTGCAGTAGTTCATGACTTTGGAATATTATGGAAACAATGTAGCTTCCTTATTTCCAATGGAGGTGAATTTAAAAATGGTTCATATTATGGGTCCCAGGCCTGGCTGGTCCCAGGTCTGGCTGTGATCTAGGCTCGCGGCTAGGAATAGGAGCCTGGATTTAGAACGTTATGTTAGTGTGAGAGGATGCCTGTACCCAGCTCAGGTAAGCACGATTCAGCTTATTGTATCATGCATGTGTGGCAGAATGCCACTGTTGTACTCTGATATATGTGGAACCATGTGGTCCCCTAACGCAGCAGAAGCACACTCCATGCAATAGAACCACACTCCTCGCAATAAAATTGGTGCCTGCTTTTTCATTCTCGTGTCAACCCCTCGTGCATTCTTCCAACTGGGAGTCTCACCATGGAAACCTCTTCTTGATCGGCTCGGCTCTGACACGTATGTTCAGAAATTATCAGGTGCTTTCCTTTTACCTGATGCTTTAGCTATTAAGATTCCAGGATATTCTAAACTTGACTCCTTAGAAGCTAAAGGAAATCACCTTACTGACATTTCTGCTAAGAATACTGCTCTTAAAATGCATCAGCAGCACTCAAACCTCTGTCATGGTCCAAAAAGATATTTCCCCAGTTGATAACTTAGAAAACCTGCCCAGAGAAACCTAACAATTGGCTTTGGAAAAAGAAAACAAGATTGAAAATCCAACAATTTTGGTTTGATAAGAAGAGAAAGCTCCTCTCTGCATGCACTGATTCGGACCAGATAAAAACCTAGTTGTACCAGAAACTCTAAAATTTCCGTTCCTGACTACTGTACGTGCATTAAGCCATTGGTCCACTAACAAAATTATAGCATTCCTGAACCAATATTGGTGGGGAGACATTAACAAGGTTACAAAACTGCCTACCTTAAGTGCTGCACCTGTCCAAAGTACAAGTCAGGGAAGACTTTTTGCGTTGCCCCTGGGTATTTTAAATTGCCTAACAAACAATTTTAGGTTTGGCAAATGGATTTTATATAGCTTCCCCTGTTTCATGGATATAAATTAGCGTAAGTTTTAGCGTAAGTTTTCTCACTGGACTGAAGCCTTCCCTTGTAGACAAGTGAATGTCTCTGTGGTGGCTGAAACCTCATTACAGAAGGTTATCTCATGTGGAGAGCTCCTCTCTGGCCCCACAGTGATAGGGTAGCCCACTTCCAGGTCAGGCGCTGCAAGTCTGTGCTGTTTGGCACACTCTCCAACATTTTCGCCGTGCCTACTGCCTTTGATCTTCAGGTTTAGTTAAACTACTAGTGGTATTATTAAGATTCAATCAGCAAAATTAGTAAGAAACTCTTCAAGAAATGTGGCCCAAAACATTGCCATTAGTTGTGTAAAACTTCATAAGTTTTTAGGACTCATAAGCTTTCACATTTTGAGATAATTACATGATGCCCCATGCATTTGACTTCTGCTTCTTTTGATCCAAAGTTGGTGAAAGGAGACATACTTCAATATTGTTAGGCTTAATTACTTCTTTTCATGCTTAATTTCTTAATTGTGCTTTGGTAGAGCAGTCTTCCCACAGTACAATCCAGGGAAACAACAAACTCAAAATATATATTGTACAACGTGGAGATTTTGAGGAAAAGACACTTCAAAAAATATTTCCTCTAGCCTCACTGGAAGGGCCCATAACAGGTACTATTGACTAACCCCTGTGCTGCTAAACTCCAAGGAGCAGATTCTTACATACTTGTGTCCTACCTAACGAAGGTACCAAACCCTGAATGGAACTGCACACGGTCTGATGACCTGAAACTAAAGCTGTCAAATATTAAAACAGGTGAATTTTGAAGGAAAATAATTGCTAAAATGAATGAATCAGGCCTGTACTACTATTGGTTCGTATTTCATTTATTTCTTTTCCTTGGAAGGAACATGCTCTTATTTATATTTCTGAAGATATTGTGAAAAGGGGGACCTTTCCTGGTTATTGAATTTATCATCAAGAACTTTGATCTACCTAAGATAATGGCCTTTGTTTCATTATTTACCAGTTTGAGCCCCTGGTTTAAATTCATCTTATAGACTAGGTTGTTATGTTCTAATTCTGTTTTAAATTGTTCTTGTTATTACTTCTTGCACCTGTTGCCTCTTAATCCTGGGCATGAGCTGTTCCCAATCTATGCACTTCCCCTCTGATGAGAGACGACACCCAGAAAAAGTTCCCTCCTGACATCGAGGGGCAGAAAGGCTGCTGAAGTTGGAAGACCTGCTGATCAGTGATGCTTTTAGAGCAAGGTCTCGACCACAAGGGAGGAATGATAAAAACTAATGAACTGTAGGCAAATATAATCACTCGGAGTGGGTTTATGGGAGGAGCTGGGGCTTTTGAAAGTTCTTGCACCCCACGTAATCCTGAGAACCCTACATGCAAGAACCCTACAGGAAGAACTCTATGTTTATAACAAAGTTCTATGGTTCTAACTTCCTTTTTTCATCCATAAATACCCCTCCATCTTGGCATGTAGGCTATAGTATGCATGTGACTTGCCATGTCTGCATGCACTGGATTGCAACCCTTTCTTTTTCCTGAATAAATCCTTTTTGGTGACAAAACACCTAATCGATATTATTTTTCAGTTGACAGCTGCAACATGAATGAACCTGAAAAAATGGTATGCTAAGTATAAGAAGTTAGACAAAAAAGACAACATATTATATGAATTAATTTATGTAAAATGTCTAATAAAGTCAAATCTCTAGAATCAGAAAACAAATTAGTGGTTGCCTCAAGCTAGAGGTGAGAATGAATATTAGCTACAAATGGACAAGGGGATGTTATTGGAGTGATGGAAATGTTCTAAAAGTAGACTGTGATGATGATAGTATAACGTGGCAATTTACTAAAAATTGTTAACTTGTACATTTAAAATAAAGGTAGATTGAATTTTATGGTATGAAAATTATATATTAATAAAATTGCTAAAGACATACATTTTTAAATACTAAAATATAGTCCTACCTAAACAATTAGTTGAGTTTAGTAAGGAAAAGTGAAGTTGAAGTTTCCTTCCTTTCCTATGCTCTAGAATAGTTTAAGTAGCATAAAAATTATCTGATATATAAATGTTTGGTAGAATGCCAGTGGAAAAATTAGGTCTGGTGATTTATTGTATGTATTGGGGGTGGGGTGAGCTCTTTTAAATTTTCTCTATTTCTTCTATGTGATTTGCCTATTTAGACTTTCTGTGTCTATTGAAGTCAATTTGGTAAGTAGTATATTTCTTTAAAAATGCATTTCATTTAGGTTTTAAAGTATATTTTCAGAGGGATACACAAGTATCGTCTAATAATTTAAAAAATTTTTCTGATAGTTATTTTCTATTTGTCTTTTCAATTTTTGTATTTTCTTCTTTTGGTCCTTGATCAAGTCTATTAATAGATTGCCTATTTTGTTAACCTTAATTCAAACAATGATATTTGAATTTGGAAAATGTGTCTTGGTATTGGTTGTTTTGAGTGAATTCTCCATGATATGTGTTGGGCTCTTTCCGTATGTGATTTCTATATATATATATATATATATATATATATATATATATATATATATATATTTAATTTCAAGAGGAGTCCTTTACAAATTTCAGTAGTTATTTTATTCCATCTTTTTGGTTTTCTTCTTTGAGGACAACTATTCTACATATATTGCATCTTCTTTTCCTATATTGTATATCTATGACTTTTCCTGAAAGTTGTTATCTCTTTTGTATCTTTTTTACAGCTTTATGGGGATGTAATTGACATAACATAAAGTTCAACTACTTTAAGTGTGCAGCTTCATAATTCTTAGTAAGTTTATACAATTGTATAATAGTCACAATAATAATTTAAGAACATTTTCATCACCTTATGATAGAGCATAAAACAATCTATGATAAATATAAAAGGTATGAAATAATGTGAAGAAAAATCTCCAATAACTAAAATAGAATTAAATTAATTACATAACTCATTTATAAAAATTACAAGGATTAAAGAAACATTCGCCTGTAGAAAGTTTGACAGATACTTAGCTTCTTTGAAGTCTTTGCTAAATCCAAAATGTAAGGTAAACTAGAAATATTTTCTAGTGAAAAATGTATGGATAACAAATTGCTATTTCTTCGAATTTCTCCTAACTTTGGGTTGAAATCTAAGCATTTTAGATGATATATTTCAGTAACTCCCAATTTTAATTCATTTCCCTGAGCGTCTTTTTGTGTTTTGATCTTGGGTTTTTAGTTTGTTTGGTTTTTGGTAGTTTGGCTAATTTGGTTTTTTTTTTTTGGTTGTTTGTGACTGCTGATATGTCTGCTAATTCTTTTCTAATTTTTTTTTTTTTTTTAGGCTTTCTCCTGTGATTGCATGGCTTATGAAGCAGTTAATTATATGTCAGAAGTTGTATTAAAATGTGTCAAGTTCATTAGGCTTTTACCTTCTCTATGTGAGTTGGAGAATACATTCAATGTTCATCCAGTTCATCATTTCTCTTTTGCATGTTAATTTCCACTCTATTCCCAGTGTCTCTCTGCATATATTTATAATTTTCTAGTCAACCAGATATGTGTTCAGAACTTATCTAGTTCTATATCCTTTCAGGACCTCTTAAATTTCTGGCTGGCTTGACACTTACCAAACTGTGGGTTTTCCCATTTATTTTCTATGGAAATTTATTTACTACCAGAATTGCTATGGTTAGATGACAAAGCTAGAAATTTTAACCCTCTGTTCCATAAGAAAACTCGGAAGCATTCTGAACATTGATATCCAACTAAGAGACAGTAATTAGAAGTCATTTTTGTAGACAAAAGAATGTGAAAATGTGAGGGATAGGGATGTAAATCTCCAAATTCACAGATTTACTGAATTCAAACGTTGCTTTCTACAGTTCTTTCCTTTAGTGAACATTATAGAATAAAATAAATACAAATCACCGCTAATGCTATAAGCTTTTTTAAGTAAACCCAAACCTGACTTTCAACTCTGATATTAGCCTGACTTTCTTGTTAGCGCTAAATGACTTTCCTAAAAATTATGCAACGGCTGTTTAATTCTTAAGGTATCACACTGACAGGTATTAGGCTGACTAAGGTTGGGATTGTCTACTTTGTAACCTCATTTCTGAAAGTTGACTATTCTGTAGATATGCTATTCTTTTACTTGAAAAGTCATTTGACAGAGGGCCTCTAACGAATAGAACTGGGTATTTCCTAATTAAAGTTTTAGAAGAACAATTTCAAGGAATGACCAGTTTCAGGTTGGAATTCTCAAAGGGATTTGGTTTACTTTCATCATTTATCTTTCTGTTTGAAGTGTTCATTTACCATCCTGACATAATCTAGGGCTGCACTGCATGATGTTGATGATACTTTTGTCAACGTGAAGAATGCAGTGCCATTGTTACAGAAACCTTACAAGAAACAGAGACCTTAATATGTACCATCTGTTTTACAAAAGAGCTCAATGTGGTAATGCATTTGCAATACCAGAAGCAATATCTCTAAGACATGAAATGAACATATGTTGTCTAAGAGCCTTCAGGCTGACATTGAAAAAGAGAAAAGATAGTACTTCAAGACAAATACTGTCCCAGTAGAAAGACTGCCAGATCCAATATGGCTCAGCCTATTGACAAGTCTCTGGTGAACAATTTCATATAAAGATTTTCACATTGGTATGGGTTATATGATGCTCTGGCCCATTCTTTCAGCATGGGTAAAATAGTAGAAAACACTCTCTTTGTAATTCTTGTTACTTTTCTGTTTTGGAGCAACAGATGTCAGAAAAAGTTGCACGATACAATAAAGTGCTTGAATGATTATCTCTAGGGCTGGAGTGAAATTGAAATGATGTCTTCTGATGAGTGAGCAGGTAGTTTTAAAAACAGAGCTAAAAACGCAACCACTGAAAGCTGTACTAAAACATCTAGCTATTTAATATTAATATAAACTAAGAATTTTATGAATGGTAGTTTATACAATTTTCATATATGTATTGACTATTAAATTAAAAGTTCTGAATGACCTTAGTTTTCTGGATATACTCTAATATAAAATTATTTTACAATGTAAAATGTAAATACAAGAATATTTTAGTATGTACATAGTGACAAGAGAGTATATATCTGTTATTTGTATAGTGAGCATTATAAGACATTTAAAAAAGTCAAATAATGGATTATTAAGTCTATTAGAAGGAAGAATAGTTAACTAGCTTAACAAGTGTTAGTTTGCTTATATTTAGTTCCAAAGATTCAATATGGGTTTAAGTTATATTATGCCGTAACAGGCTTAGCTCTTCATAAATATGTCAATATGAAATGTAAGCTGTACATTTTAAAAACAGTTGAAGAAATTCAGCAGTGGACTTGGAGCCAGAAGATCTGGCTTATAAAGGTTCATAATCTGAGGTAAATCTGATCTTGGGCCACCTTTCAAGGCCTCAATGACTTTAACTATAAAGAAGGGCATCTGGACTAAATAATTTCTAAGGTTCTTTTCAAATTTAAGAATTAAATTCTAATTACAAATAGACACTACAGTTTAAAATGGAGGAAAAAAGTGTTTGAAGTCTAAAGTCAAGATAATTAACCTCCTTATTTTAGGTATTTTATGTTTAAAAACTATACATTGATTTATCAAAAAGTCCAGTTAAACTATACCTTAGAAGACAGCTAATTTTTATGTCTATAAATTTTATAACATTACATACATTCATTCTAAATCTTACTTAGGAAAAAAATAATAAAACCCTTCTTTGTGACTAGTCTTTTAGCTACTAGGCAGGTAAAAGATAATAGTGGAATGATCCCTGACCCAATAACAACTATACTCTTATGTTTTCAAAGCTTTTTTGAATCTAGAAGTAGTTCTTTGATAATCATTAATGTAAAGTTATTTTTAATGATCTTTATCTTTTAATTAAATGACCTCTACATGATAGCTCTCATGGCCTGCCAAAGGTCTAGAACTTATTCCAAGAATCCCTGATTGCCGTTCATGTTATGATCCAAGAATGGCTCTAATTAGGAGATTTTGGCTTTCCTCAGGGTTGTTTCCTAGGCACCAGGTCCTAGTCCCTCAACCCGCTCATCCCTAGTATAATAACTTTTTGGATTAAAAAGAGAATATTTTGTTCATTGATTGGTTCTCTGATATATCTACAGATAGAACTCCAAACATAGAAACGTATATTCAATTTCTGAGATGAGATTTGTATAGAAAAACATTTTTTTCTACACCCTATTCTGAAATTGCACTCTTTAATTACTAACTTCTAATTCCCTACCACACCCTAAATCTAGTCTCTGATCACTATCACCTCCTGTTTTATTACCTAGCTTCTGCTATTTATAATACAAGAAAGTGAATGCTCTGGTTTCCCTTGAATTTAGAGCTTTATTCAAACTGCTGCCTTGTCTCTTGACCTATCAACGGTCTGGGGTGGATCAACAGGAATTCTCTTAACTACGGGTCAGAGAAAAGCCACTGATGAAACTCACTTCCGACGACACGAAGTTCAAAGGCACTGGCTTGAATGGTGTGTGTGTTTATTCAGAAACATGTGGATCTGATGAGTGCAAGGAGATTGGTGCAGTATGGCTCAGATGCAAGTCGTTGAGTATAATTGATTTTTAATGGGCTGGCTACCTGCCACCAGATGTTCATCAATTAGATACATTTTAAAAACCAACACAGCTGCTTATTTCATGCTAACTATCTAGTGGCTGAAGTATTATTTTATAGCATAAGAAGTAGTCTCTCTGTAGGGTGACCATACCTTCAGTTTGCTCTCAACCAGTCTAATGTAGGCCTATAATTATTAATAGCACCCCCTTTCTCTTTCTCAAAATGTCCCATTTTGGACAATAAATCACATGGTCATTTTTCTATTTGTCATGCTGTCCCATGCACTGTATAAAGTTAAGTTAAACGTTGATATTGCCCTAGGGCAGCAAATAATTCATATTAACATCATACACAAAGTAGATTTTACCTCTGAATATTATTAAGGAACTTTTAGATTGCATTTAGTCCAATGCTTCCTAAGAACCAGTTTATAAATTGGTGAGTTAATTTTTACCAACTTCTGCTTCTCCTGCACCTATTTCAAAGCATCATCTCAATATCCTCTCTTCATTCTTCCTTCCTTTTTCTCTCTTCTTAGACTGTATCTGGGGCTGGCTTATTATTTTACAGGTAAAGCTTATGTCCAGAGAGCACCTTTCTCTCCTTTGAATCAATGTCTCCCTGACACCGAGGTAATCAAATGACCTTTTTGTTCTTTATAAAGGAATAGCTAATCACTTTTAGGGAAAAAATAAATAATTCTAAAATATTTTGTAAGATAATTTTATGTCTACAAAGAACACAGTATTATTATAAAAGAATTTTCTGCCATCTTAGTCATGTCATTTCATAAGCGTCATAATATCTTTTTAAAAAATTAACCTTCTTCATGTTGTTACATTGTGCTATTTTAGATAATTGCCTACTGGAGAATTTGATTAGGCTGGCCTATCCCATACCAATTTTTTTTTTCTCTGAGTATCTACTGATATCCAGGAAATATTCATTCTCTACTGGCTGTAAACTCAAATATTTATTTACCCTTATTTTTTATCCTTTTTAAATTTAATTCTTTTAATCAAAGTAATAGATGTAGAGATTTTTTAAAACTACATAATCCTAAAATCTATAATGAAATACAACAATCCCATTTTCCAGGGGCAACAACTCTCAAGATTTTAGTTATTTTTGTAGTTATTTTCCTATTTCTAAATAATGTATTTAATTTTCTATTTCTCAATTTACGTTTTAGTTTTATTCCTGTTTTAGAGGTTTACAACAATTATCCATCACTAACATACTTTCCCTCTCCTTACCCTTCTAGTATAGCACAATTTTGGTTATTTAAAGAATTGGTGTTTGCATTGTTATGAATAAGTAAATATTGGTAAAGGTTGAGCTATACAGTATATTATTGTTAGGTAGTTAGGTAGCCATGAACAATGGGAGCAAAGGCCCAGCTCTGTAACCATAGGAATGACAACACTCATGATCCAACCCAAAAGGCCATCCCTAAAACATCCCAGAAAAACAACCTCCTTTTTTTAAATAACAATACTCCTATATCCCAGAGTATGAGGAAATAAATGACCACAGCATAACAACCAGTTTAGGCCAGGCACAAATGTTTACGCAATAAGGAGTACTCTGACCTTTTCGCCTTAGCCTCATTATGCCATCATTATAATGTCATGTATATGCTCTGAACTTCATGAATCTAATTATAACAGACTGAATTCTGGGAAGGAACATGCACAGTTGACAATACATTATATAACAGTCAACTCTCAATCAAAATGACCTTACACATCAATCAGCTAGTACCACCCTTGTAACCACTCATCACAGCCCAGATATAAAACAGACCTCCCCACCTCTATGGGGTTACAGCCTTCTCTGATATAGCCTATTTCTCATTTGAAATGTACTTCAATAAATTTTACTTCTAAATCTTCGCTGATCTGGAATTCTTTCCTGCGTTGGCAGGAAGGACTGAAGTTCCCTGACCCATTACCACAGACTTAGATTGCTCCCAATGGTGACAGCTTTTTGGTGCTGTGACTCAGATTGTAAAAGTGGCTTTTGGGGACCCCCATAATAAGACCTCGGGCTCGCCCTTCTTGGCTTGAGACCCCATTACTTATTTTTCCAACTTTTTTTCCCCTTTAAAGTTTTCCTTCTCATTTTCTCTTGAGGTCAGGGACACAGGCATCCCCTCTCACTGTTCTCTTCTCAATCTATTACCTTACAGACATTTTCCATTCTCTAACTGACTTTTTTTACCCAAGATCTTCACCATCTCTCCTGTGCCGAAGATCTGTGCCACATCTTAAGATCTATATTTCCTTCTCATCTACCTTGCTACAAGGACCCAGTATAACTACATATGTCGGCCCTAGTCCTGGCTGGTCCCAGGACTGGCTGTGATCCAGTCTCGTGGCTAGGAATAGGATCCCAGATTTAGAATGTTACATTTGTGTAGTAGGGCACCTGCACCAAACATATTCAAGCATGATTCAGCTTATTGTATCATGCATGTGTGGCTGAATGCCACTATTGTTCTTTAACATATATATAGCCCTTGCGGTCCCGAACATGCAAGCACGATCCTCACAATAAAGTTGGTGCCGGCCGTCTCATTCTCATGTCAGCTCCTCCTGCGTTCTTTCAACTGAACATAAGATCTCTGAAACCTTCTTTTCTAAATCAATTTGGCGTTGACAACCGACGCATGTTAGTCGGTGGAGACATCAGCCACTAGCCGCAGACCTCTGAGATGCCAGGCTCCTAGTCTAGACTCCAAGACTTTGGGCTCTCTGACTTAAAATAGTTTGTTCTCCTTTTTAGATGGAAAATGAACTGTATACCATCAAAGAGTCCTCTTGGCTGTATTCTAGCTCATTGGGCTCAATTTGACCTACAGACCCTCAGACTCTGAAGAAACAGAGATTTTCTTTTGCAACACCGCATGGCCACAATATAAACTGCCCAATAGGGAAACCTGGCCTATTAACAGGAGCATCGAATATAACACCATACTCTAATTAGATCTTTATTATAAATGACAGGGTAAATGTTCAGAGATACCTTATGTTTAAGCCTTCTTCTTACTCTGAGTAAATGATTCCCTCTTACAGAAATGCAAATTAACCATCTTAGTTTTGCTTCATACTAATAAGTCTTCCTCTTCTGAGTTCTCTCTATACATGGGGAAATCTCCCTCACAACCTAAAGCTTCCTTTTTATCTCCTCAAAAAATCTGCCCTCTTGTAGAAGCTACTGAAGAAGAATTTGGACCACAGTTTGTCCACAAACCTTTTTGCTTATAGAACTTAAGCAGATCAAAACAAACTTGGGAAGTTATCCTGACAACTCTAATGGTTGTATTAATGCCTTCCAAAATATTACACTTGTCTATGACTGAACTTGGAAGGACGTGATGATTATTCTGGGACAAACCTTATCAGATACTGAACAGGGAAAATTTTACGAAAAACCAGAAAGTATGCCAATAGCTTCCATCTTTCTGATCCAAGATACTCCATTGGAGAAACAGCTGTCCCTTCTGTAGATCCTGGGTGGGACTATAACAGCTCTATTGAGAACTGGGGAAGAGATCGTTTCATTATATGCATTAAGGCTGGACTTAAGGCAGGATGACAAAAGATCGTCAGCTATGTGAAAGTAACAGCAATTACCCAAGGTTCCAGAGAAAATCCTATAGGTTATTAGAGAGGCTCCAGGAAGCCCTCATTAGATAGCTAACAGACTTAAGCTCTTATGAGGGCCAAGTCGTTTTAAAGGACAAAGTCATAATCTAGTCAGCTCCTGACATTAAGTGGAAGCTCCAAAAGATTATTCAGGAGCCAGAGTCATTTTAGATGAAATACTGACCACTGCAACCACTGTCTTTTATAACCATGACCAGGCTCAGGAGAAGGAACAAAGGAAGGATACCAGGCATGCCCAAATGTTTGTGGCCATTCAAGGCCAATCACAGTACAGATCCATGAGTACCTAGCTCCCAACAAAAAGAACTCATCTAAGTGTGCCATCTGCCACCAACTTGGCCACTGGATCAAAGAGCATCCCAACAAGGAAAAGCCTCCCAAATCTGCTTACTCTAAATGTCAGCAGTTGGATTATTGGGCTGTTCTCTGCCCTTCGAGTTCAAGGATCCCTGGGTCAAAGCCAGCCACAAGCTTCCAAATGGTTACACAGGACCGAAAAGACCCCTTCCAGTTGGCCCTGCCACAAGTTTTCATCATTTTACTTGAGACAAGGGTACAAACAGATGTGGCAGGTAAGACTATTACTTTCCTTTTGGATACAGGGGCCACCTACTCTGTCCTTACTTCCTACTCTGGATACTTCTTGTAGACATGAGCTGTCTTAGGAGTTACTGGTAAGCCAATTTCTTAATATTTCACTTTGGAAATAAAACTATCAATTTTCTTGTTGTTGTTTTAGTTTTTATTTTGTTTGTTTCATTTTTTGACTATCATTTATTTGACAGCTCCAAATTACCATCGGGTAATTTATAAATTCCTTTTTATTTTCTTTGAAATAGCCTCATGGAGAGACTTGGTCCTCCTACTCTATAGCTTCAGGAAAAAAAGTATTGCTGCTGCTGTTGTTGTTATTTCTCTCATCCACTGTGAATGCTGAGAATACCAATGCCATTCTGATGCCTGAATTACCACAAATTTAATGGCTTAAGACAATGCAAAATTATCTTAGAGTTCTGGAGGACATGTTAGTGGTCCAAAGTCCATGTTCCAGATGCTTCGAAAGGCCGGATACTTCGAAAGGCCAAAACTCAAAACATCAGAGTTTGGAGTAAGATAAGGTTTACTGATCAAAAAAGTGCCAACTGAGAAGATGGGAGACCTAATCTTAAAATCTATTTTAAGAAAGTACAGAGCTTCGTCTTCTTTTCTGTCTAGGGAAGGGGAAATGGGAAGTGCTGTTTTGTGAAAACTGAAGCCCCAAGCAGAATTCCTCTAATAATTAGCATGTCTGCAGCAGGAGCTTTTGACTTGAAGGCCATGGGAATAATATAAGCTTGAACAAGATGGAGTCAGAGACACCATACATTTCACTCTTTTATAGATAGAAATCTAAAATAGATCTTACTGGGCTAAAAGCAAAGTGCCAGCAGCCTGCATTCTTCCTGGAGGCACTAAGGAAGAATCTCTTTTCTTGCTGCTTTTTTTGGCTTTTAGACCTTCCCTTATCTTCAGAGCCAACATAGCTAGTGGAGTCTTTCTCACATTCTATCAGTCTGACAATGACTCTTCCACATTTGCAGACTTTTGTGATGACTTTGGACCAAACCTGATCATCCAGGATAATCTCTTTATTTTATGGTCAGATAATTAGCAATTTTAATCCTCTTTTACTATGAAAACTATCATATTCACAGGTTCCAAGGGAGTGGGACATGACATCTTTGGGGGACCTTTATTTTTTTCTTTTGGCTAATTACAGGCTCTTGCATGCCAATACAAGCTACTAAACATTCATCTTTAACATTTCCACCTAAATATCTAATTGGCATCTCAAACCAAATACAGAACCAAACTCTTTAATTTTTTTCCCCTCTATTTTAATTACCATTTTATAAAGTACATGATATACTCTCTTTGAGGGAGAACATTAGGTAAATTTTTTCTCTCTGTCATACAGAGCATGAACCTCAAGGATTTTGTGTTTCTTCAACAAAGAAAGTAAGCATGAGGGGCCCATGTGTAAGGCTGCCCAGTTCTCCCCATCACCCAGACCTTGGGACAGATGTAGGTGGCATTGCTTCTGCATGGCATGAAGGCATGCCCAGTGAGGGCTAGACTCTCCAAGATGAGGCAGGGCAGAGCCATTCAGAGCCCCATTGTGCATCCAATATCCAATGTTAGGCATATAGGTAGACATCGGTAATGGGGAAATGCAGACTCAACCCAGAGACCTCCCTTAGGACCTCCCTGAAACACCCAGTTAATAGTTAAAAATTACCTTTATGTCCTAGAATACAAGGAAGTAAAAACCACAAAAATAGCTGCTGGTTTAGTCCAGCCACAAATACCTGCACGGTTGGTACATACACTGACCTTCTTTTCACCTCAGCCTCATTACAACATCATTATAATATCATACATATGCCTGGAAGTTCATGAATCTGATTAAAATAGACTGAATTCTGGGTAACCGCATGTTCAGTAGACAAAAGGTTATATAACAATCAACTGTCAATCAAAATTACCTCACATGCCAATCATCTATCACCCCCTCACCTCACCCCCGTGACCTCCCATCATGGCCGCTATTGTGCTTTACTTCCTAAATTCTACGGCACCGTGGACATCTCTGGCTTAGCACATTTCTCTCTTGAAACGTACTTTATTAAATCTTACTTTTCCTAAATTTTGCTGATCTGTAATTCTTTATTGCATTGGCAGAAAGAACCGAGGTACCCTCAATGACACCGTGGCAATGGCAATTTGGATCCACCTCAACAGTAACACAATTACTCCCATTTTAAGATAATGCAAATGATTTTGGCACAGAGCAAGAGGAAGGCTTGAGATTTTGTTTTAAGGTCCTCCTGTCCTAGTTTTAGAACCAAACCAGCTCACTTCTTTCTGAACTATTTTCTGAAAAAGTAAACTGAGGCAGTGGACAGAAAATGCGTAGATCTTGGCCTCTGTTTTGGTACCTCATTGGACCTGTTTTTCATCTTTCCCCTCCCATGACTAGTGGTCTCCGACTTTGCTGGATGATCTTCCTGGAGGAGCCACAGTAGGCAAGGGGCAAAGGCATCCACAATCTCTCCCTCTGAATACTGACTTCAGGACTGGATGCTTTTGAAGAGTTAGCTTGTCGGGTCTAGCCCTTCAGTCAGGCTGTGTAGATAGAGTCCCTGCCAGGGACACCACCACAAAGCAGTTTTAACAAAGTCAAGGGGGCTGGGGCAGTCTTATGGGTTGCCTCAGTTTCCACTGTAGAGCCAGAGCCTGCGTTCTGGGCCTGCCCATCCCTCTCCACATGTTGCCCATGCCTTAGAATGCTACCAAGGACTCAAATACTTATTGAGCCAATCCTTTACCTCAGATTCAGACTCTGCACTCATGTGCTCTTACACACACTAATGTGTATCAAACAGCACATGCCCAAATCTGTGTATGTACAAATCTGTGGCCATGCACAGAACAGTGTGCTGACTTCCAGGGCAGAGGCTACCCTGCACTTCTGACTCTCATAGTCTCCCCTGCCCCTTAAACTGAGAGCCACAAACTTCCTCACCGCCAGCTTCTGCCTCTACTCCAGGCCATACTTGGTTGCATCAGCCCGGAAAACAGTAGTCTGCCTCAGGCAACAGCTCCCATTCTTGACCTTCCCAAGAGAGCAAGCTTCACAGGAGTGTGAGAATATTAAAAGCCTCAGCCCATCTCATGGCTTTTTTCCCCCAGTCAATGCAAACGATATGAGAAAAAATTAAGCTTGCCCTTTTGCTGCCTCTAATTTGAAAAAAAAAAAAGCTGAGATGAGCTCTGGATGAGAAAAAGTATCTAGTTATACCAGGGCTCAACTCCCCTCCCAACAACTCCTCAGCCACTCTTTCCAAGCCTGCTTTCCACTGGGCTGACCATGTCGACCATCTTCAAAACCAAATTTTTGGTCTCCATGTTTCATAAACCTGTTCTTCCTCTAGTCTTCCATATCTCAGTACCTAGGAAAGTAAAAAATTTTAATTGCCAAAATAAATTATTGATGCCTTACCTATTCTTTTATCCATATCAAATCCATCAGCAAGTTCTATTTGCACTATTTTTAACATATATGTAGAATTCAACACTTCTGCGACCTTGCTTTATACTTCCTATCACCCAAAGAGTTCTCAGAATATCATAAATATCAATTAGTATTTCATAAATTAGCTAATGAATGAATGTAATATTTTTCAATTACATGTTAAATATGTATTTAACTCTTCTCTGTTGGATTATGGTTTTGTTCGTTTGTTTGATTTCGTGTAACCTTTAATTCAGATAATTTTATTGGTATATATATATATATATTAAACAAATATTTGTTCTCAATGTAAGCTAAGAAATATATGGTTTAGTCAGGATTCTTAATTAAAAACAACAGAAATTATTCCCTTAAGCCATCAATAAATTTATCATAAACACATGTGGCAGAAAAAATCAGCAAGAGGTTTGGAAAAGTAGGTCCTGAAAATAAGTAGGACTCAGGGCAGCTACTAATCTTATTATACCACTGTTTTTTCTTTCTTCTTTCATTTACAGTTTTATGATTTCTAAAATTTTCTTCCTAGCAATAATAGTTTTATATAACAATCATTCTTAATCTATCCCATTATAAATTAGAGAGAAACATGATCACCTGGAAGTGAAAAATGACACAAAAGACAAATGCACAGGATTTAGATTTATTAGAACTTCTGTTTAGTGTTCTTTCAATCTCTTCAATTTCTATGATTTTATAACCAATGACCCCTTACTTTTGCATTTCCTCTTACATATAAGTTGTGTTGGTTACAAAGAGAAGCTGAACATTAAATTTAATATATTTGAACTTCAATTACACAAATATCAAATGTTTTTTAAAAACTGAAATTCCCAATATTCAAGTAACTCCCTTTGAATAAGTAGGAAATGAAGGACAAGATATGGTCTTTAATTCTTTGCAGTTGAAATGCTCTCCTATTAGATTACACTTACTCTAAATGACCAAACACAGTGCTTCTCCATCCTAGTTTGCAATGCATATGACTCACACAGCTAATAATAGTGGGTCAAACAGTGGTGACTAATAAGACTAATAAGACTTATTTTATGTTGGAGCTAACAAATCCTTTATCAGTACTTCAACCACTCTGCTTATGTGGCCTCATTGTTAAGATTATGCCTTTCATCTATGGAAACCAATTCTTTTTATATACAATTTCAACAAGAAGCTTATAAAATGTGTATTAAAGCAGTATTGACTTGTCTAACAATAAAAAGTACAATTAGGCTTCCAACACAGAGCATTTCTAATTTGCATAAAAAACCTCTGTAACCTATTCCTTTTACTGAAGAACATAAGCAAAAGGTTATATTCTGTTCCATGCACCAGTAATTACTCTAAATCACTGGATAGATGTGCCTGTGCAATATTGTTCAGTTCTTTATGCAGATAATTAAAACTGAATTTATATACAAGATATCAAGAGGAAAATACTGTTAAAAAATAACCAAACACAGTGGATTTTTTTTTACATAATATCACATAATGTAATAATTTAAGATAGTTTCTTACTGCGAGACACTGTCTTGATAAAACCATCCTAAGAGTAAGATTACAGACACACTTTTATCACACCTTTTAATTGGGCATCTAAATTACACTATGTATAATTTTAAGATACAATTTCTAATCTTTAGAAAGAGTAATTATGAACAGACTTTACCTAAAGATTAGGTAAATTGACCTGAAATTTAAGTGATTATTTTAAGAATACTAGAAGTATTTATAATGGAGCATTTTTATTTCAGAGTGCAGGTTGTTCCTTGGCCATCTATGACTTTTGTCTCATAAATGTATGCCTTTCTATGTACCTGAAAATTTTAATTCTACTTTTAGAAACAATGGGAACTTGTGTGGGTCTTATGATTCTTGTGCTCTTTGAATTCCTTAAATGATTCTAAGAGGAACAGTTCAGAGAGAGACTGATTTTCCACTTCTTTGCAAAGGTGGCATGTAAATGATTTGTGACCACTGCAGATGAGCCTTCCCATGGTTATTTAATAAAGAGTAGCACTGCTCCACCAGAGTAACAGAGAATGACATTGCCTCAGGTCACTTCAGGGCATGTCACATCATGTAACATAACATAACCTGATGTAATCTGATCCAACAGGTCAGGTGCCTGTTGCCTATTTGTAGGAAACACTTTTGTATTTCTTCTCTAGAAGAGGCCATGTCACTACATATAACAAAATGTCAATTCTAACTCTGGGTGCAAGGAATACCAATGGAAATCATTTCCTTCCCAATTATAGTGGGCTCTGTTCAACATTGAGTTACTTAGAGTGCATGTCATTAACAAGAACATAGTTGTGCTTATTGAAAGTGAGTTGAAGGAAATCTGCCTTAATTAGCACAAATTTAAGACTGAACAAAAGTTGTAGTAGAGACAGAATGCCGTATTTTTTAAAGTGGCAGTAAAACAGGAGAGAGGAGAATAAAAGTTATGAAATGAGTAATAGTTAATAAAGCAGCACTCTTTTACATTAGAAAGAGAATTATATCTTCAAAGAAAAAAAAATGACCAAGCAAGTGGAGTTTTTTTTTTTCTTTTAAAATTACTATTAACCAAAGTAATTGATTAGAAAATTACTTGTATTGCTCCATTTTTAAATTAATCAATGTGGTTACTACTGTGCTGGGTGCATCTAGGTATATAAAAGAGGCATAATACGCTATGCCTATCTTCAACAGGCTTAGCTGAATAAGAAAACAAAACAGGTGTGCATTGTATTTTAATTTATTATTACTTACTTTGAGTTTAATTTTCTAATCTCTCAAGGAGATCCAAGTCTATAAAAGGTTAAAAACGCATGCAGTTCATTAGGACTAGTGAACTTTATTTACAACATCTAATTCAAGTTGATCTATAAAAGTAAAGGGAATGTTCTTTTAAAATATTTCTAGGGCAAATAAAATAATAAATTATTTAGTAATAAAACTCTAGGATTCATCACTAGAAAAGCGAAACAAAAGAAAAATCATAGAGTAGTACTATACAAATTTATTTTTAAAAAGTTAAAACATGCTTACCTAGAAGAGGATAACCAGTTGTCTTTAATCATTCAGTTTATTTGAACCTTATCTTATTTGGCTCTAATCTTTAAGGGAGAAGAACTGAGTAAAAAGAACAGCTTCGATAAGAGTTTCATATTTATGTTAATTCAAGCAGTGACATTTTTTCTGGATCTAGATGCAGAAACAAGAAGATGTAGAAGGGGTAAAAACGGTGAAAGCAGGCTTTTATATTTTTACAAAGTAGTTTTGTTCTTCCATCAGTAATCATATAAATTTTTCAGTGCAAAGATAGAGATATATATTGTGCTTTCTAGTATGTTGTCTTCTAAGTCAAATTTGAATCATTTCAGAATTATCCATGACTTTCAATAATTTGCCCCATTATTCACAAATTCCCTCCATTAGTTCATATAATCAAGATTTGGCTGTGCATATATTATGGTTAAAGGATTATAATAAACTAAGATATGCATCAAGAATGAACCATTAAAAACCCGGATGTCAATATTCAGTTTATAATTTTATTTCCAGAGGAGAGTTGGTTTTCAATGTAAATAAAATTTATGCCTCCAAAACAAGTGTATAATTTACTACTACCTAAATACAAACTATTTGAAGTCTAAGATATATGTGATCTACAAATAAGCTTTCTTGCCTTATAATGAAAACTTAAAACTTTAATCAAAACAAGTAAATTTTCACAGTTGAAAAATATTATTCAAAGTAATGGAATGTTGCAATTATTAATTATCTGTTAATTCATCTCTACTGTGATAATGTTTTCAAGTCTACAGTTTTAACCTATTACATAAATAATTCAATTTAAATTGACATTGATGAAAACAAAAAGAATAATTTTATGCTTCTCTTCTGTAAGCAACTTGGCACTTAAAAATTAATTATTGTTTGAGCACAAAACCGAGCAGAAGTTCCCAGAAGCTATAAGATATAGCTAAGCAGTTCTACAGTAGTTTTAGTGGCTCATATCTCACTAAGATGTTTTAGTGCATGTGTCATCATTGTGCATCTCTCTCACTCTTTTTTTTTTTTTTTTTTTGCCTTTTCTCTGTTTTCCTCTACTAAAATGACAAAAGAAAGAGATGAATTAAAACCACAGTTGGGACTAGATCAGGACACCCAGGGCCATCTGACCATCTAACTTTCCACTGTCAACAGATTTGGTATCTCACACATTAGACTGCACAATTACAAAGCTGGATGGAATTATAAAATGGCAGCTCCTGGAACTGAACTAGTAATTAACAGTTGCTGAAAGAGAACCCAAACCATTATGATATGATAATAAAGCTATTAAGGCAGTTCTTCTACTTCCCTCAACACCACTGCCCTCGCATGAACTAAAGTGATAAATAGTATATTCCCTTCTAAATGTTATAAAAAAAAACTTTACTCAGACACAGTAGAACAATGAGAGACCAGGAATAGGTTGTTCTATTTTTCTTTGGCTTGAAACTTAGCTCACAAAGAAAGTTCAACACTATGTAAAGATTTTCACAATTATGTACTAGCAAGTCTGCAGGATTTACTATACTTATACAAGGAAGTCGGATTTGAAAATAAAACCATTTTTCTGTTTGTAGATACAACAATGAACATATGGTCAACACCTGGAATTTATAGAGGCCTTTACCTAATAAAACCTTCTGAGACATTCCTAGAATGACAACAAAGTGATGGCATGGAGCAGAACTGCCAAAGGTAATCTTCTTCACCTTCTGGTTCTTTTAAAACAGAAAATATAAAACTAACAACTAGTTTCCCCCAAATGCTTATGAAATGTGCATTAAAGAGGTGGGAGCCCAAGTTCCCTGACAAAGGTACCATTATATCATAACTGTGTCTTTCTGTATTGTCTCCAAAAGAACTAGTTTATACAAAAGATGACCGAATGGCAGGCATAGTATTAAAAATTAGGGTATGACAGAATGCAATATCAAGTTTACAATATAGAAAGTTTTACTTAAAATGTTTTTATGATAGCATGCATTCTTATGTTATAAAACCACATACAGCATTGACTTGTGATTTTATAAAAATGTATAAACTTTAGCTGAAAAAGGGAAATGTCATTAGCAAGGTGACCCTAAGCTCAATATAGACTTTAAAACTAAAATTTCCAATCATAATTATGAAAGTTGATGAGATCTAAATTGAAAAAAATAAAAGATTGTTAAAGGGTCAGGATAAGTAAGATAGCTTAACTTTTAAAGAATATAAATATCCTTACAAATGTAAATTAAAATAATATAGTCCAAATATAGTCTATGTTTGCATATTTATTTATAAGATTTTTTTAAATATAATCACGAAATCAGAATTCACCCCAATCTGAGCCTCTCCTTACCCTAGTTCATACCTCAGCAGTTTATAATATCTAAAACCAAGATTCAATACATTTTAAATGACATCTCTCCATGCCCCTTAATCTTCACACCCTATATTCTTTTTCTCTAATAATCAGCCTAATAAGCAGAAGAAAGAGATTATTTTTACCCACAAACATGCCAAACTAATTGACTAATGGTTATCGCAGTTAAGTACTATAAATACTTCTTTAGAACCAAAAAACAAAACAATACAAAAATTTTTCCTATTGTACTGTCAGGATATCAGCCAATTAATACCCTCTACAACTATCAGATAATATGCCATCATCAAACCAATGACAACAACAACAACAACAACAACAGAAACAACAACCACGAAGTTGCTGTAGCATAGAGAAGAGAAGAAACCATAGCCAATTCAGAAGAGCTGGCCTTGCTATAAAGAAGATACAGAGGAGTTTGCAAGGTAACTGGGTTGTGCACACTTGAGACTAAATAGAAATAGAGAAATGCCCTCTGGTGGTGAAGACTATTTGGGACAGGGTAGATGAGAGTCGAGAGTCAAGAATGGTGATTATAATCTTGTTATTTTCCCTTATGTTTTAAAAAACAATACTCTTATGTTTAGAATTATCTTTTACTTTGACCAGAATAAAAAATAAATGGAATTTTAAAATATATTATGACTTATTCTTTTTCTCAAAAATCTATGAAAATTATCCATTGAGGAAATTACCATTTGGGACATTTATTATTATTGGTATAAAAGTATAAAAGCTTAACCTGTCCAAGAAAAGATTTCATCTTTCATTCCCATCTCAATTCTATCTCTTACTGTGTGGAATAAACAGATAGTAAAATAACTTAGAACAGTCTTTCTCAGAACTCATTAATCATGAATCATTGCTTGGTAACTGGTGTCTAATAAATAAGTATTTAAAATTAGTTAGGAGCTGAAATTTTGGTTACCAATTTTGGTCAATGCTGTAGACTCAAATCTTGTGAATTTTTAAACGTCTTTCGTTACACTTGTCTTTTATTTAGAATCCCTTTTTTTTTATATGTTTTAATTTATTTGGCTTAAATTTAAATATATTTGTAAGAAAAAAATGAAGACTTTGTCACAAATGCCAAATATTTCTATCTGGCAAGAATTTAGATCTTTAGCTAACAATTAAAGTAAGGGTAAAATAATAGCAAATAGAACCCAAAGCAAGATCATAGCAAAGAGTGACCAAAGAATTAGGAGGAGAGTTTGTAGCAAATACTGGCCATAGAAAGCACTAAAATTTCTTAGCCACTGCCAATCATTAAGTTAATGGAAAATTCAGAGCAACTGCTAATAATTGAAGTCAATAGAGAATTGATAGCACATGCTGATCAGCAATGTTAATGGAAAAATTCTCACACCAAACTGCTCATTTTCAGATGTCATCTCAGAATAGCAAAAAGCTGTAAGTGTGAGTTTTGACTCTTATGTTGACATTTCTATTTCTTTGCATTAATCATGTGTATATGATGTGAAATAGGTATAGCTTATTGTGGCAACAGGGGTTTAATTATAACTCCGAATGTATTTGCAAAAGTATATTTCTTACGACTTTAGTACTCCCCAAATGGAAGTTATCACCTGCTAATTGTACACAGGACCTCTGAGAGCTGTCTAGAATGATAATCTGGTCTTCAGATTTAAAATTGTGAAAGGCTCCTTTTCTTTTTTGTAAGTATTAAATGCCGCTGGTTTTCTCAGTGCATAAAGAAATCAACAATCCCACAAATACTATGTGGTATGAAAATATAACCTTTTCTGTCTTCTTTCTAACTAAACAAAGAACTTTTGTGCATGTGATCATACTCTTGAATTTATTCTTGTTATTTCCAGTTTGCTGGGTTCAATTATTAGATTGATTGTACAGAATAAGCTATCTGCTGAGCATGATGACCATCCAGTTAATAGCATTTAGACCATAAGAATTGTATGGGCAAACATGGAACCAGAACTGATGCCATGTAATTAGGTATTATTTACATAACTTTTACTGCAGTTGCCCAGGTTCATTCTTTCCTAACTATTTCTGTTCCTTCCAGATTTTGCACATTGCCTCTCCTATCCTCCTCCTATTATGCTATTCTTCATCCTACATGTGTACTCAAACTTATTTATCCTTCAGTGATGGGCCTTAATCCCACCTCTGCTATGAAACATTTTCTGATTATCCCCTGATTTAACTTATTTGCATAAGCAAGCATTCACTGTCTGCATTGCAGATTTGATATTCATACTGTCCTATATTATTTGACATATATTGTTATTTAAATCTTAATCAGTCCAACTAATATTTCACAAGATAATAAACTTCTTTTAACAAAAAGAGGATTGTAATTCTTTTTTTAAAATTAAATTTATTGGGTTACATTGGTTAATAAAATTATATAGGTTTCAAGTGTACAATTCAATAATAATGTCATACGTATATTGTGTGTTCACCACCCAAAGTTGAACTTCCTTCTGTCACCATATATTTGACCCCTTTTATCCTTATCCACCTCTCCCCTCTCCACTTTTCCTCTGGTAACCACTAAACTGTTGTCTGTGTCTATGAGGTTGTTTTTTGTTTTGCTTTTTTTTGACAAGGCAACCCTTTGTTAACCTCACAGATTGCAAGGACATTGTCAGTTTAATGTCTTATTTATTTATTTATTTATTTTTTTAGTTTTTATGCACCTGGTCTTCCTAGGTGGTCTCTCATCCAAGTACTAACCGGGTCTGACCTTGCTTAGCTTCCGAGATCAGACGGGATTGGGCTTGTTCAGGGCAGCATGGCCTTAGACGTGTCTATGAGTTTTCGTTTGTCTTGTTCATTTGTTGCTTTGTTTATCTCATTTGTTTTATACCCACATGTAAGTGAAATCATATGGTTCTCAATTCTTTGCCTTACCCACAGTCTATAAATCTCTGTGGGTTCCACATAAGAACACATCATTTAAAAAAAGAGAGAATTATGAAAACTAGTGTCAGATATCCAAGTTTAAGTATTAATTAGCTCTGCCATTTAAAAATGGCAAATCTCTTGAGAAATCTCAAGTTACCTGTGCCCTCTGAGAAAGAGTTTTCTCATTGAGGGAAATGGGAGAATTCCTGGACAATTCACCTCACAGTTGATTGTCAGGAGCAAATGAGATTGCAAATATAAATAGGCTATATTTATATGTGAATGGACATATCTTGCAAATACATCTAATTATTATAATAAATATTTAATGTATATCTTAGCATAGTTTTAAATACATAGTTTTCAATATAATTTTTAATTCATAGTTATCAATTACAATTTTTAGCTTCTTCTGAGGGAAAACAAACAGAAAATCTTCTAAATATGTAAATGTAAAAAATAAATTAATACAATATAATGAGTAAAAAGAAAATGAGATGGCAGCAAATAGAGCCAATAATTATGATGGCAAATACGGTCTGTAAATGTGGAGTCTGACATAGCACATAGCTCAATAATACCAAAAAGCCTAGTTTAAATGTAAATCATTTTTGAGTGCCAGTATGTTATATCTCACTAATTGCTCTAATATAAAAGATATTCTTGTTCTCAAGAAATTTCAATGTAAAGAACAGAATAGTTTTTCTATGGAATAAAAATTTGAGCTATAATATATGGAAAATTCAGATTCTAAACTTATTAAAACTCGAACTCATGCTATTTTTTATTTTGACTTCAAGACAAAAATAGCTATAAAAACTCCAATTTATATCCTATACTAAAATTATAAAACATAGATTAATTATGTATTTAATAAGAGGAAAGTCATAAACACGGGAAGTAAAATTGAAAACATTAGGTTCATTTTAATAGGGTACAAATCATTTTTACTTATGTTTCGATGAATAACATGATCAAGGAAGGAAAATATGAAGGAAAAAAACAGATAAGAATTTTTACATTTGGAGAATAGAAAAGTCAGAGAAATATGTAATGGTAGCCACAAATTCAACTGCCTTCTAAGATCAGACAGGTTACATAAAATAAGTGGATGATCATTAATGTGAGTAGAATAGATGTGGAAAATGGGAGAAAGAACATCTATAAATAAATGAATTCAAACTTTTGAAATCCTACCTGTAGCATGCAAAAACCCCCATTACAAAAAAACCTGTAAATGCTGGATAGCCTATTATAAACTTAAAAAATAAATTCATATCTGGAAAGATCAAAAAAAAGAAAGGAAAATGTCCATGAACCCAAAAATGAGAATGAGTAGCAAACTAGGGCTGATATTGTGGCTGTCTTTGGAGAGTATCCTGCACATGATAGCTGAAAGGCTTGGGTTTTTTATGTTCATAAAGGGATAGACAATAGGACCTGGGCTTGCAAAAGTCAGTATTATGACAAAGATTCCTTAACTGAAATTCCGAAAACTACATACCTAATAAAATGGTAAATTGGAAAAAATTATCAGCACAGAAACACAATAGATATTTTTCAATTTCAACTTGGGTTCAGAGTGAGACAAAATATTGCCCTGAGAATATAACCTTGTAATGGTATCTCTCATAACCTTGGGATTAAATTTTATATTACATGCATGGTCTCCAAACTCTTAAGCTTAAAAGTTGACATAAAAAGTATAGCAGGCCAGGATTCTACTAACTTAGTGATCAGGCTTCTCTTACTGTGACAAATGTTGCACACAGCAGAAGCAACCTGAAATACTTTATATCATCGATGATATACTCACAGTTTGGAATTACAGAATATCTGAGAATGAAACAGCAGAAATATCCCACATCAGAATTAGACTCCCAAGAACTCGGTAGAACTAAGGGGGAAAATTCTATAAAATTTGAGTTTAAAGTAAATGTAGTCTCAAAAACTGTTCAAAGTCATAGAAAAGACACTATCAATAATGAACAGATAATCCGCCCTACAGAGTATAAGTTTTACAAAGTAAAAATTATACAGTATTATATTGTCACGTATCATTATCATAACCATTGTAAGCAAACATTACTTTTTACTTTGTAATGCTGAAAAAATGTGCCTTTCTCCATGGTAATCATTTAGAGAGTTCAATATTCTATTGTATTTATAACGGAAAAAAAATCAACAGTTGAGCTCTTCATACAGCTGGTATATGGAGTCCCATTTTCTGTGTGTATGTGTATGTGTGTATGTGTGTGTTTGCACGCACGTGCGTAGGAGAGCACGTGGACAGTATTAGCACTGAGCTGATCAAGAAGGGGAGGTTTCGATGGTGAGACACCCAGTTGAAAGAATGCACAAGGAGCCAACATGAGAATAAAATGGCAGGCACCAACTTTATTGTGGGGAGTGCACGCTTCTGCATTAGGGGACCACATTGGCCTTATATATGTCAGAGAACAATAGTGGCATTCTGCCACATATGCGTAATAAACAATAAGCTGAATTATACTTACATAAGTTAGGCATAGGTGCCCTACTACATTAGTGTAACATTTTAAATCCGGAATCCTATCCCTAGCTGCAAGCCTGAATCACAGCCAGACCTGAGACCCACAGTCAGGGATATATTTACATGATGTTCCCAGTTTATATTTTTATTGTTCCTGTAAGATTTAAATAAAGAACAAAATAAAATATAATTGTTTAAATGGCATTTTGACTAAAAGTTTTCTCAATTCACCAGTTCTGAGACATTATAAAGAAATGATCACATTCAATCTTTCTAAAGAAGTGAACCAAGCTTTTGCTATCACTACTTTTTACACTGGTTCTACGTGGGTGGTCTTTTATTTTACAGGGCATATTAATCTCCTGTCATACATGCCAGCCACTACTGTGTGTCATCTCAATACAGGACAATAAAGTGACTCTGGAGTTTCTTTCTAAACTTAGTGACCAGCCTTCTCTTACTGTGACAAATGTTTATGGATTCTTCTAATTACACGTCTGGTTTAAAGCTAAGATACCAAGAGAATACAGTTCTCTTTTGTAAAGTTCCCAAGGTTTTTCTATAATAATCAATTACCATAATGAGTTTTTTTAAAGCTTCCATTCATCATTTTCTTAAAATATATAAACTACCAGGATAAAGATAAATAGCCATAGCCAGAAAACCCCGAGGCACTCTACCAAAGGTTTCCTTTAAATCAAAATCAACTGGAAAACATGTTGGATTTTATTTCAAAGTCAGTCCTGCTTAGGTTCCAAAAAAATTGTGTGTAAAACAAACAAACAAACAAAAAAGGAGTAAAAGAAAATCTATGACGATTTGGCTTCACAAGAAGACAATGCATCATTATCACAATCATCATAGTTCACATACTTTTGTTAAATGAGTCTCACTAGCCAGCTCTTATGCTATTAAAACTAGAAACTAATTTTTTACCTGGGCCTTTTTTTAGCTATTAACCTATTGTCTTTTTCTGTTCTCAGAAAAACAATACCCAAACAGTAAGTTATTTGGTATGTCTTTATTTAAACCAGGGTTTCTCAACCTTAGTACTATTGATATCCTGGGAGGTAGAATTCTTTGTTGTGGGAAGCTCTCTTGTGCATTGTAGGATATTTAGCAACATATCTGGCCTTTATCCACCAGTCGCCAGTAGCAGACACTTTCTTCCTCTAAATTTTGACAAGCAAAACTGTCTTCAGACATTGACAATTGTCCCTATGGGGCAAAGTCCCTCTCCCATCTGAGAACAACTGCTCTGTACCTTCCATAAGCATTTAATGTGTGAAAATTTAACAGAATATTCCGGTAGCATAAAATTGGTATGAAATTGAGAAAAATAGGGCAAGAATTAGTAAGATGATCCAGCTGGTTGAACCTTGGAAGGGATGACATTGGGTAAGATTTGGGTGATGACAGATATGAGATGACGATGAAGGAGTAAAAAGGTTTCTTATGTCATTTAGCCACTATTGTGCCTTTTAAAAATTACTATACCTTAAATGCAGACTTTCTATAAGATACGTTCTTCAGTCTCTTTGCTCTTTTTCACTACTTTCTCTCTTGATTGTCTTGTATCTTATGGCTTTATCATCAACTCTAGGAAGCCATTTTAGTCTTCAACTATCTTCCTAACTTAAGCCCCCAATTCAGAATAGCTGCTGTACACTTGCACTCTATACATTCTCTATAATACTGCAATTTCTGCTCTAACTACTATTTTTTTCAGGCTTTGGGTATCCCAGATTTGTGTTCCCAGACAGAGGAATTTAAAGAAAATAATTAAAGAAAAATTGTATTGATTCTCTTTGCCTTTATAGTTTATTTTCATGTTATTATATTCTATGTCCTACACAATAAAGAACAGGTAGTACACAAAGATTTGAATTAAAAAAAAAAAAGAGTTTGGTCCTAGCTTTGCTATGTTTTAGCAGTACTACATCAGGCAAATCATCTCCCCAAGTTTGAATTTCCTACTGTGTAAAATGAAGCTTTTTCAAAAAGTCCTTATGCAGCTTAAATAAGATAATCAAATGTAGGGGTGGAGATTCACTCAATAAAATGCCTGACATATAAAATGAATTAAATCAAATAGGTTGTTTTCCTTTCCATTGTTGTTGCTGCAGCTACCACGAATGAGGCTCCTGATTATATCACCGTGGTGTACATTTTTTTCCCCAACTTATTTTTCTGTCTATGCCATTGGTCATGATCTCCTATTAGGTATATAAAATTGCCTGTTTCATCACACTCCTATTAACACCGTGCATGCTTAGCCTTTCTCTTCTCTCTTTTGCTCTTGCCCTTATTCTCCTTACCTTCACTATTTATTGCTTATCATTGTTATTTTAGTATTCATCGCTTTGGTTACTAAATATATTTATCATATTTATTAACTTTATTAATATTTGTGTTTATTCAGCTGTGAATTGTCTATAATCTTTAATCACTTTTTTTCTGTGTTCTTTTTTTTATTGGCTTATAAAAAGTCTTGATACATTAAATATTAATTCTTGCCCATACGTATAGAAAAAAATTATTTTTAGTTTGTAAATGGAGTTTCTAAAGAAAAGAGGAAAGTAACGAAATAAAAGATTGATAAAATTGACCATATTAAACTTCAAAAAATTGCCCTATTTTACCCATATTAAAAGATTAATTTCCTAATATTACAAAAATATATGTGGATACATAAAAAAGAAAAGAACTACAACATGTATTAAATGAGTATTCACAGTGATGAGGTTATTGATGATTTTTATGTTCCTTTGCATACTTTTTAATTTCTCCTAAATTTTAATGAACTTGTAATGCTTTTGTAATCAAAACAAACTAAACAAATATAATTTTAATTGTTTTGTAATTTTGCATGTAAGCAAAATTACCTGGGATTGCATTTTTCCTTAGTTGAGATTCAGCAAGTTCTCCACATGCTGGATACACCTAATAATTGTTTCATGATAGTGATGGTAATTTTAAAAGGATCTCTTTAAAGTATTATTTTTAATATTTAGGGGTTTTCAACTTAAAGAATGATAAAATAGTCTGCTAACACTGATTCTTTGCAAGAGTTTAATTCAAAAAAACACTAGGCTGGGAACTGCAAGAATTAAGTTTGAATTCTGCTTTTACCACTTATTAAGAACATTAGACAAGCCACCAAGATTTTATAGTTCAATATTCCCTGTGTTAAGTAACTTTTCCATCTCTTCCTTGTCTTGCACATGTGATGGAGTCAAGAGAAAAAAGAGAAAGAATTAGAAAAACACTAGTAGATAGTCTTAAATGATTTATATTTTAATAGTGTTTATTTGGCTGCAAAAGGTTTTGCTTTCAAATGAAGTATGAAATGTCAAATCATCATGTATAAGAAGACACTCCCTTAAAATATTTTGTATGATTAATAACATGAACAACTTTTCCCTATATTATCATTATTCACTGACTTCTTGACCCTGAAAGCTTCTCGTTTATTTTTCCTGTCACACATTTCCAACGAAATATTTTGGATAAACTTAGCCAGAATTCTGAGTCCCAAACAATAGCATCTGAGTTGTTCCTAAAACTAAATATAAATATGCACCATCCCCCAAAAATCTTTAATCTGAAGACATCACCTGTGTACCTGCATGAAAGTTATAGTCATCTAAAAAGATGGGTATAAATTACTAGAACTACAGTCAGCCCTCTCTAACTAGTATCTTTGGCATATCATAGACTTCACATACTTTTTAGATAAATGATACTTGATTTGGTACTTATTTATGGGGGAAAATGACTGGGTTGCCTCAAAATAAAATATATCCTATGACAATGACTTATACAGAACATTGAGTTTATGGAAAAAGCAGTGGTCCAGAGAAATAATTTCTTTATTTATGTCAAGGATTTAAAAAATGCTACATTTAATTTTAATATCATGATGAGAAGTGTTCCCTTTGCCTGATAGGCCTCATTAAACTGCAGCATGTACAGTATTTGCCTTATTTAACAGTTTTTATCAATCATTTAAAAATGAGCAATGCACTCAAAAGAGACCAAAAAAAAAAGTAAAAGTGTACTGTATAGCTTTTTAGATCCAACAAAATTTGTGCTTGATTGTAAATAATAATGAGAAATAAATACAAAATGTTTTTTGGTAAATCCTGGGCCTATGATTTGATTCACTCATCAACCAAATACAATGATTGCTAATTATATGTTACTGTAATTCCTATTCATGACAAATTTCTCTCTCTGCTTTTCTTCTTAGCAATTCTTTCCATTCATCTACCTATGTAGATTGATCAGACTTGTGTGAAACATCACTTTCCTGTCACTTTTAGACTCTCCCTTATAATTGCTGCCAGAATTTATCCTTATTTTTCTATAGTGTGAAGCAATCTCAAAGACTCCTTTTTAAAGTCCTCTTAACACGTGAATATGCAAAGCATGTAAACAAACACAGCAGTGATGTGAAAAATTCCACCACCTAAAAGAATTTCTGGACCAACTAACAACACAAGAAAAATTATGAATCAAAACTTTTTACTTAAGAAGAATTCTTTAGTATTACTTGTTTATTTCTATTTTAATTCTTCCTCTTCTCTTTCAGTTATTCATGTTTGAATTTTATTAATATTTACCTCACCCTTGTTCTTATTCATACATTCATAGTGTCTTTATGTTTTATATTCTCACATTATAAATATTTACTTACACTTTTACATTATATGTCATTTCAAAATTATTTTTAAGACATTAGCCTTGTATTAGGTGATGTTAAGTAAATGTAAGTAAGCCCTGGTCTGGTTTCTGACTCTGGTCAAATATTTTAAATTCTCTGGGCCTTAGCATCTCTGCTATAAAATAAGAATATCTTTGGCTAAATACTAAAATAAGAATTGATTATGAAAATGAGAATATATTTTGTTAAATAGATAGTATTCTCATCTCTTTTTAGTAGGAAATTTGTGATTTTGTAACTAATGGAATTTTTTAAAAATTCATTTATTATATTTGCTCCCCCCACCAGAATACAAGCTACTTTAAAACACAAGAACTTTATTTTATTCGCAGTTCAACTCACAGCCTTTGAACAGTGTTTTGGTATAAGGTAGACGCTCAGAATGACTATATAGAATTAAATTCAATTAACAAATTTTTCTATTTCTAAAATATCTTAGGAATACTTATCAGTTGAAAGAACTTTTTTTGTTTTTATTAAATTATACTAAAAAATTTCTTCACTCATATTTAGGAATCCAGGAAAAAATAATACCACCACAAGTCAACTATGTCAGAGATTCTTAAGCAGACAGCTTTCCTTTTTTAAACAATAATGTTTCATATTCATCAACCTTATTCTACCACATTAAAGAGCTATTGGAAAATAAAGCATTAGCATAGGTCAGTCACAAAGGCCATATTAGACCCCATGGGATAAATTTTTTAAATGGTGTACAGTGTTTTAACCATGTGATTCTTATTGACTTTAATGGGAGTCATGCAGCTAAAACTACAGACAACTCTTTCAAAATGTATCTAAGTATTCTGTCACTAACACTTGTAAGTAATAAAATGATACACTTTCTTTCTAGACATATAAACATTATCATGTTTATATCAGCATAATTATGCATGTTTTTACCATTATAGCTGGGTTTTTATTATACTATCACTAGCTTCTTAATAGCATAAAGCTCCAATTTTTAATGGGTCTTGTTAGGACATTTTTTTAAACTATATTTGATTGTGACAAGATAGTGTCATCTGATAGAAAAATATATATATTTTTATATGTGCATTAGCATTAGAAATCATCTACTAAGATATTTATTTATGTCCTTCAGAATATAGCTTTCTAATGTGGAGCTCTAGTTTGAAAAAAATATGGCAGTATGATGACTTTGTTACAAACATATAGTCTCAGCACCTTTCTGGCCTACTGTAAATATATGATTTTTAATAAAATAAGAATAAACATTGAAACATTTCTTTGCCAAAATATATTAGTTATGATCTGCAATATGGCTGTAGTCCTAAATTTCTTCTAAATATGAGGTGTCTACTGTGCCAGATTACATGATGACTTCACAATATGGGCAAATGTTCACCAGAAACCATAAGGTGATTTCTAATAAAGCCAGCTATTACATAATACACAAAGCTATTACATAGTAATTCATTTCAACAATTCCAAAATAGAAAATAATTGAAAAAGAATGAATAGGTTAAATGCATTAGGTTCTCTCAATCTTAGCACTAGGGAGAATATCAATGATCTCATAGTCCAACTTTTCCCTTTTCTCTCATTTGCATGAACAAATCCAAAGAAAATGATTGATATATGTTTTTCATAATTAAAAAAATCCTATTAATATGTAGTTCTAAAACCATCATTTTACTTTGAAATATTTTTCAAAGATAATTTATACAGAGACTTTATATTTTGTGAGCATATTAAGATTTTACTTGCTCTCAATGACACACCTAAATGAATATAAAATAATTAAACAGTAATCTCCCTGAGTTTTATATTCATAGAGGATGTTCATTTGTTTTAGAACAAGTATTATAAAAGGTTTCTTCTTAGTGGAGAGTCTATTTATAGTGACTCAAGTTAATATTTAAGACACACCCATATCATTGTCATAGCTCGGGCAGAGACACAGGAAAGTGCCTTTGCAATCAGCGCGGAGTATGATGATAAAACAGATATCCTTTTATTAGTAGTTACCTGTGGGAGCCATGTTATCTGCGTGGGTCTTACGTAGTCCACTCAGAGAATTGCAGGCTAGGATCTGGAATCTCCATAGCTAAGAGGCAGTAGAACACAAGAAAGCACATCAACATTGTTGAGTGAGGAAAAGAAAAGGTATGTGTATGTGAGAAGGAGTCAGGGGTTGTGGCGCTTAGACAATGGGTTTAAACAGACTGAGGGGCCATGAAGGACAGGGAAAAAGAGAACAGGGAAGGTTTGTCTACCACCACAGGAGGAGTCATTAGAAGGATCCCAGGAGTTCAAAAGTTGAAGAAATGAGTGAAGTGGAATAGTGAACACATTTTTGATACTTCACTTCCAGACCCCTTCGAAATACACATACACACAAACTCTGCATGGGTTGCAATAGATAATTTGAACCTGAAGAAAGGTTGTCCTTGTATGTTGTTTTACATTTTTTTTTTTGAATGTTTTACTGGCTAACAGATAGAACATTTCCTTTTGGATTATACCACCACTTTCTTCCATGGTGAAAGTACAGAGCTGGAGTTAGCTGTTTGAGGAAAGAACATTATAGGCTGTAAGAAAGAGGACCAGCAGAACACTGTTGATCCAAGAGGTGGGGAGATCTAGAATAAACTTATTTGAAAGAAATTATCTTAACTATATTTGATGCTGAAAACTCAGAATCGTACTCTAAATAATTTAACATGTTTATACTTAAAGTAATTGTATAATGGATGGTGTATAGTTATTTCTTGGTGTAGTTGTATAAATCATTTTTAATGAATATTTTTATTATCTTCAAGAAGCTTATAAGGTCCCATATTGTTATATATTATACAATACTCTCATATAAGATATATTATATGTATTATATACAACTGTCCTCTATTATTATAAAAATGCCCTCAACTCGCAGAATAGGATCAGGCAAACAGGAATTTTGTGTAATGAAAACTTATCAATGATTATCTATTTCTAAAAGTGTTACTTATACATGCAGATTAAAGTATCCTTAAGGTAGATCAATTTATATCAATTATCTGTCTGGATAAGTGAACTTAGCATTAAAATGTGAATTTATGACACCTTGTTGGATGACAAAAACACTATCAGGGAGTCAGCTGTTATAAGTCTCCTAAGATACTTTTCTTTCTTGGTAATCTATTACTTTGAGTTGCTCATGGAGAAAGATTGATGCATAATAGTTAACAGCATAGGTTCTAGAATATGTTCATGAGTTAAAATTCTGCTTCTACCATTCATTAGTTGTGTGACTGAGCAAATTACTCAACTTCTCCAAGCCTAGTGAAATAAGGATAATACTTACCTCAGTGGGCAGCACATAGCAAATGCTCATTAGATGTCATTATTATTATACTACTACTATTATGACTATTTTACGATAAACACTGTATGATAAAGTGTTTCCCCTATTCCTCTTTATTTACATCCTTAGATTCTCAATCTTGAATTTGCTTTCATGACCTAATTTAGTTCTCATTTTCCTGGACTTGCATTTTATGTTTGTTTGTTTGTTTGTTTTTGTTTTGGCTTCTGTTTTGTAAGAAAATGGTATTTATCTTGCTAAAACTTGCCCTGGCAACCCAACGTTGACTTCTGATATTTAGTTATTGACTCTATATTATACTTTGACTTTAATTAATTCTGCTATATTAAACTAGTAGAAGAGGTTTAAGTCCTTTTGGTTCACACTATTGACTGGATACACAAATGTTTTATTAACTTTTGCACAATTTATATAATAATGATATTTACTACATTCTGGCACCAGCCTGGCAGGGAAACTCCAGATAAAAGGTCTCAGTGGAGAAATTTTTGACACAGCTGTGTCAAAAATTCACAGTTATGGTTAGCTCATCCTGAAGAATAATCCCAAGATAAGTCATCAACTGTCAGGAAATTCCTTGGTCGGATATTATAATCCCAACCCAGAATGCCATGTAACATATGTCTATACTTGCAAGTAGAATGCAAAAAAGAATGCAATGACAGACAACCAAAAAAAAAAACAAATCAATGTAATGAGTCCCTGAAAATCTATTACTGTTATTAGGAAAAAATTCTCAAAATGATTGCCACAATAGCATCCATTTATCTCTGTCTCATGATTATCCTTTTGTTTATGGTTCTAGCCACTGTTTTTATCATCTAGATGAAGAGATATTACTTTGTAAGAATTCTGCACCATGAATATTTGGACAAGTGTTTACAGAGTTTTTGTATTCATTTTGTTTTATGAACCTCGCAAACTTTCTACTCAAAATCTGCATGGGGTCTAGAAGTAGGGAGGACAATGTCTTGTATGCTTGCTTCCCAGGACTTCAAAACTCTGCAACTGTTGCAAGAATTCATACTCTGTTTCATAGATTGAGTTCTTCGGAATTTGATATTGAGGTGAGTTTGGAGTACAGGGATCAACATCTGTGCAAGGAATGAGGAAGAAGTAGGATTGGGCAGAGGGAGAAGTTGAACTCTGATAAAGGCCTAAAATCACAGCATTAATCAACCTCTGGAATAGATAGATGTTTTACTAAGCTGGAAAGACTGGACCTTTATACTTTCGCCTTCATCAATCATTGAAGTAGACTACCTCCAAAAAGGTAAAATTGGTCTGATAGCTGGAGGCTGCCTAGACAGAATTCCTTGCAACCGGACAACAATTCTTTTCTTGAAGATCCAGAGAGTGAATCTCCTTGTCCACCACAATGTACCTACTGGCTTTTAGATGACTGATTGATGATATTCTGATATCTGATATTTAGAACAAAATATTGTGTATAACTTTCTGTATTCAATTCCTTCTCCCTTCTTCTTCACCTCCCTTTACACTACTAATACCACTCTTTTCCTCCTTCCTACACACACTTCCATGAGAACTAGAGGGCAGGTTTGCTGCTAGTCATCTTGCATCATTCCTTATACAAATGACATAGGATGCTATAAAGTTCGAGGTCATATAGTTAGTACAAGGATAGAGCCTAAACCCAACTGACCCAAGGTCTATCTGTAAATCTCACATATTAGCCACTGAAGTATATTGCCTCCACATAGTCACTCAAACACCAGATCCATGAAGATCAGTATTTTAATCTGGCATGTTTATATACTGACATTATATTTTTCAAATCAGTCTCTAAAAACAAATGCTTAATTTCCTAATTTTATTTTTTTTTTTACTTTCTTGGTTATTCAGCAGAAATTTTTATATTACCTTGCCACATTTATCAAAAATGGATGAAAATGATCATAATTGCATCATTAGTAAAAAAATAAAACAAAATCTTGGAGTGTTTGCAGTATTTTGCTGGTAAAATATGATGTACATTTCTTAATACTTCAGGTAAATTTTCCAGTTTTAACCACTGTGTTGATGGTACTAAAATGTTTGCAGTCTTTAGTATCAATTTCTTGACTGCATATTCCTAGAGAGCAGTCTTCAAAATATATCATTTCTATGAATTATAGTTATCTCATATAGGTCCACTATATAAGCCCTTTCTTTCATTGATTTTTTTCACATAGCCATCTTCAGTTTCTCTTTCAGCTTAGTGCATTACAAAAAAAAGTATAAATCTAAGTCACCAAACCCCCCTTTGTCCTGTCTTTCCCCTGTCTAAACTTCCATTACTGAACATAGATACACTCATCTAGAGTATGCCTATGCCCCCTTGGAGACCCTAGCTAAAGATATGGAAGAATCGTTCTAATCATTCCACAATCAAATGGCAATCCACCTCCAAGTCTGGCCCATTACAGATTGCAGTAGAAAAGGCAAAATAGTTTTGAGATTTTTCTCTCATTTATAAATCGAAATGATTTAGAGAGTAGAAGGCATAGAGGAATTTTTATAGCAATTAAGATCTATTTTGTTAAGAAATGATCATAATTTGTTCAAATTTAGAACTTTCTGACACATCTTTTGGCAAAGGGACACACCCAGAGAACAAAACAAAAAATACCACGCAGAATGATCTAATTGCAAGGTTAAGTACTAATGCCTCATAGTATGGAATTGGAACCATTTAGCCATTGCAAGCCAGGAGATCCTGAGATGAGACACCAGTTGCTCACTCATTTTATAATTTACTATGTGGAATGACATGCAAATGGGCAACAAAGGCTTTGTCATTTTCATAATAGTGAAGAATTTTACATTACTATAGTTAAGATTTCATCAGCTACCTGTTATCTAGTGTTTCTTCATTGTTTCATATCGCTGTCATTAAGCCACTTATTAGCTAAGTTCTCTTCAGCATAAATTTAACACCTTAAGCCATTCAATTTTAATTCTTACAGATAATTATTTCACAGAATATTGTTGAGTGGCATATTTCATTTCTGCTTTTCCCAGTACTCATGAGAATTTCTAGAATATAAGACAAACACTCTTACTAGTTTTATTAAGATGTTTAATTAATAGGAAATGCTATATACATATATATTTGAATGAAATATATATATATATATATATATTCCCCCACTTTGTGTTGTACCTCTGATCTGAGAGTTCCTTCTGGTAGCCATGCTACGTAGAAATCAACTGAACATGCTAGCATATTCCTCTTTATTTCTCATATTGAACCTACATTCATTAGAATGTTTTGTCTTTCTTCCTTTTCTTCACATGATGTCCTGAATTTTGGAGGGTCACAGAAATAGCTGTCCAATGCACAAGAATAAAATTTTCTGCCACCATGACCAATCCTTTTCATGCTTGACTTGCATGATACTCTAATTACTAGTTTCTGAACACCTATCAATCATCCACTGTTCTAACAGACCAAATCACTTAGATAGGTTATTAGAACTCTAAATGTGTGGTTCTATCACCACTACCCAATCATACTGAATTGGAATCTCTAGAGATGGAGTCTGGGAATCTGTTTTGTAACAAAGCCCTGTAGTAAAACTTGGGCATATAAAAATTTGAGGATAGTTAACCTATTTTCAGTCTATGACTCAGTATCAAAGAACTCTTGATAAGTAAAGACCCTGAGGACATCTTGTCACAATGGCTTTGTCTGTAGCTCTTTTGGAAGAGTCTTCTGATTTTAATATTTAAGACGGAAAGATAAAAACAAAAAACAAAAAACAGCAACACAAGCATGGCTCAAAAGCAAACCAAATATCTCTGTGAACCATAAATAGGACATAAATTTAAATTGGAAAGTGTGCCTGAATGCACATGATTTGGGGCTCTTGAGCCAAAAGCTGGCAGAGAACATAGGAGCTCAATTTCCATGTTCCAGCCCTACTGCTTGAAGCAGGGGATGCCCAGTGCTCTAAGCTATGAAGGAGGCTAGAACTGACATTATCTGGATTATGGCTTTTATGCAAAGTATGGACTTTGGGAAATGCATAAGGAGAGATGTGCTATGCATATCTCTCTTCTGACCAAGAACTAAGCCAAGAGAAAGAAAAAGGAAACCAAACCAAAAACTAAATCAAACTAAACCAAACATAAAAATACTCAAAATGACCCTGAAACCCAAATTCTAAAACAAATAAATTTTATGCAGAGAAAGACAGCCATCATAAACAATATTTTTTTTAAAAAATCAAGAATTTAATTTTTTTTAATTCTGTATTTTTTTATTCTGTATTTTTTTATTAGTTTCAAGTATACAGTACATTGGTTAGACATTTATATAGTTTATAAATGATCCCCGTAGTTGCTTCTTCTCTCCTCTGGTTCTCCACCTAGCCAATATAGTAATGCTAACTGCATTCCCTATGCTGTGTTCCCCATTCACATGACCATCTATCAACAACTAATTTGAATTTACTTGAGATAAAATGAAGTGCCAACATGACTAAAAAATAAAGTAAACGTAATATGTTTATGATGCTAACTCCATGAACTCAGGAAAATAGCTTCTCTCTCTCTCTCTTTCTCTCTCTCTCTCTCTCTTTCTCTCTCCCTTCCCTCCCTCCCTCCCATACTTTTAGTGTTTATTGCTGTTTCTCTAATTTATTATATAGAATTAGCTGTGCTATGCATATCTTATAGCTCATTTGATTTACTCCTTATTGTAGTAGCTATATAAATGAGATAAAGACAGACAGAAACTGAGACTTACTAAAAAAAAAAACCCCAAAACTTGCATAAGCCTAGTCAGAGATGCAGTTATGATTTTAACATAATTATGTGTGACTCCAAGGCCTTTACTTTTAATTATTATGCTGCTTTCTTAGAATCTAAGTTGTGGGTAGCTCATAAATAATATTCAAAAGGGAGTATATATTTATATGAGAAAGATTAATCTTACAAAATAGAAGAGAGATTTGAGACCAAAAAAATAGTTTAGAAATCAGTTAGTCTTTTGATAAAACTGTCCAAAGCACAAATGGTCCTATTTGACACCCCTGTGTCATTTGACTGCCAAGAGGCTTTTCTTCAGCACACCCCATATACTTGTTTTCTCTAAAATCATTTTACCTGATTGTTGACTAAATCTAAACCCTTTCTTCTTCCTCAAGTATAATAGGGTTGATGTGTGTGTAGAAGTATGTGCGTGTGTGTTAAATAGATATTAACATTAACAAGTAAATAATAACATGTAAAGTAAAGAATTCAGTTCTGCTAAAACATGTCAGTAACATAAGCTGCCCTCCAGGAAATTATAATCTAGTAAAACACATTCAAAAGTAATTATAATACAAGTAAAATACAAGAAACGTAAAGTGAGAGTTGGAGATACTGTAGTATTCTGTTATTGGGAAGAGACCACCACATCTTCTATAGTTAAAAATCAAGCAGACATTTTATTCATAACTAAAATTTAAACATTTTTTTTTTTTTGCTTTTTCTGATCTTTTGTTGTTGAGTACTGCAGTGATGTGCATGGTTCTAATAGAGTGCATTTTACAACAAAGTATTACTTTTTTGAAAGTTCATATTTCTTTTGCCTGTTTTATTCTTTCTAAGCAACAGGAAAGGCTTTGATGCTTCATATCACCTAATTTGTTTGATTCTTATCTAAGGCTAGTTATTCTCCTGCTTCCTGATTTTCCCTTCTTTCTTCTTCTCATACTCGCCTTATTTTGATTGTCATGGCCAGATTTATCTTCTCACTCTTCTCATGGGTACACAGAGAGACAATGTTATACGGATAGAGTCAGAGGATGTTTTTTAGAGTTCCAGTGCCACCATGTATTTATTGTATGACCTTGGACACAGCTTACAAGAGATACATGATACTCAGTCTTTAGTATGAAGTCATGTACCACACAATGATGTTTTGGTCAGTGACAGACCCCATATATGATGGTGATCCAATAGATTATAATGGAACTGAAAGATTTCTATCACCTAGTAACATTGTAACATCATAGCTCACTACATTACTGATGTGTTTGTGGTAATGCAGGTGTAAACAAACCTACTGTTCTGCCAGCCATATAAAAGTATAGCACATACAATTATGAACTGTACATAATACTTTATAATAATAAATTTGTTACTGATTTATATATTTACTATTCTATACTTTTTATTGTTATTTTAGAGTGTACTCTTTCTACTTTTGAAACAAAATTGCTATAAAACAGTATGCTCTATTATGCTAGCAGCCTCATACATCTCATATTTACCGCATCTCTTGAGTCCATCATTTTCTTTTGTGCTTGATTTAACTTGTGTTGTTTTGTACAGTAATATTGCTGTACAGTCTTATAGCCTAGGAGCAATAGGTTATACCATATAGCCTAGGTGTGTAGTAGGCTATACCATCTACGTTTGTGTAAGTACACTCTGATTTTTGCAGTGATGAAATTGCCTGCACAATGATGAAATAACCTAATGACTCATTTCTCAGTATATATTCCTGTTAAGCAGAGCATGACTGTATACTATAAAAGCTTAATTAATATTTATTCTCTTAAAATCTTTTGGTGATTTCTCATTGCACATTGGATACATTTTTGAGTGATTTAGTACTTTAGCGTAAAATAAATAATGTATGCAATTTAGTCCTTACCTACCTGTCCACTCAGACTGTTAAAACAGAATGTCACAGACTGAGTGTTTATAAATAACGGAAATTTATTTCTCACAGTTCTGAAGGCTGGAATTAGATCAAGGAACAGATCAATTTGGTGTTTGGTGAAAGCCCACTTACTGGTTCATAGATTGTCTTTCTTGCCATGTCTTCATATGGTGGATAGGGTGAGGGAGCTCTCTGTGATCATTTTGTAAGGGTACTAATTCCATTCATTAGGGCTCAACCCTCATGACCAAATCACCTCCCTAAAACGTCACCTTCAAGTGCTATCACACTGGGAAGTAGGTTTCAACGTATGAATTTTGGGGGGACATTCAATTTATAGCACTATACTTGCAGTCATTTTCTGAGCCACTTTGGCATGAACTTTCTGCTAAATTAAAACTGATTCATTTATTAGCCTAACAATAAATTATTTTCCATCATAAACTTTGGTTCTTTACCAGATAAATGTAGGGACTTTGTAAGGTCTAAAGCTCATGAACCTTGGGAAGTCTTCTTTAGGAAGAAGGAAGGAAAGAAAGAGGGAAAAGAGAGAGGGAAGAAAGGAAGGAGGGAGGGAGGAAGAAAGAGGGAAGGAGGAAGAAAGTTTATGACTACAACATAGACCAGAGGTTTTAGAAGCAACCCATGCCCCTTATACTTTATTTGCCTCCCTGTAAATCTACTTCTCCTAATTGCAGTCTTTAATCAACTATATCCTTTCCTTTTTCTTTGCTTATTATATATAACTTAACTCCCAGCTCAAATAGTACCTCTTCTTTGAAGATTGGCAATTGATTCAAACCTACTATAGTATTTTTCTCATCTAATTTCTTGCAGTTTTTATTATGTGCTCTCCTAATTTAGTCTGCTTTGTAGATGGATTTATAGTTATTTAAATTGACATTCATATATGATTTTATAAAATATCTAATTTGATTACCAATATCCTGGGTATTGGTTCTGGTCAAATCCCTGTCCCCAACCTAATTTACTATTTTGTGTATATAGGTGCTACTCATTTATTTGTTGATTCATAACAAAGAGGATATTTCTGAGATCCTTTTTTAGTGAAAAGGCGGAATAAATTTTATTTCGTTTTATTTAAATATAAATTGCTCCAATTGTGATTTCAAAGACACTAAACCCACCTAATTAAAATTAAATAAAGCTCTTTTTATTTATCTATTATTTAAATGTGTTAAATAAACTAAATTTATATATATATATAATAGATTTGTTCCAACAGTTAATGCTCATGAGAATTATGGGGCATTTACCTTTTATTTTTGTTACATTTCAATACATTTAAATGAGAAGAGTTTTATGTTATTTTTTTTTTTACTAAACAATCAGCTCAATGCATTTTAGTTTCTTTTCCTAAAGAAATCTAACTCTAAAATAGAGTGTTATCCATATGAAAGAAGGTATATTTCTAAATGAAGTGTCATTAAAAACGGCAGGAAGGAGAGCATTTATGCACCATGTCTTAAACCATCCTTCCTTCATTTGTACTGCTGTTGAAGTATATTTCTTAAGCCCTTGATGTGACTATATCAGCAAAATATAATAAATTAACATGAGTAATCCTCGACTTTTATTATACTGTATCTTTTCACATGAAAAGCATATAAGTAGGCATGAAATACCATAAATTTTCTACCCCTAACTGCATTATATAAAGAGCTGTCGTAGGCATATGAAGTGCTTTTAATCTGAATGAACTTCATTAGTTTTGGATTTAGTTGTGCATTCAGGGTACAAGTTGAAAGGCCTACCTGTTTGCTCAGGCTTTTCTTGGAGTTTGCCTGAACAACACAGAAGGGATATACTGAGATGAGAAAAAAGTGTTTTAAGAAATATAAGAAAAGGCAATTTTGAACACTCACAGGGATCTATTTAACAAACTATACATTTCATTTACAACTGATCAGGAATTGTCTTCTGGGAGCTTCTAGTCAGGCCTTCAGGCAGTCTCTATTCCCTCTGGACCATGAGAAGCCCCAGACCAGGCATGATGTGTGGAAGCAAGTGGGGTGCAGGAGGGAGAAGAAAATCTTCCTGACCATAGTAGCAAGAACAACTGGCATTTATCAAGCACTTGCCCTGCCAAGCATTATTCTAACCATTGTATACATCTTATTATATAAGCTGAATAGCAACCCTATGAAATATATGTGGTTATTTCCCTCATCTTACAAATGTCATATGAAGGCCAGAGAAGTTAAATGACTTTCCCAAGGCTACACAGTTAGGTATAAAATTGGAATTTGAAGCCAGACAATCTGGCTTCAGAGGTACTCCTTAGCTACTCTGGTATGCAGAGTACACATACTAAATAAATGATTAAAAAAACAACTACTCTATGTTTAAGAACTTTACATTTTATTGAGAAATAACTGTTATCTAAAAGCAGAATAGTACATTACTATTATGTACTATTTAAGAATTGTTTATAAGTAAAATAAAATGAAATTAAAATATAAATGATAAAAGACATAAAAATATTTTAAAAATAAAGGTTAAATACTGTTCATTCAGAAGACAACTATACTAACCTATGCATGCCCTTGAAGTCCCCATGAGAAATAGAGTGATGCTAGGCCGATTACAGGGATATGCACATGCATATGTGTGTGTGCATGTGGCATTTTTTTTTCTCAAAGAATTCCTAATCTGACAGGAGTCTTTCATGTAAATAAATAAATATATCACAAATCAGAATAAGTACTGGGATAAGGCAATAGAAGCACAGAGCAGAGAGCAATAGAAGCATAAAATATAAAGAGTTTTAATTATCTTAGAATTTAGGAAATACTTCTTGAAAGAGGGGATGATGTTTAGACATGGAGGTAGCAGAGTTTCACTATATAATGATTAGAGGAAGAGAAGGTACTCTACACAGAAGTAAGAGCAGAAGCAAAGTCAAAGAGATGGATAGTCTGATATATTTTCAGTGAACTCTATCCAGTCTGGCGTAGATGACTTGAAGGGTAGTATGGTGAGAGTGGTAGAGTGGGAAAAGCCAAGGAGTGAAGGATAAAAATCAGACATCTGACTAAAAACCAAGCTGTGAAGGCGCTGTAATGTCTTAGCAATGCCCTGGGACTTAGAGATTCTGGGACTTATTCTGGGGCTTATAAAGGGACTGCTTGTTCAGAGAAGTGCTATGGAAAGAATCTTCTTATACAGCACCAGGAAAAAAAAGGAGTCGGAGGCTATTGACAGGGAACTTGTTCACATATTAACATGCTGTTTTAGATGAGAAGAATCACTGGCCTGGATTTAACAAATGAATGTATGAATATAAAATATGGAATAGAAAGTTAAATAGCACAGTGGACTTTTCTTACTTTCAGCACACAGGGAATAAGTACAGCTAATCTTACTTTCTATATCAGACCAATAGAACAAGGGGAAAGATTCCCCCTTATACTTAATTGACAGTTGGTTTCCTCTGCACAAAGCAGCATTAGGTGTTTTGCCTATTAAAAACTTACCAACTAGTGAAATAAATTATGATAGATGAAAAAATAACTATTTCTTTTCAAATTCTATGTCAAACAGGTCAGAATCAAACACACTTTGGCATGTCAGTCTTCAACAGTGGTATTTCTAGTGTATTTGAATATTACTCTGATTTTTGCATAAAATGCAATGTTTTTTAAGTAAAATATAATCTTATTATTTCACTATTATTAAGATATGCACAAACTTCAACAGATTAACTGAGGTATATATAGTATATATAACAGTGTCTTGTATATAGTAAGTGCTAGAAAAGCAGAAGCTATTATCACCATTATCATTTTTATTAGTAGTAGCGTTAGTGTCCGAGCAGTGGGATGTTTGGTCTGATTTAACATTTCTCCTATGATCAACTACAGCTGTTTGCAAGGTGGCTGGTCAGGGTTATGGATACAGTGATGACTGCTTATCAGTGGAACTAATGGGAATCCACTGAACTACTCTAATATCTACCATCAATGAGTTAATCACCTTCACAGTACAGACATATTTGGAGATATTGTGGGTTCTGTTCCAGACCACCACAGCAAAGCAAGTATGGCAATAAAGCAAGTCATAATCTTTTTGCTTGCAGAAAGTATATAAACAAAACAAAACAACAACAAATTCTGTGAAGCACCAAAAAGTAAAGTGCAATAAAACAAGATATGCCTGTATAGAAATTCACAAGCTTGTTTAACAAGTTTATTTTCACAGGTGAACATTTGCAAATATGAATAAAACTTTAATTAGGAAAAACAATATGATGAGGGTACTCAGCACTGTAATCCACAATAAAAGTAAATCCTGCTGTCTTCAAGCCAGTGGGTGTTATTCTTTCATAAGAACCCTAGGGTCATGCCCTCAATTACCTAATTATTTAGAAATTAGAAAGGACTCACTTAACAAGGAACACACACCCCATGATACAAATGACATGAATGGTGAGTAAATTTACTTTCAAGAATTAATAAAGAGTGCCAATGAACTACACATGGTATTTATGTGTAATTAAAAACAAATTACAGCATAGAGAAACATTAAACATGCTAGTAAATTAATCTCTTCAATTAAAACACAAGAAAACTCCCCAAATTTTTTATAGAAAACATGTGTACATTCTGTGTGAAATATGGAAATGATTTCCCTCTGCTAACTCGATGTTTGTTTAAAAGAATCAACAAGATTACAGAAATATATGGGGAATATTTCACTGACACTGTGGTGAGCCAGACGACCCAGGACAACAACAGGAAACAAACCCCTCCTTATTTGTTTAAAGAACTTTTGCCTCTGCTAATGAAACATGATATACTTGAACAAGTAAAACTAATCTACCACGAATAGTGCTCTCACCTTTTTTGGGGGAGTGAGATTTCTGTACAATAATAAATACTACATTCCAGATGTATAACGAGAAACAGAATCACTTAGTTTTATGAAATACTCTCCTAAGGTTCCTTGCAAAAGAGAAATTCTGGGCCTAGTTGGCCATGTCCTCATATTAAAATGATTATAGCTTATACTTTGTGAAACTCATGGTAAACCTCAATTAACAATGAAACACTAAAAATCTAACTGTTAAAGAATAAGTGGGAATATAACCAAGTAATAAATGTAATACTTAGGGGAAAAATATAGCAGATCCTCAAACTCAACTATGTTATACTTAATGAATTTAATTGAATCTCATACTTAGTGAATTTAATTGAATTACTAATTTTGATATCATTAGTACCGTCATACAGTTATCTCTTTGAATACTTAGCTGGTCACTTATTTAATCATCTTTACCATTACTTTCTTTTAAAAAAGTAACTGAGGTTATCTATACAGACATAGAAAATAAAAATATAAAAATAAGAATAAGTTGATAGGATAGTAAGAAAAAACATGGTAAATGATATAAGATAAAGCCAAGTAGAAAATTAATGCACCAATACCCAATATAATTTCTCATATACTCTATTAGAGACTGGCTACAAGTTTGCCTCTGAGTTCCTGGGAATCAATCAGAGGTATAAACGCAGTCACGTTACTTAATACACAATTAAAAAATTAAAAATTAAAAAATTTATCAGGCTTCAATGATGCATGAAACCTGTCCTAGATTTTCATATACAGAAAGAACCCATGTAGTGTAGTGAACGATGAGCCAAGGTATAAAAAGTAGTCATTCAATGCATACCATGTGCTACCAACATCCTTATAAAAAAATCTAAAAGCAGGTTCTCCTTAACTTTTTAGAGATGCTTCATTATGGTCTGTTGTCATAAGCCTACATGCAATCAATATGGTTTAGTTTTCTATGACCTGGATTATTCCAACAGCATCACTTAGAGTTTGGAAGAGACAAAAATCTAATTTGTGGTTCTTAAAGTGTGGTCTCCAGATCATCAGCATCACCTATTCATATACATATTCTTGGGTTCTATCTCAATCTTTTGAATCACAAACTGTGGAAGTATGGCCCAGTAATGAATCAATAAGATTTTACATTGGGTAAAGATAACAAGGTGTTTATAGCTGAAAAATTACAAGTAAAACCATGTTTATACAACATGTATCCTTCAGTGTTTCTGGAGTATATATTATGAAATGTATGAATTGGTCAAAGGAAACTGAATGAACATAGAAAAGAATTCATGAATTTATTTAGAGAGCACTTCAGTGAAGAGTTGTTATTTTAGGAACTCTTACGAACTTAGTCGAGAAGGTAAGAAATGGAGTAATAAAAAGAGTGAGGGAGGATAGGTTAGGTTATTTATAACAAAAATACGTGATCCCAGGAGTATTTCCACTTTACATGAAAAAGAAAATAACCAACATAAAAAGACATTTTTAAAAGAGTGAATCTGTACAGCCATAGCAGAATCGGTCATGACTGAAAGTTTGTAAAGAGTCCTTTACAAAATTTGTGTTGATTTGGGGTTCCAAATGTTCAAATGGACAAAAAGACAAGGTACAGAAGTTCAGATATGTTGCATTGCTTTGCCAAATATCAGTTTTATATACACATTTGTGTATATGGAATTATATAAATGTAATTGTGTACTATATATATGTGCGTGTATGTGTATGTGTGTGCGTGTGCGTGTGTGTGTGTATATGTATATATATGTTGAATTTAAAAGTTTTAAGAAGTTCAAAAATAAGTATTTTGGACTAAATTGCATCTCCCCACCACCCAATTTATATGTCAAAGCCCTAACTCTCACCACTATGTGAAGAAATAGCAAGAAGGTAGACAGTTGCAAACCAGAAAAGGCACTTTTACCCCAAACTGATCATGCTGGCACTTTGATCTAGTGCTTCTAAAAGTCAGAACTATGAGATAATGAATATCCGTTGCTTAAGCCAAGCAGTCTATTGTATTTTATTATGGTAGCCTCAGCTGACTAAGGCAATAAGTTTGAAACGATTTGTTTTTAGTCCTCTAGAATTTAAAAGTAATTATTCTTTAAGATTTATGACATAGTCTTAAATTATTAGTTTCTGATAATTTAAGTAATTATTGGAGGTTCTGTTTCAGATAGTGAGGCACACTAAATATTCTGCCAGGCTTTCTTCCCATTGTGGAATAACTAGACCTTGTATGAAATATAACTGTCTCAGGAGTCAGATTTGGCCCAGAGACCATAGGTTGCCAATTCCTACCATAAATATTGAAAAACAATGATCACACAGTAAATCATGTTTTTAAAACTCAAAAGCAATCAGAGGTAACATTTTTGTTGTGATAAAACTATTTTTATAAGAATTAGAAAGATAAGCACAAAACTCAATATAGTGATTACCTCTGGAGGAAAAGAATGGAAACACATAAGTAGATGAAACACTATTAGTAATATTCTAGTTCTTAAGTTGGATGGTAGAATCATGGGGATTTTTTCTTACTATATTTCATAACTCACATGTATGTTTCATATATTCTTTTTATATTTCAAATTTTGCTTAATTCTATCACTATATTCCCAAATTATTTAATTTTATCAAAGTGATTTTGTTCTTTGTCATTAGGTCCTAGCTCTCCATGACGTCATGTTTCTCATCATTGAGGGACAAGTCATGAAGTCTTTCAGGGGAAATAAACGAATAAATTAGTTTAGACTGGCTTACATAGGCAATTATGATTTTCTTTCACATGTATAAATATTATATATAGTTATTGCCATAAAATTAAAAATTTGAAATACTGGATAAAGTAATTTATTTCCTAAAGTTTAAAACAGTTCATAAGATTATGTTTATATGATTCAAAGACAAAGCCTCAATGGCTGTATTGTATAACAGGAGTAGTTATAATGTCTGTCAACCATAGTATATATTTTCTAAATATACACATTACGCAAAGAAATTATAAAACCTCAAAACTATAGTTCAAAACTAAAATAAATATGGCATTGTATACAGGGTGTTGGCCTGGTGCTAAGTAATTATGGGAAATAACGTAAATCTGAAGCTTAAGTTATACAGGCTTATATCAGGTTTCTGCAAAAATCATGTAAAATTCCTCTTCCTGAGGGTCTGCAGGGGAAACACAGAATATTAATTTCATGGAGTTCCATTTCAGTATTTCTTTAAGAATTATATGTCTGGATAAGGCAGTTACTACATACTAGCACTAATATAGTTGAAAACATTCCATGCATTGAATAAGAATATTTCCATCCAAAAAGTGCCAAATAACAGGTCATCTCAAGTGAATGGAGAAAGGTGTAATTATGGGTGCATTTAATACCTATAATGAATTCAACTTTGAAAGCTTTCCATTGTTTATATGTCATATACTGGTTATAAATAAAATTTTAAAAGGTATAGCACAATGAGAACATTAAAACTTCAAAGATTATATTATATATATGCATAAACATGCATATATACTGTATTTGTTATGTTGCAGTGACGTTATATTATTCAGTCATATATCACATTTATCCAATCTGAAACTGTTTTAGCAAAATATATTTATTCAATTTGAAATTATGCATTTCATTTTATTTTCTGTTCAAATTATTTGGATTTAAGCTAATATTTATAACTATGAAAACTTGATGGATGATCAGACAAAGACTTAAAAATATTCATATATTATAAGTTAAAATGTGAGTTTATAGGGGAAAAAATTGCCACTCTATAATAAATTTAGAGTGATAAAAAGAATTCCAGTAAGAGTTCATGGAAAAAGTGAAGTAATACTATTTTATGTTATCCAGATAAACTTATACTTCATGAGCAATGTTTTAACTTTTAAAAAATTGTTAAAACTAAACTTTTGGGCAGTGTTGTAGATCTCCCAAGACAAATTTTTTAAAGTTTAAGTGTCAATGATATTTAAGAGTAGAAATGAATAGTATGGTAGTGTCTTTCAAGTTATGATAACAACCTGTGTAATAGACCCTGAATTTTCAGCCATTATAATAGATTTGCCCATTATTGATTATGTTGGTCATTGCCAAGAATATTAAAGTAAATAGCCTTTTTATGTATTTATTCACCACTCACTTAAAAGCAAGATCTAGCAAGTACATACTAAGAGTATAGAATGGATTGGTCACGAAAGATGAAAATATAATTTATATAATCTTGAGCATCACGAAAGATGAAAATATAATTTATATAATCTTGAGCATCATGAAAGATGAAAATATAATTTATATAATCTTGAGAGCCTATTGAAAAAATATGTTATTTAAAACTTAATTGGCTTTCATCGTAGTAACAAATATAAAACTGCAATTTCTATTATAAATACTTTTATATTAAAAATTGTTTTATTTCCTTAATAGCCAGGTTTCATTTCCCCTATCTTTTTCAACCAAAATCAATAAAACAGCACTTTGCCTACTATGCCTTGAACAATATATATTGTTTTCTTTTCATCGACATATTTGTATTATAGATTGCTAACTATTTATACAATATTTCATTTAGAAAATTGATATGTACTCTATGAAGAAAATTTGGTAAAAAGTAAAGCACACATGTAATATTAAATACCATCCAGATTTTCACCACAAATAAATGATCTCTGCTAATATGTTGGCATATCTTCTTCCAGACACCAATTTAAATATAGATATGGGTCTAAGTATAAGTCTGGGTCACTAGGCAGTAATAGATGTGTGTGAAATAGGCAGTAAAGGATATCTTGCATGCATAAGAAAATATGACCAGTGGTTACAAGCCAGCACCTAAAGAAAGAATAGATGTTGAACAATAATATACAAATAGATGGAGATCCTTGGCATCGTGATTATAACTATTTCTTAGCTCCTTGCCACTCTAAGTGTGGTTCACGGACCAGCAACATTAACATCACCTGGGAACTTGTCAAAAATACAGACTCTTGTGTCTCACTCCATACTTACTGAACTCGAATATGCATTTTAACAATATTCCTCTGAGTGTCATGCACCTTAAAATTTGAGAAGTACCCTATAGATGCTTTGTAAGTCAGCATCTTACAACTTATCCATTAGGTCCAACGGACACAGTGTCTAGAACCCACATTACTTCAAATGACCCATACAATTATTTTAATTTCTTTTAAAATAAGAATTAAAAAATGAACATTTATATAGAAGAAAATATTTTAACATATGATCTTAATATATTCAACTTTATATAAGCACGACTGTGAAATGTAATTTTTTCATCTTTTTCTGAAGAAAGAGGCAAACAAAAGCAAACATATCGGGTCCACAAAAGTCATAAAGCCTTGTGATGAATAACAAAACACTCTCAAAATGAAAGAAATTCTAGACAGTTGGCTCAGCACCATCTCCACTTTTATCTGTATTTAATCGATTCACCTTTTTTTTCAGAAAGGATATATCTGCCCTCCAAAAAATATAAGTAGAAATCAATCATTTGAATACAACTAGTGTACCTACCAATTTTAATAAATGTTCATTTATTTATTTATCTATTTATTTTTAATTAACTAATTAATTAATTTTTATTATGGCAATATTGGTTAACAAAATCCAATAAGTTTAAGGTGTACATATATATATTGTGTGATCACAGCTCATAGATTTCTTTCTGCCACCACATATTTGACCCCTTTTACCCCATCTACCTCCACCCTTCCCCCTTACCACCTATTTACTGGTAACCATTAGTGTATTGTCCTTGTCCATGAGATTCTGTTTGTTTGTATAAATGTTGATTTTAAAAGGAAACTTACTGTGCTTACTTTTTAATATCTTCTACTTTAAAATGAACAATTTCACAGATATTTTCTCATGTCAATAAACATTTGTCTAAATAGGATTTTAATCACTGTATGGAATTCTACCTTTAAAATAAAAACTTCTAATAAATTTGTTGAGTATTTATTTAATTTCCAATTATTGCTATTATAAATAACACTGTGCTAAATACCCTTCTTGCTAATCCATGATTATTTTCTTAAGATAAATTCCTAAAGTGAAATTATTGATACATTGGGTATATACACTTTTTAAACTATTTTATTATTGTTAACTCTCAATTTTGATAGTTTCTAACTTACAGAAAAGTTGCGGGAATCATACAAAGAACTCCTCTATGTTATTTACTTATATTCATTCATTTTGCCCTAAGCCCCACTGCTTTGTCTTCTTCATTCCCATTTCTCCTCCTCCTCTCCTTCTCCTCCTCCTCTCCTTCTCCTCCTCCTCTCCTTCTCCTCCTCCTCTCCTTCTCCTCCTCCTCTCCTTCTCCTC